>NC_067475.1:54776246-55077496 GCF_947179515.1 Apodemus sylvaticus | reverse complement strand
ATGCCCTCAAGATGTACTGGGCCACGTTCTCCCGATCCAGCCTCCGCAGCGTGCGCACGATGCCCGACGTTGACTCTACAATGAAGTCGCCGTCTCCATCATCTCCTCCTTGGAAGGTGTAGAAAACCCTGCCGTTCAGACCGGAGTCACGATCGGTGGCTGAGATCTGCAGGACACTGGTGAAGGGTGGCACGTCCTCGTAGACACTCCCCTGGTAGGAATCTCTGAGGAACTGGGGAGCGTTGTCATTTACGTCATTCACCAGGATCTCCAGGTAGGTGGTGTCAGACTTCTGGGGAATGCCGTTGTCCCGAGCAGTGATGGCTAGAGTGTAGGACACCTGGTCCTCATAGTCCAGCTCAGCCTGGGTGGTGACAGCTCCAGTGTCTGCATCGATTCGGAACTGGGGGATGCTGTCCTCCATGAAGTAGGTGATGCGGGCGTTCTCCCCCGTGTCCTCGTCCGTGGCACTGATCAGCACCACCGTGGTGCCTGCTGGCCGGTCTTCATTAACGTTGACTGTATAGTGGGAGCTCTGGAAGACGGGACGGTGGGTGTTGGCATCGGTGACATTCACCACGATCTGGGCTGTGTCCTGCCTTGTGCCATCGGACGCAGTCACTGCCAGCACGTACTGCCGCTCCAGTTTGTAGTCCAGTGGTAAGGCGAGGGAGACCAGGCCACCGCCGCTTTGGCTGGTGATGGAGAAGCGGTTGCGGGTGTTGCCGCTGGTGATCTGGTAGGTAATGACACTGTGAGCATCTCGATCCACGGCTGACACTGTCACCACGCTGGTGCCCACGGCGGCATCCTCGTTGAGACGCACGGTGTACTCTGGCTGCGTAAAGGTTGGATTGTTGTCATTGACGTCCAGGATGGTCACGCTGACACTGGCGGAGGCAGTGAGCGCTGGGGTGCCGTGGTCCCGGGCTTCCACACCGAAGCTGTAGAAATCAACCTCTTCCCGGTCCAACTCTGCAGCCACAGAGATCCAGCCCGTGCCATTGTTGATGGTGAAGGGGAAGTCATGCCCAACCCCAGCCAGGCTATATTCGAGGCGGGCATTATCACCAGCATCAGCATCGATTGCCTGGACGTGCAGAACTAGGTAGCCTAAAGGGACGCTCTCTAGGACAGTGGCCTGGAAAGGGGTGCTGACAAAGATGGGGGCGTTATCATTGATGTCTAGCACTTGCACTGTTACTAGACCAGAGACGTTGGAAAGTGGGGGACGGCCACCATCCTGAGCCCGTATCCGTAGTGTATATTCTTTGGTTGTCTCGTAGTCAAGTGGGCTTACCACATCCAGGGCTCCAGTCTGGGCATCCAGGTAGAACTGTCCCCGAGCATTGCCACTCATGATGCTATAGTGCACCAAGGCATTGCTGCCCTTGTCTCTATCCGAGGCTGTGACGCGGAGAACGGGGGCTCCTGGGGTCACATCCTCTCGCACCTGAACCACATAACGCTTCTCACTAAACTGGGGCGCGTTGTCATTGTCGTCTTCCACGGACAGGAAAACGACCGCGGTGGAACTCCGCGGGCCTGGGTCCCGACCCTGGTCACTCGCCTCCACGATCAGCTTGTAGGATTCCACTTCTTCCCGATCTACAGGGCCACGGGTTCGGATCACCCCAGAGCGAGGATCGATCTCAAAGACTTCTGAGGGGTTACCTCCAGCCCCCTCCAGGAGGCGGTACAGAATGTTGGCATTAGGAGGGGCATCGCCATCGGTGGCCCTGACTGTCAGCACCTCATAGCCAACCTCCAGGTTCTCCCTGAGGCTCTCCTTGTATTCTTGCTGCTCAAAAACAGGGTCGTGATCATTGGTGTCAGTCACTAAGATGGTCAGTGTGGCCAACGCACTCCGTCGGGGCATACCATGATCCTGTGCAGTGACCCTGAAGACGTGGGTGCTCTTGGTCTCCCGATCCAGCTCCTCAGCTGTGGTGACAGCACCGGTGATCGGGTCCAAGGAGAAGAAATGATTGGAGCGGCTATCAAAGAGGGCGTCCATGGTGTACTCAAGCCGACCCGCCTCACCCTCATCTGGATCAATGGCTCTTAAGGAAGCAACAGAGGTACCAGCAGGCTGGTTCTCAGGCACTGTGGCCTGGTAGCTGGGAGGCTGGAACTGGGGAGCTGTATTCACGTTCCTCTTCCTGCGCCCACCCAGAGATTCCTCTGGTGAGCCTTCCCCAGCCCTGAGCCCTGGGGCCTGTGCCAGCTTGCAAGACTGGCATCTGAGCCGTGGGGCCTTTAAGCAAGGGTGCTCTTGAGGCAGGGTCAGAGTGCCTTGTGGAGAAAGGTGTCCTCCGATACCCAGGAGACGACAGCTCCAGGGGCAGCCTTCAGAGGAGGGCGGAAGAGGAATATGAGCCCCTGATTCTGGACACCAAACCCTCAGGCCATCGTGGTGGGGCACCAGGTGGCCGGTCAGCTCAATGCCCGAATCTCTGCAGCGACTGGTGTAGAGCCAGAGGTTCGAGGCAGAGGCTGGGCAGAGCCAGCCCACGGGGGCGCAGGCTCCAGAGGAGCTGCGTCCCCCGGACCCCAGAGAACGACAGGGCCCCACTTGATCTCCCAGTAGTGGCGACGGTGGCAGCAGCAGCAACAGCAGTAGCAGCGGCAGCAGTGGCGTTGGGAGGGGGGCGCTGGCAGCCCGGCTCCGCATCTCTCCCTGCTCCCGGCCAGCCGGGTCAACAGCCGCGGCGGCTCTTCCTCCGGCTCCTGCCGGCCCCGCCGCGCCTCATGCCCGGGCCGGGGCGCCGGTCCCCGGGGGCCACCTGTACGTCCCACTGGGCCTGCACCCAGATGGCTCGGCGGGGCCGCGCTCTCAGCCCACGCTGCGCCGGGCTCCCACCACTCTCGAAGCCTGGCCCGCTCCCGTGTCACCGCGACCACTGCGGGTTCACACTGCGTTTCCACCTGCGCTCTGGGCGCTCTCTACCTGCGCCCGCGGGCCGCGAGGATCTCTGGCTCTGCCCGGTCCCCGGGTCCCGAGCCCCAGAATGTCCCCTCCGCCCGCGTGAGATCGCCCACCTGCGTATGCGGAGCCGCACGCTCCGGCCCGGGCCCGGCTGCCAACGACCGCCCTGCGCCACCCGCTCGCGCCCTGCGTCCCTGCCGCGGCAGCTGCCGGTCGCCGCGGTACCGGGCCCAGACCCGCGTTCCCTCGCCTCCCGGGCGGGCGGGCGAGCTCTGCAGAGCGGCGGCGGTGGCAGCGGCGGCTCATTACCATAGACCTGCTCGCGCCGCCGCGGTCTTAAAGCGGCGACGCCCAACGCGCTGAAGGAGGTGGGCCCCACCCAGCGCCCTCTTCTGCATGGTTGCTCTATGTAAGATTCCCGCCTCTAGTAGCATTTTTTTCTCCCAGCACATCAGACTTGCTCCTTGCCAGTTCTGGATTCCTACTACAGCTTAAAGAGGAAGGAACAATCAGAAGCCACACAGAGACTTGATACTTTTATAGAGTTCTATGCTAGTGCTCTTTCAAAACAGTCTGAATGTCTGCAGAAGGCGAACAGGGGTGGGAGGTGGGTAGACATAGACACACCCTGGCAACTTTCCAGTCTTATGATCCCTGAGAGCCCTCATTGCTGCCTCATTCTGCCTCATCCCGGGTCAGAAGTAAAGAAGACTTCGCTCGACACTACGAAGTCTCCCCCAGATACCGGAAGTTGTGCTCTAACTTGGATATCTTGGACAAAAGGACCCCTAAGCTCATTTCGGATACGTCTTGGGCACCACACGGCAGGTCAGAGAAGTGAACTAGTGTGCCCAGAGCAACAACTACACTGATGCTACCAGATTCCTGGGGCCAGCTGAGTTGGCTCCAGGGGACCCAAGTTTCGTGGGCCTTAGGACTCGTTCCTTTTTCTTTATCCCTCCTCCCTCCCAGATCAATGTCCAGCGGCTGTCCTCCTCCTACCCACCGCTTTATAACTAGCAAATGGCCTTGCCTGTTGCACCGGACTGCTGAGCCCTTCATGAATTGCCACCCCAGAACCTTCTGGAAAGAACTGGTGAATCTACCCATGAGAGAGGTTCACACAAGAAGCTGGGACCAAAGCACATGGAAGTAAGGCTGGGTAACTCGTTACCCTGAGAAATGAGGGGTGCCAAATTGTATGAAAGAGGAGGCAACTCTCACATGCTAGCTACAGGACCTTTCCTAGAATGAGGGACTTGAATAAAGTAATTGATTTTCAGAAGTCTTGAGTGAGGAGATAGCTCAGCGGGTAGAGAGATTGCAGCATACAAGACTGAGGAGCTGAATGGGGTCTGGTGGAACCAGCTGGGGCGATAGCCTAGCACTTGGGAAGCAAAGGCAAGCACATCAGGAATTCAAGTTCATCCTTAGCTACAGATTGCAGCTACCTGGACTAGCTATACAGAGCTCTAGGTTAATCCTCTAGTCCCGGGCTGGTGGGTGGGATGGATTATTTAGTAGAACTTTTAGGGTCTGGAGAGATGGAGCAGTGGTTAAGAGCACACACATGGCAGCTCATCACCAGCTGTCACCTTAACCCCAGGGGGATCCAGTGCTCTCTTCTGGCCTGCATAGACTCAGAGCATAAACATATATGCAGACAAAATACCCCTACACATACAAAAAAAAATTTTAAGCTGGGTGTAGCAGCATACACCTTCAATCACAGCACTCATTTGGGAGGAAGAGGCAGGTGGATTTCTGTGAGTTTAGGGCCATACATAGTGAGACTTTGTCTCAAAATTTAATTGATCAATTAATTAATTAATAAATTTATTTTATTACATGTACTTGCAATGTTTTTTCAATTTCTTACTAATTCATTGTCTTAGTACATGTGTATGAGGCGTCTTTAAATTTCTTTTTTCTTTTCTTTCTTTCTTTCTTTCTTTCTTTCTTTCTTTCTTTCTTTCTTTCTTTCTTTCTTTCTCATTTTCTTTTTCTCTTTTTTGAGACAGGGTTTCTCTGTATAGCCCTGGCTGTCCTGGAACTCACTCTGTAGACCAGGCTGGCCTCAAACTCAGAAATCTGCCTGCCTCTGCCTCCCAAGTGCTGGGATCAAAGGCATGTGCCACCACCACCCGGCTTTTTGTTTGTTTGTTTGTTTTTGTTTTTTTGTTTTGTTTTGTTGTTGTTTTTTGTTTGTTTTTTGGATTTGGTTTTTTCGAGACAGGGTTTCTCTGTATAGCCCTGGCTGTCCTGGAACTCACTCTGTAGACCAGGCTGGCCTCGAACTCAGAAATCCACCTGCCTTTGCCTCCCAGCGTGCTGGGATTAAAGGCGTGCACCACCATCACACGGCTTGTTTTTGTTTTTTCGAGACAGGGTTTCTCTGTATAGCTCTGGCTGTCCTGGAACTCACTCTGTAGACCAGGCTGGCCTCAAACTCTTCCTTTCTTCCTTCCTTCCTTCCTTCCTTCCTTCCTTCCTTCCTTCCTTCCTTCCTTCCTTCCTTCCTTTCTCTCTTTCTTTCTGTTTTGGCAGAGTCTCATTGTGTAGCCTTGACTGGCCTGGAACTTGCTCTATAAACCAGGCTGGCCTTAAACTCATAGAGTTCAGCCTCCCTCTGCCTCCCCAGGATTAAAGGTGTGAGCCATAGCCAAGATGCAGCTTTGGGGAAATGCTGCTTTTCTTCCACCGAGGGGCTCAGGGACTGTCAGCTCTGAGCCCCAAGGCTCCAGCTCTAAGCAGACAAAAAGCTACCCAGGAGTGAGATCCGGGCCCCTGGGCTGCTCTGTGGACTCAGGGACCCTTAGGACAGGAGAGCAGGCACAGAGCCAGCTACCCTTGCCCACGGTCACCTTCTGGCCACACAGTGACAGCTAGCTACAGTAAAAGACTTCCCTTTGCTGTAGACCAGAGAACCCCCATGTGACCTCAGAGCTATGCCAGGGTGAGCCGGTGCTTCTCTCTCTGCAGGAGAATATAAGAGAAGCTGGGTAGAAGGATTACGTTGGACTATTTTTCTGGTAGTGGTGGTGGGCAGGGCTGGTGGAGGACTCTTGGCTGCTGGAGTAACCTACAGTCTGGCCCAAGATGAGCTTCCTTCCTCTGCACAGTCACTCCAGAGGGCTGGTATAAGTGCTCTCCACAGGGCTCTGCCTCTCCTGACCTCCTCAGATCATGGTTTCTGGGGATCGTGTGGGTAGTTTTGCTCTTCATTTCACAGGCATGTGGTCCAGAGAACGCTTGGGAATTATACCGTCTGTTAATTATCCTTTGAATTGTGGTTGGGTAATGAGACTTGGTTTTGATGAAGGCCCAAGCCAACACATGGAGAAACTGTAGCTCTTCCACCGCTCATCTGGCCCCCGGTGGGCCTGAAATGGCCTGCTGGGTAGAGCACAGAGCAACTCTGACTCTAGAATGTGGCCATGGCTCTGAAATCCAGCCGGGGTGGACCTGGGAGGGGGCAAGGCTGCCAGGAAACACTCCTGATCTTCCTCCAAGAAAGTGGCCTTTCTCCTCAAGGTAGATAGGCTGGGGGATGTAAGGAACCCTCCCTTCTTTCATCTCCACACATATTTGGCAAATAGTACTTAATTCCCCCCCCCCCCCCCCAGCCTCAGTCAGGCCCTTGGGGACAGACAGCTGTCTCCTCTCTCACTTCTTCAGCCCTTTCCACCTTCCCCAAAACAGGAGGGAAAGTTCCAAGTCTTCTATTCATCACTGGGAGGCTCAGAAAGGGCTGCACCAGTGCTGCAACCTCCTGCTTCATGGAGGTATTGTACTGTATAGGAGACTAGGCGCTTGGCCTATTGCTAGTTCATACTGGTATAGGGTGGATCTGGGGTAGCTTAGACAGAATGTTTCTGGAGCAACCGAGTCAGGGAGGCAAGCAGGTAAAATGCTTGCCTTGTAATCATGAAGACCTGAGTTCCATGAAACACCAACTAAGTGTCCGTCTGTCTACTTTATAATCCCAACACTGGGGAGGTGGAGACTGGCGGTAGACCCGCCAGTAACTTGAAAAGCTGGGACTGTGGAACAAATAGCTGAGTGTATACACACACACACACACACACATACACACACACACACACACACACACACACACACACACAGGGGTGGTTTGAATGGGGTGCCCTCTTTGGCATCTGAATAACAGGTCCCCATTTCTAGCACTGCTTGGTAGGTTTAGAAGGTTCAGTTTTGTTGTTGGGAGTTTGTTCCTGGAAGTGGGCTTTAAGACTGTTAGAATCATTTTGAGTTCTCAGTCCCTCCGCTTCCTGCTTGAGGTTTACGATGTAAGCTCTCTTGGCCTGGGCATGGTACATCTCTTTAATCCTAGCACTCAGAAGGCAGAGGCAGGAGAATCTCTGTGAGTTCAGGTTCAGGGCCAGCCTGATCTACATACTGAGATCCAGGACAGCCACAACAGACTGAGTTTAAAAAACAAAAGTTATTAAGTGAGGGTGGGGGACAAAAGAGAAGGCAGAGTGGGATGGGTTAGCCCAGACAGAGGATGTTTGAAAATCCTTCATGCAAACCTACTACGTTGTAAGTTAATCAGAAGAGTGTGGGGTGTGTGTGTGTGTGTGTGTGTGTGTGTGTGTGTGTATTAAGGCTTGAGCACATCACTGCAAGGGCGGACAATGCTTCTCCTAGAAGACATGCTGTTAAATGGAAATGCCCTGGCTGGTGACGTATACCTCTCCCTGTGGATTACCGGTCAGACAGGCCACAGAGCTCCCCAGACTACATGCTGTTGCCATTGCTCTGATTGTTCATGAGAAATACTCCGTGAGACTCGATCGCTGCTGGGTGCATGCCTTCAGCCCCAGTACCGGAGAGGCAGAAGCAATGAGTCCAACTTGGTCTACATAGGTTGTCCCAGGCCAGCCAAGGCTATATAGTGAGATCTGTCTCAAAATAAGAAGCAAACAGAAATGAATACACCCTATTGCTGAAGACACACACACACTTTAATTGGAAGGCATAAAGGATTGTACCTAGAACTGACCTGAAAACGTCTTCCCTGCTGGCTAGCTTTCATGGTGCCAGAAGGTGCTGTACAGGGCACTAGGGGAGAAAGGTCATCAGTGGCCTGCCACAGCGATAATCCTGAAGGAGTGACCTGCCAGGTAAGATATATCCACGAGTACAACAGTGGCATGAAAGTTATTAGTAACCAACTGATTTCTGATTGGATTTGAGGATAGGATTTCACATGAGGGGATTCATGCCAGGCACTGTAAACCTGGTCAAAAGCCCATGGATGTGAAGGACATAGGCCCCAGGGGAACCTATTGCTGCTGTTTCCCTGAAGGGTCACATTGTTAAGCTGCCTTCTAAATCTTTATGTTTCTATCAATGGGTTAGCACTGCTGTCAGTTTTGGCCAGAGATGTTTCTTTAGAGTTAATTAATGCAGAGGATCAGAATGGACAAACTGCTAAGAACAACTAACGAGTGCTCGGCCGTAAACAGGACATCCCCGTCCTCCTACCATCACCCAAGGCTCAGGGAGCACTGCAGAAGGGAGGATGGGGAGAAGTGTGTGCTGGCACATGCTGTTAATGCCAGCGCTCCATGTTCAAAGTCAACACAGTCTGTAGAGCAAGTTCCAGGCTAGCCAGAGCTACACAGTGAGACCCTGTCTCTAAAACAAACCAAACAAAACCAAACATGCGCCGTACAGGTTGGGAGGGCAGCCCCACTGGTGGAAGGCTTGCCTAGCACACCTGAAGCCCCGGTTTAGTCCACAGCCCTACATAACCTGGACTCAGTGGTACAAACCCAAAGTCCCAGCATTCAGGAGTTAGAACAGAAAGCAGTTCAAGGACATTCTTGGAAGATCAGAAATTCATGATGATTCCTGACTGCACAGGGAGTTTAAAGCCAGCCTGGAATTCACATGAACATGTCTCAAAAAAAAAAAAAAAAAAGTTAGGGCTGGAGAGATGGCTCAGTGGTTAAGAGCACTGACTGCTCTGCCAGAGGCCCTGAGTTCAATTCCCAGCAACTACATGGTGGCTCACAACCATCTGTAATGGGATCTGATGTCCTCTTCTGGAGTATCTGAAGACAGCTGCAGTGTACTCATATAAATAAAACGTAAATAAATCTTTTTTTTTTTAAAAAATAAAAGTTAAAATAAAAAATTTACACTATAATAAACATTCTCTCCCTAGGTACAATAACGACAGACACTGCTTTCTCTCTCACCATGCTTGGAGTACTGGTATTCTAGGCCCCTCACAGGCTGTGCCAGAGACGCAGGGTCCTCTCCTCTCCCTCCTCCTTGCCTACAGGGGCTCTGCCATGGTCACAACCAGGAACATAAATGAGAACCCTTTAGAATGATCTCATCTCCAATCCAAGACAAACTCTCTCTTGAAGTTTCTGCTTTCAAAGCAGAGTTTTGTACATACCATATGTTGCTTTTTTAACTTTTTATTAGTGTATGTTTAGTATGTAAAATGTATTACATGAGTGTAGGTGCATGCTTACAATGATATGCCTATGGAGGCCAGAGGTCAACATTCAGGCATAGCTTCTATCTACCATGGGATAGCTTAGGTTGGCAGGTTTGTTTTGCCCTGAGTCATCTTGCCACCTCTTCTGTCGTGTCCCCTCCCCTCTCCCCTCCACTCTTCCCTCCCCACCATTTTCTTTTACTTTTTAATGACATAGTCTGAAGGGTCCAGGCTAGTTTTCTTGTTTAGGTGCCACAATCCAGATTTCTCTGTCTGTCTGTCTGTCTGTCTGTCTGTCTCTCTCTCTCTCTCTCTCTCTCTCTCTCTCTCTCTCTCTCTGTGTATGTGGTGCATGGTATGTGTGTATCAGAAACTCTTTATCTCTCTACATAGCCTTGGCTGTTCTAAAACTCACACAGGACTCCAACTCACAGATCTGCTTACCTCTGCATCCCAAGTGCTGGCATTAAAGGTGTATGCCACCAAGCCCCAAAAGGACATACCTGATTTAAGGACCCGTCATGGTGTTCTTCACAGAGAGTCCCATTTCAAATTTAAGTCTGAATATGTTGCTTTCCTTCTGAGACTCCTACCCTGCTGCACACTGGACAAACCCCCAAATTGTTAGCCCATAAAGCTCCATCTAAAGTAGTCTAGCCTCTCCCTCTTCATCACTCTGTTCTGGAGACCTGAGCCTCCTTCCAGTTGCTGAACAGAGAGAAGTCTTAAATGCCTCCTTTCTTCAGGTATGGCAATTTGCAATCACACAGGGTATGCACCTGTCAATTTACCTGCTTAACAACTGGTATCCTCAGGACCAGGGAGAATGTGTCCTACAAATACCTCACATCTAGCATATGACCAGACACATAGCAGACAATAAATATCAGATGAATAAATGAACAAATGGATAGGTGGATGTCACACATGTCACGTGTCCTTCCTGCTTTGAACTTCTATCTGGTAGGCAGTTGAGTGTCACTTCAGCCACAAACTGCATTCTCTGTGCTAGCTGTACCTGGAGGTAGCAGGCCCAATGTGCCAACTGTCAACTGGGCTCAAGTAAAGATGGCATGGATGTCTTCACCATAGCAGGCTCCATCCACAGTGCCAGGGATGTTTGTTAGGGATGACTTAAAAAGTTAGCATTCTATTAGTGATGTGAGGTCCATCCCAGATGCAGCTAAGATCATACGTGATCTGTCACATGTACACAGCTTAGGTCATCTGTGCACAGAAAGGATAAGATGGAGCCTGGGGCTGAATCTTGTGTAAAAATCCCCAAAGCAATGCCTCCATTAACTTAGTTGTTAGGGTTGTCAAAGCAGACAGAGGCGTGCGTGCACAGGTGGACAACACAGATGCAAGAGACTCTAGTTCCAGGGTAGACTGAGATGGCTGCTGCCACCAGGCTATGTCCGCGAACATTTTTGTGATCCCTCCCCTTGATGTATTCACTGTCTACACATGTGTGCTTTCAGAGGTCAGAGGACAACCTGCAGAAGTTGATCCTCTCCTGCTACATGTGAGTCCTGGAGATCGAACTCTGCTCACCATGCTCGGCAGTAAGAACCTTTACCAGCTGAGTCATGTTGCCGGTCCTTACTGAAGGAGAATCACGGCTGACAGGGCTGTGGCCTGTAGGATCAGCAGAGCAATGGGAAGCAGAGCTCCTGGTGAAAACTCAGTGGGACTGGCCTGGGGTACGGAACAGGAAGCTGTCTGTCTGGGGCAGGGGTGTATGTGGATGTGTTGGGGGACTCACTTGGGGCTTGCGCTCCTGGAGAGGGGCTCGGTCTGCATGTTTGGGAGGCCCGCGCATCACTGAAGGCCAGGCATATGGAAAGGCAAGGCAGACCAGATGTTTCTAGAATCAGTACATGGAATCAGGTGCCATGTTTTTCCCCCAAGCTGCTTCCTCAGCCTCAACGCAGACCTTTTCTTCGCAGTTCCAGCTTTCATGTAACTGGAGCAGAGCATTCCGCACTCCCTCTCAAGTGGGTAGACACCAGAGGGTTGGGGATACTGATGAGGCAGTAGAATAGAAAGCAACGCCCGCCTGAGAATGAATCTTTGAGGAATAAAAGGAGCCAGTTAGAGTGGTACCGGGGCAGTGTAAGCAGACTGATATTGAGGAGGCAAAGGAAAAGACAAGACATTTCTGAACAGCAGCTTAAGAATAAGACCCAGGAGACAGACTCTAGGCACAGGGGATAGGGCTGGTTTGGAAGAGTAAAAAGATATTGTTTTCTCTAACACAAGATGGAAGGTGTATGTTATTCTCAACTAGGAGCTTAGTTCTTCAGTTTCAGAATTTAAAATCCAAGTGTGCCTTAGGGTCATACCTTCTTATCAGCAATTTACACCTCAACAAATGTAATTTCCCAGACTCTTTCTGACAGCAGGCTTCTGTAGGGGAAGGGGGGGGCAGTCTCACTAGATATGAGGCTACAAAATGCACCCTTTTCCAGACCAGCCAGTTAGAGCAGCTAGAGAGAATCCATCCTTCTCCAGAACAGAGGCCTCTTGACCACGAGAACTCGAGGCTGTGGCCAGAGCCTTGAGATCCAGGATCTAGGTCTTTCCAGGCACCTTGGTAGGGGAGCTGTACAGAGCTGGGTATCTGCAAGACTCTGCTTGCAGTACCCCGCCCCCATTGGGAGGGCTCTTAAAAGGGCAACATCAGAGGCGGAGCCTTAAGCTCAATCAGGCCCTGCGCAGGTGGGGGCTGCAAGGATGCACCCCTTTTGTGCCTATCTGGGAGGGGCTATTGAGGAACCCCACGCTGGGAGAGTGGCAGAGGCCCCTCAATCTGGCACAGGCTCTGACATGTAACTCATTTCTTTGGGGCCCATCCCAGCTCAGCCTGTCAGACTTACCCTGGGAGCACAGCCAGGACTGCTCAAGGCCCCCAGTTGGAGGTATGGGAGTTGGGGGGGGGGGGCATCTGATAGACCCAGGATAAACCGGAAGAGCTTCAGGAAAGTTAAAGCTGAACAAACTGCAGGGAGTCTGCTGCCGGGAGTGGGGTTTCAGCCTAGGGGTGTGTCTGGTTGACAGGCTCTGGCTGCTCTGTTCAGCAGGCCGAGCTCAGTATAGTCCCTAGGAAATGCTGGGCCTGTCACACGCGCCTGACCTTTCAGAGTCGGCAGAAAGCATGCCCTCTAGTTGATGACCAGTGCTTAGGACAGGCATCAGGTCCCGGCAGATACTTCATGTATCTAGACCTGCATTTTGGCTTTGAATTCCTGGGTGTGGGAACCAAAAACTTCTGAGGGACTCAGGGCTCTGACTCACTCCACAGGGCCTCTGGGGGTTGTTCGCTGAGGTAACCCGGGTAGCTGAGGTTGGCGATGGGGCAGTCAAGGTGCCAGGGATGAGGGCATTGGCTATGGGCTGCGGAGGCACTACCAGGGTGGAGTCAAGGTTATCTGGGCTCATTCCCAAGTACTTCCAGGTGGGTCAGCCCAACAAGGCTTGCATCAGCCAGAGCCACTGCTCCAAAAAAGGAGTAAGGTTCGCTCTGGGGAATAAGCCACACCCTCCCAGTGGTTCTCAGCCTTCCTAATGCTGCAGCCCTTTAATATAGTTCCACGTGTTGTGGTGGCCCACAACCATAAAATGTATGTTGTTACCTCATAACTGTAATTCTGCTAGTTACAGAACACAATGTAAATATTTCAGCAAACAGGTTTGCCAAGGGGTCGTGACCCACAGGCTGAGAACCGCCGCGGCAGCGGGCATCCTGAGCGCACAACACTATGTTCTATTTTTCCATGACCTCTGTTCCCAGGGAGCGTAGCAACATGGTCGGACTGAATGTCCACCTGGCAACATATCTTATATATGAAGAGTGGGAGGACAGCCTTTTTTGCTCTCTAGTTTTGGGAAGGTGGCACACATTCTGTTAAGTCTATTTGGCCCACTCTGGGGAAGACTGACGTGGGGAGAAATGACCGATTGCTCCGGGTGTCTAGAGTCTAAGAGCAGGCAGTCCCAGAAAACTGGCAAGGTGGAGAGCGAGCGGACGCAGGAAGGCAGGACCTGGCCTGGTGGCTAACGTTAGAGGACAGGGTGGGGAATGCTGCTATGGAGACCTAGGTCAGGCCGAGACAACACGCGACCACCTAGCCGTGCCTAACAGACTTGTAAGCTGGACAGCCTAGCCCCCCGATCACGGTTCAAGCTGCTTTTCTTCCAACTGAATGTTAAGGTTATGGGAATGTGAATTTCTGGTCCTGAATTAATTACAAATGGGAGCAGCCTGGCTTTGTCCTCTTGTCCAGGCTGTTTTCCCAGGGCTGAAGCCATGGAACCTGCCTGGGGGCCCCCAGCTGGCACAGCAGGCAAAAGAGCCACACTGTTCACCCTTCTAGGCACCCAGTTTTGATAGCCTTACCCAGAGCAAAGTTAACCAACCCCCTAGCCAAAACATAAAAAAAATAAAAGCACATGGCCTCTTTCCTTGCTTGGTACTGGGCCAAAGCAGTTGAGGCGGGCGGAGCTGAAGGCCTGTCACAATCCAGGTCATACTCAGCTCCCAACCTCTCAAAGTCACTGAGCCAGACTCTCACCTGGCCTCGCTACCTCATTCTCCCACTCTGGGACAGGTATAATCATGTTCCCACCCTACCTTCTGGGACCATACAAAGATAAAAGGCAGCATCTAGAGGAAGCACTCTAACTTGCTAGGAGGCAAGCACCAGACTGACCTAAGGTGTCATTAGAGTCGAGGATACAGATCACAGATGAAAGGGAGCTGGTGAAGTTTGAATACCACCCTCCCCGGGGCGCCCAGCTATTAGGACACAGTGGGAGTTCCGAGGACAGATCTGTCCTGTACCCCTCTGCCCTGACTCTGATACCACAGCAAACAACTGTTGTGTGGCAGGTCTGTCCACAAGGACAGAAGCTTCGGTTCATAAGCAAAGCTCGTGCTTTTGAGCCTAGGGGCTCTCGTGTTGGGAGTGTCAGCTGCCACAATCAGCCTCTCTTTGCGAGCGAGAAGCCTTCCTAGGGAAGGAGCGAGCTGGCGGGCTTCCCTATCACACTGCTCCCCAAGCTTCACCGCCTTTAGGCAGGAATAAATTTACAGAGGATCCCAATCCTTGTCCTGATAATTTGTGTTACAACCCCAGGTTTTCTAAAAGCCGTTACTAAATACACCCTCTCTTCACTGACACCTTGGCTGAAGGGCTCTGTCTCACTCTCAAGGGAGCCTTATTGGGGGAGCAGTTCAGGCCCAGGAGAACGGCAGAGACAAGGTTCGAGCCTAGGGAGGAGACTGGGGACGCCCTGTGCCCTCCCCAGGGATGCTTTATTGCGCGGCTTCACAGTCACCAGTGAAGAGACCCTTGGCCCCTGCGAGGAGAAGGAACACCTGCTCGGGACACGGCAGATGGCTCCCAGCTGCTGTGCAGTCAAATGGGACAAGGTAGGAGTGGTACTCGGCCTCTCCGCTGGGCAGGCCTGGGATCCCAGCGGGCAGTAAGTCTGGCAAACGGGAGGAGGCAGTGCTCAGGCCTCGGTGACCTCCATGTTCTGCAGCTGGTTCTCCAGGGTGACCTCTTTCGCTTTCTTTTTGCTGCCTTCATGCTGCTTCTTCTGCTTCTTCGACGGCTCCTGGTCGATAGGTGCAGGCTTCACGAATGGGATCAGTTCTTGGAGTCCTGGGAGGGAAGAGGCTGCTGAGTGACCTGTGACTTCTGTCAAAGCTCAGAGACTAGCAGTGGAGAATTTAGACAACAGCCTTCCAATGAAGGGGTAGCCACGTGAGGCGAGAGGGGCTGCTGTGCTCATCTCTGCTCTGAAGTTAGGATCTGCATATGACACTGACACCCACATTACGCTACCAGCAACATGGGGAGGACAGAATTATGCAGACTGTAGGAAAATGGGGTACAGATTTCAAAGGGCCCCCTCAGAAGGTGTGAAGATGGAAGACGGTACCTGGCGGCATGAACTCCCTCAGCTTCTCTGGCACAACGATGCCCTTCTCTGTCTGGTAGTTCTCCAGGATGGCGCAGATGGTCCGGGTGGTAGCACACATTGTGGCATTAAGCATATGGACAAATTCGACCTGGGAAGGGCAGGTTCCAAAGGGAAAATTAATGTCATCCCTCAGCGGCTCTTCCTGATGACCCGGAACCATCCACTCGGCCCAAGTTCCCCAATCCAAAGGGCGGCTTGAACCCATTTCCAACCTGGAAGCCTCGACGTTTTTACTGCCTCTAAGGTACCCTAGGAGAGTCTTCATGTTTGCATGCGTGACAAATAGGAGGTTAGGTATTTTCAGAGGATGTGGGGGAAGAAGAAACCACTGATGTGGCCCTTCTTTTAACCCATGCCAAACCCAACTTGGGACAGATCAGGGTCTGAAGACTGGGTCATTTTTGTTTCTTTGAGACAAAGTCTCTGTATAGTTCTGGCTGTCCTGGAACACACTAGATAGATCAGGCTGGCTTCAAACATACAGAGCCTGCCTAAGCTTCTTGAGCGCTGAGATTAAGGGCATGCGCCACCACACCCAGTTCTGGAGACTGGGTTTAAGAGAGGAGCTTACAACCTGACCTTCTTGGGCGAAAAGAGGGAAGACATTGCCTCCAACTTGTTCTGTGTAGAGAAACGGAGATTATTCTTTCTCTGGAGTTAAGGAAAACAAAGCCAAAGAGAGAAAAGCTTGAATTACTGGGTAGAATAGGGCTAGGCTCAGGTTTCTGTCTAAAAGAACCCAGTCCTGACTCAGCAGAAGTTATTTCTAGTGTCTTTTGGATCTAGACTGAGCTGGTTTTCTCATGATGCTAGAAACATACACTCCCAGGAATTAAAAACAGAAAAAATGTGCCCTGTGTAGAAGGCCCTGCTGCCTACTTCCCTGGGGGGCTTACTACCTTGTCCATCATCTTCTTGGTCTGCCCATATCGGATTCGGAGCCGGCGAGCCTGGTAATCCGTGCAATTAGAACAGGAAACCAACTCACGGAAGGCACCCGAGCCTGGGAACCAGGCCTCCAGGTCGAGCTTCTTGCTGGCAGCGTGATTCAAGGAGCCTGTAAGAAACCCCTAGATTCAGGAAGGGCGGCCGGGTTTCAGGAGGCCCTCTGCAGCAAGCCTGAAGAACCCTGCACATCACATGGAATCCCCAGAAGGGATTCAGATCTCATCAGCAAATGCCCCAGGGGAGAAGGGTGTGATATTTTAATGAAAGTGGGTAATGACTTGAACTGAGAGCTATCTCTTTGTGTGATGCCTCAGCTGGCAAAGTGATCTGCGAGATGCAGAAAAGGGAGAAGGAAGAGATGAGGGGTTCCGTACCTGAGACGATATTCACAATGTGGTAAGGGATCCCCAGAGACTGATAGAACTCTTCTGCAGTGGCAATCATCTCGTCAAACATCTCCCAGGACTTATTGTCATGGGGCGATGAGTACACAAACTGTTCAATCTGCAGGGGGGTGGGCGCCAAGGAGACAGGACAGCAGTGAGGGCCAATAAAACAGAGGACTCAAGTGGACACGCTCTAGCCGTGAGCCCCTGGGATAGGACAGGCTGGGTCCCAGGAAATCAGGTCTCAACTGGACTGTAATAGGACATTGGAGTCTACAGAGCATTACCACCTTGTGCCAGCCACTGCACTAAGTGCCCGACACACACACGAACCTAACCAGCTAGGGGTTCGGCAGCCTCAGGAGGCAGCTACCACCACCTGCTCTCTATAGAGGTCACCCAGCTGGTAAGTGGTGGAAGTGGCAGAGGAGATTTAGGAAGCCTTGCTCTAATCTGTGCACAAAACACTGCATGCGTTCTCTAGGCTCTTCCCCACCCAGAAATCCGCAATGCATGGAAAGGCTGTGGCCAGTGGGAAGGCAGATCACACTCCTCCCGGATGGTCTGATAGGGAAGCACAGAGCACTGACTCCCACTCCCGTCTACTCACCTTCTCAAACTGATGCACTCGAAAGATGCCACGGGTGTCCCGGCCATGCGAGCCCACTTCCTGCCGGAAGCAGGTGGAGAGGCCTGCATACTTGATGGGCAGATCCTCCGGCCGCAGCCACTCGTCCCGGTGCAGAGCGGCGATGGGCTGCTCTGAGGTGGCGATCAGGTATTTCTCGTCATAGGAGCTGTCATCTGACTTCTCGCTGCCTTTGCCGATCACCTGCAGGAGGGATACATGAGAGGGAAGGCTGTGTACGAAGCCACAGGAAAGGTAAAGCGATGCCTGGCATGAATACTAAAACAAGGAGGCCACAGCTCTGTCTAAAGAGCAGTCCCAGCTAGAGTTAAAAAAACAAAAAATCCCAGCACTCAGGAATCTGAACCATAAGGACCTTGAGTCTGAGGTGAGCTTGGGTAGAGCACTGGCCAAAATACCCTGACACAAACACACAAAACAAAACAAAAAAAATCCAACATTCATAAAAACACACACATGCATATGAAGAGCCTAAAACCTTACTGAACACAGACCGATATTATTAAATGGCCGATGCTGGCAGATGAACACCATCTTATACACCCAACAAATATTTGTAAGTCCTGCCAACGAACAGAGACCAACTCAGAGTGCCAGGCACACCAAAGCTGTGGATGTCAGTCAGCTGATCAGAAAAACATCCTGAAATTCAACTTGAACCATCTGGTTGTTCCAGGTTCAAGCAGAAGGCACAAGGATGGAGGTTTCTAGTCTGCAGTAAAGCCTGGAAGTCTCGGGAAGTGGACTGGGGCATCAGTCCGTATTTGTAGCCAGTAAAGGGGCTTCTCTTCTATGCTCCTGGTGATAGACTGCTCAACTTAAATATGTTACACAGGCTTCTAGGGGGAGGTCAAAAGGTGTTCTGTTCTACACTAACATGGTAGGTACAAACCACATGTGGCTTTTAGTATTGAAATTAACATTAAAAACCTGCTACCATGCCTGATAACCTGAGTAGAACCCTCAGGGCCAGCGTGGACGGAGAAAATTACCCACTGTCCTTTCACGCCAGGGCATGTACAAGCCTTCCCCCCACCCCCACCCCACCCCCGTCAAAGAACTGTAAAGTGTATCAATCAAAACAAAAACAAAACAAACAAAAAACACCCAAACATAAAAGAAAGCCAGACAACTCTGCCGGCAGCTAGGTGTGGTGGCTTACAGCCTAATCCCTGAACTCTGGACAGAGCAGGGAATCATAAATGAGGGAGGCCAGCCAGGACTGCGCGGGCAGCAAGACTGCCCAGCCAACTTGCAACAGGGCATAGTGGCACATCCGGGTAACTCCAATTCTCATCCTCTCATCCCCCCCCCCCCCCCCCCCGTGTGTGTGTGTGTGTGTGTGTGTGTGTGTGTGTGTGTGTGTGTGTGTGTGTGTGTGTGTGTGTAGACCTGTAATCCTTTCTGCTCAGGAGGCTAAGGTAAATTCAAGGCTAGCCTGGACAACTTACTAAGACTGTATCAAAACAAAAACAAGGGGTGGGGCTATAACTTGGTAGTAGGGTACTTGCCTCGAGAAGCCCAGGGTTCAATCCCCTGCCTTAACTGTACTGTACAGCAAACAGAGAGACAACAAAACCCCCAAACAAACAAGGATTTGTGATCAGAAGTACACAGAAAACAATACAGGAGCACAGTGCAAGCCAAGGACAGAAGCGTCAGAGGAAATCAACATGTTACTCTTGGACACTGGGCTCCAGAACGGTAAGAAAACACATTTCTGTTGTGTTAGACATGGTAGCATACCCTAACTCTACTTCTCAGTACACTGAGAAGGAGGTTCAGGAGCCAGTCCCACCCACTCACAGCTCATGGTCAGCCTGACGGTAAAGAAAAGGAAAGCAAAGTTTAGCAAGCTTGCTTCCTTGGTTGTAAAGGAACAATGAACCGTCCATCCTACCACAGCAGGGAGCTGTGTGGAGGACAGGTCGTGTCACTGTTGAGCCTTGCAGCCACACTGCTTACCTTATAAAGTTCTTCATCAAACTGGCTGAGCTGGGCCACTTCCTGCATGACCTCTTTCCTCATGAAGAAGGGGGTGTAGATTGGAGTGTAGCCCCGACTTCCCAAGGTGCGCAGTGCGTACTGGATAAGGGCCTGCTCCAGGAACACCAGGACCCCCTAAGGACCAGACACAGCAAATGGAACTGAGTCTTGTCACCAGTCCAGTAGTTAGAACCAACAGGCACTGGCAGGTCGATGAACCAAACTGCCACAGTAGCCTGAGATCCTGGTTTTAAAGCGGTGTCTTATTTAGTTGGTCCATTAAAAACTCTTGTATGAAAACATTTACAATTTAATTGAACTCAATCTAAGAGACCAACTTGCAGGGTTGTTTTCTTTTTTACAACTTGATATCAGGTATGAAGAGGATAATCAATATAATTATGTTCACAATTATGTCTTGTTTTGAGGTGTTTATATATAATTCAGTTTTGGGTACTATTTGGCTTCAGGAAAGAACATTTCCTCACCTCACTGTCATAAATTTCTCTTAATGCTGGGATGGCATCGGTACGATGGTGGAAAATTTACTGTTGCGCCTCTCCGGAGGACAGTTTATGGGCTTTGTTCCTTTCCTAAGCTGCGTGCATCACAGTTCGGCCTCCTTACTGCTATGGCAATGGCTATGGACTGTTATTTGGAGCTGTCCTGATGAATATGGACCTCTCCAGCTCACTTCTACTCATGCAATCACAGATAACCAGGCCAAAATCAAAACAGAGTACCCAGGAGATTCCTACCATCCCAGGCCAACAGCACATCATCGGGACACCATGTTTAAGAGATTCAAGTAGCTGGTGGGAGTGACCCACGTTAGTCACCTCAGCACCTGGGAGGCTGAGGTAGTGCTGCTGTGGACCCGAAGCCAGCCTGGGTATTTAGTGAGCCCTTGTCTCAAAGTCCCCTCACCTCCACCCCAACCCCATGAAGAGAGACTAAAGTACAGCGTCCATCCACGGTACATGGATGGGTGTTTTCTTTTCTGTTAATTCTTAAACACCAGACTCATTTGTAAATGTACAATGTTTAAGTGTGCAACATTTCCAAAATTATTTTGCCATTTCCTTTTGGAAGTATTCCTGAATTCACATGCCCTCTGCCCCAGTTAATCTGTGCCAGCTGTCTACACCCACCACGCACGGCTCAAAGCATGCTGGGTTGCCTCAGACCACAGGCTTATCACACTGGGTTCCGAGTCTTTGTTACTTGTCTGACTGTCCAATTACACTGAGCTCCTCAAAGGCAGAGACTGTTCTGATTCAGTCGGCAAAACATATTCATTATGAAGGATCACTGAGTGGCTTTTGTTCTATGGAATCCGGGTAAGCACTCTCTTGCTGCAGAAAGAGAATTGTGTCTAATTGCCTCGCGTTCACAAGAAGGCATCGGGTTCAGGGAGAGATCTGTGAGGCTCTTCAAGTACGAGCATGCTTCCCAGCGTTCATTCATTCATTATTTATCGTTCCGTGTGTGTGTGTGTGTGTGTGTGTGTGTGTGTGTTTATTTATTTATTTACTTATTTATCGTTCCTTCTGTATCCTCTACTGGTTCCTGACTCTTACCTTCAGGAAGTACCCCCGACTACCAGCCACAATGGCTCCCTTTTCGCCTTCAAAGCCATCCACCATCACCACCAGGTCCACGTGGGAATACTTCTTTCTGACCGTACAATCACCCCAAATACGCTCTACTTTGTTGTCTGCATCCTGAGGAAACAGTGGAGAAGGGACATACAGCAAAGAACAGCAGAGCCTTTGAGTGCATCCATTAAAGCAAGCGCCAGCTTCAGGTCTCATGGACCAGTGAGGAAGGGGATTTGCTACCCAACAGACTACAAGTTACAGAAGCAGTGCCAGTCAGCAAACTTGGAATCCTGCTTTGCTCAGAGACCTACAGTATATTCTCTCTTTACCCTTTCAAATGACTTTCCAAAAACCCCGCCCAAGAAGCCGCCTCTGACAACTGGCATCACCGGGGGTACGGAGGAGAATGCAGGACTTTTTCTTTGTGGGCTCTCATGGGTCTGAGCCACATGAGGGTGGGCTCCAGGCCCTGACCTCGCTCTGCTCAGGCTCCAAGGCCTCCTCCCTGTATCCCAGCATACCCCAGGCGGCAGTGAGTTCAGTGTTCACAGGGGAATGAATGAGAGAGGCACAGATGGGCTCTGCCTCTGCCGGGGTGTCTGGGAACAAAGGCT
This sequence comes from Apodemus sylvaticus, assembly GCF_947179515.1. Lineage (NCBI taxonomy): Eukaryota > Metazoa > Chordata > Mammalia > Rodentia > Muridae > Apodemus > Apodemus sylvaticus. The sequence continues at coordinate 55,055,911 of NC_067475.1, read as the reverse complement.
GGGCTCTGAGGGAACTTTTATCATGCAGATTTCCCTTCAACCTGCAGCGTCCCAGTGGGGTGTGGGTGAGGGGTTAGGTTGATTTAACAGATCCCTCTCACAGGACTTACTGCTACCAGGGGCAACAGGCCATGGAGGACAGCAGCCCCATTTAGAAGAGATTTCTGGGCCTCTGGGCCGGGAGTCTCCTCCTACCTGCTGTCTCTGCCACTTCCCAATCGGGCAGGGATCTGACTCCTGCTATGCTCAATTGGTGGACAGAGGGAACACACAAAGGCAGGCTCTTCTGACAGAGCGCCAGCCCTCGTCTTTCCTCCCACACTGCCTGGCAGTCAGGGAGGGAAGCCCCTGCATGGGCCGGCCCCACCTACCTCATCGTTACTAATGGGCACAGAGGGGTGCAGAAGGTTTCCAATCTCTCGGAGGTTCTCAAATCGCTCTGCTTCCAGCTTTATCCGCTCCCCATCACACTTCTGGATGGCTTCATCAATGAGGAGTCGGACTTTTTTAATTTGTGAGACTTTCAGGGCCTGCAGAAGAACAAACCCCGAGGGCGGGTCACCATAAATTATTAATGTCTGAACTGCTGCCCACTAGTGACAGCTCATTGTTTTACTGGAGGGGCAGTGTATGAGGCATCATAGTTGGGACCTGGGATATGCTGGACAAGCACTCTACCCATGAGAACATTTAAAAATCGGACAAGGAAGCAAGATGGCAGATCTCTGAGTTTGAGGCCAGCATGGTCTACAAAGTGAGCTCCAGGCTAGCCAGATAGGGCTACACAGAGAAACCCTGTCTTGAAAAAACAAAAAGCAAAAGCAAAAACAAAACAAAACAAAAAAACCCCAAACAAACAAAAGTAGAAGAATGGTACCCTGTAAAACTGCTGATTCTAACAACTAGGAGAATTATAAATCCAGGACAACCTGTGCTGCGCAGTGATACAGTCTCCAAAACAATGCACACACTAGTAATCCCAGCACTCAGTGGGTGGGGGAATCAGGAGTGTAAACCTGAATTACAGAGTCTGAAACCAGCCTGGGCTCTATGAGATCCTGTCTCAAAATAACAGTAAGTACAAAATGGCAAATTATTCTACGCTGGTGAAATGAGCCAATTCAAGCTGAATTTAAGTACAGAAAGGCCAGGTGTATTGGGAAACTGCTCTCTGGCAGGTTCACCGGTCCTAGGGAAATCTCCATGAAGGAGACAGGGGGGAGGGGGAAGACAAAGACAGAAAACCATAGGGACAGGGAAAATGCAGAGAGAGGAAGAGGGAGACCAAAATGTCTGCGTTATCTAGGGAGGAGCTTCTGCAGGAGGGAAACCCAGGCCCTAGGCCGGAAGTTTAGGGGGTATGCCAGCCATGGCCTGCAACAGACAGGGACTGAGGGATGCTGGGAGAACACGAAGGCTGGTCTCCTTTGGTATGTTCCATATGCACCTCGGCCCCTTGTCTCGGGTCTGAACCCAACATTAAAAATGAATGCATTTAAGAACAGAGGTTGATTCAACAGGGCAGACAGTCTTGCCTTAATCCTTGAGCATTTTCCTTTTCTTTTGGGGCAGAGACACGTAGACTGACCTTCCTTCCCTTCATATGGATATATACTGAGCCCAGGAGGTGGGTGCTATGTTTTCCCTTAACTTATTTTCTAGATTAAACCAGTTTAGCACTCTATTATGTATTCCCATTCAAATTTCTCCAGGAAGATAATAACTTAACGAGGACCCAGAGACCCTGTCTTAAGCTTAAGCTTGTCTTATATCCCTTACTGTAGATGTTTCAAACTGTGCTCTAATTTCTCAGAGGAACCCTTACCGGGCCCAGTCAGAGGATGAGTCCCTAGCTCAGCCCTGCACGCACAGCAACTTTGCATTTCTGGTTTATACTCTTGCAGTGTGCTAAGGACTTCAAAGAACAGTTTGGTGACAAACACAGAAAATTACTACCCTGAAACCACTGCTTAACTAGAGGTAAACTGAGACATCCCCCACCTTTGTGAAAGAAAGCAGAAAACGGAGCTAACATAAGCCCACTAGCGCCATGCCTTTTCTTCTCTTCCCTTCACTGTCCCCCTCCATCTCTCTCCTGTGACCAAGGAGTCTCAGGACAGAGAGTAACAGAAGCACGTGGGAAGAGTCCAGCACAGGATTGAGGCTTTCATGCTGCATGGGCACAGCTCCAGCTCTTCCTGTCCAGGAATGAGGTTACGACAGGAACAGAGTCGTCTTAGAAAAGGAGAGGAACCTACAGCTAACTTGTCTGCAGTGAGGTCATCAAAATTCAACACATCCTCTGGGACGGACTCGTCATCTCCCACTGGCTCTTTTTTCTGCAGGGAGAAAGAAAAGGAAATTTTATTAAGATCAATTTCTGACATTTTTTTATTACGGACATGCCAAATTAACACATCCTATAAGCTCATGACACTGCATTGTATTTAGTAAGCTGTAACACGTGGAGACATTGCCATACATAGAACCACCAGAGAAACCACAAGACATCTAGGAGGCAGAGGGAGGAGAATTGTTAGATAAAGACTAGCCTGGTCCACAGAGCCAGTCCAAGGCGACCGTGTCTAGATAGCAAGACCACGCCTCAAAAAACAAAACAAAACAAAACAAAACAAAACAAAACAAAACAAATCAATGTGGTATCAAAGCTGGCCCCGAGGACAAATCCTGTTAACACTCTAAGAACAACCCCAGCAATAGGCTAAGGGTTAAAAATGGATCAGAGATAAGGAAAGGGAACAAACCAATCAAGGCAAATGATAAAGTGCAGGAGGACTCCTTCCCTCACCCCGATTTCTGTGTTATTACTTGTTAGTCAGTCAGATCACTTCTGATCCTGAGACACAGTCAAACCCATAGCCGGCCCCATCTGTGAAGAGGATCTAAACACCACTTAGTCAGGGGTACATATGACACAAAAGGGTTCATAACTAAGGGATCTCTAACCTGTACATGATTAATCACCATGAGTGCCGTAGGAATAAAACTGGTTATTGATATCCACTTTCATAATCAAAAGTATAGCAAAATACTGTCAAAGGATGCAAGGGGTCATGAAGAATGTGCTACATCCTTCATGCCTATGTTTTTGTATAAATGAAGCACATTCCGGTCTCCATGGACTCCTACATACATGTATTCACATAATAAGATATTTTACAGAAATAGGCTCACTGGCAGAGTGCCTAACACGATACAGACAGCAGGTATGTGTTCCTTTCAGAGCAGGACTACACAGAGACAAAGATCCCTGCAGCCTGGTGGGAGATGCCTTCCTGACAATACAGATTGGGCCCAGAAAAGCAGCAGAAGGGATGGCTTGTTAGAAACAAAAGATGAAGCTACCACAGGTCACCGGTGGTGCCACTTGGTGCCCTCCCTCCTGCCCTTTCTTTTTAAAATAATTTCTCAGCCAGGCAAGGGTGGCACACACCTTTAATCTCAGCACCTGGGAGGCAGAGGTAGGCAGGTCTTTGAGTTCAAGGTCAGCCTGATAGAGTGAGTTCCAGGACAGCCTGGGCTACAGAGAGAGACCCTACCTTGGAAAACTAAACCAACCAACCAAATAATAAATAAAGTAATTTCTCTCTGGTAAGAAAGTCAGTATCACAGATGTTAGACACAGGGTTAGATCTTCACTTCTAGCTAAGACATGGGAGAGCCCTGCTCGAGCTCTCAAGCCTGGTAGTTCTCTTACCTTCATTTTCTCACCAATAGTTTTGCTGCATAAATTCTTTAGTTTGTTCAAGTTGTCTGCCCGAAATCTGCCTAAAATTGATAAAGTCGTATGTCAGCAATGCACACATCATTGACATACCCCCACCCATGGTTCCTCCTGCAAACGCGCTGTGCAATGTATGAAAGGCTTGGTCTTCAGTTTGATAGAATTTGAAGGTGGTAGACCCTCTCGGAGCTGGAACCTAATGGGGGTCACACACTTGCATCACACACCAAGGCAGGGGGATAGGTTATATTTATCTTTCCTCGAGCTTTGCTTCCTAACTGCCACAAGGTGAACAGCTGAGGTGAGCGGCCTTCTTTCTTTTTTTAGACAAAGTTTTGCTACATGGCTTTAGCTGGCCTAGATCTTGCTGACAATTCTCCCGCCTCTGCCTCCAAGTGCTGGTACTACAGGCAGGTGCCACCATATTTGACTTCTTCCATCTTTTTGTTTTTGTTTTTTTTTTTGACACAGGGTTTCTCTGTGTAGCCCTGGCTGTCTTGGAACTCACTCTGTAGACCAAGTTGGCCTCAAATTCAGAAATTTGTCTGCCTCTGCATTCTGAGTGTTGAGATTAAAGGCCAGCACCACCACACCAAGATCTTCCATTTCTCTGAGTCTTCTCAGTTAACTGTTAGTCACAAGAAGTCGACTGGCCCGGTGCTGACCTAGCGTTAGTGGACAGAGACTGACTCCAGCTGGGGATCCCAGGATTTGGTGACAAGGAAAAGGCCAGGCTGGGGTTGAAACTGAAGTACCAGAATCTGGGGCTGGAGCGATGGCTCAAGGGTTGTCTTAGTCAGAGTTTCTATTCCTGCACAAACATCATGACCCAGAAACAAGTTGGGGAGCAAAGGGTTTATTGAGCTTACACTTCCACATTGCTGCTCATCACTAAAGGAACTCAGGACTGGAACTCAAGCAGGTCAGGAAGCAGGAGCTGATGCAGAGGCCATGGAGGGATGTTTCTTACTTACTGGCTTGCTTCCTCTGGTTTGCTCAGTCTGCTCTCTTATAGAATTCAAGACTACCAGCCCAGGGATGGTACCATCCACAAGGGGCCCTCCCCACTTGATCACTAATTGAGAAAATGCCCCACAGCTGGATCTCATGGAGGCACTTCCTCAACTGAAGCTCCTTTCTCTGTGGTAACTCCAGCCTGTGTCAAGTTGACACACAAAAACAGGCAGTACAGATGTTAAGAGCATATACATCTTCTATAGAGGGCCCAAGCTCAGTTCCCAGCATGCACCACAGAGCTCTCAACTGCCTAAGTCCAGCTCCAGGGGATCCAACGCCTCCAGCCTCCACGGGCACCTGCATTCACACATAGCATCCCACAGACACGTGAGCATGTGCACACATAATACAATAAAACTGGTTTTAAAAGGCACCATATTAGCCGGGCGGTGGTGGTGCACGCCTGTAATCCCAGCACTCTGGGAGGCAGAGGCAGGCAGATTTCTGAGTTCAAGGCCAGCCTGGTCTACAGAGTGAGTTCCAGGACAACCAGAGCTATACAGAGAAACCCTGTCTCGAAAAAACCAAATCCAAAAAACAAAAACAACAACAACAAAAAAAACAAAACCAAAAGCACCATATTCTATACATCACCACAGAGCAGTACCACTGAGCTCCCTGGGAGAGACATCTCTGAAGCCTGCCCAGTTATCCTAAAGTTCACTTACAGGACTATGTAATAATACTTTCCCAACTGCTATTTGTACATACAAACAGAGCTGACCTGTTTATTATATTCAGTGGTCTTGCTAAAGTTAACGAGTAATTCCAATTCTGCACATTACAATCAAGCCATATGCAAATCATGAGTTTGCTGCTTCTGTTCCAATCTTTGTTTCTTGCACCATAGCACAAGGTCTGGAACCCCACCAATCAGTAACAATGACTAGGCGTGGTAATGGAATCTGACTAATACCATGCCCAACTCTATTTGTAGTCAAAACGGAGACAGGTCTGGGAGCGGTCGTCCCTGTAATCATACACTCGGGAGGCTGTGGCTGGGGCTCAAGGCAAGCCTTCATATTGCTCACAGAACACCGGTCCTTACAACTATTTTAAAAAACTGCTTTACAGCACCTACATGCTATCACCAGTCCAATTTCCACTCTTAGAATACACACTCAACAGAAATGAATGCTAAGATTTATACAAACGTGGATATCCAGGAGCTAGAGAGATGACTCCATTGTCAAAAGTGTTTGTTGTGAAAGCAACACCTGAATTCGGATCCCTAGGGCTTGTGGGCCAGCCAGGATAGCCCCATTTTACTGAACAGTCCAGTTTTACTTAAAGAGGGTATGTCAAAAAATAAGTGGAGAGCCAGACAGTGGTAGTGCACATCTTTAATCCCAGCACTTGGGAGGCAGAGACAGGACAATCTCTTGAATTCAAGGCTAGGCTGGTCTACAGAGGGAGTTCCAAGACAGCCAGGGCTACACAGAGAAACCTTGTCAAAAGGAGGGGGGGGGGGATCTGGTATAGTGGTACATTCCTTTAACCCCCCACTTGGGAGGCAGAGGCAGGCCAATCCCTCTGCATTTAAGGCCAGCCTAGTCTATCTACAAAGTGATTTCCAGGACAGCCAGGACTAGAGAGACCCACTCTCAGAAACACCAAGTCAAGTCAAGCAAAAAACCTAGCAAACAAAAAACAAAACACACAAAAAAGTGGACAGTGACTGAGATACCCAAAACCTGTGACCTGAATGTGTATGTGCGCGCGCGCGCGCACACACACACACACACACACACACACACACACACACACACGTATGGCAGCCTGGCCATCTATAGAGCCTGTTGTAGAAGAGGGACAGTATGGAGAACAGTCAACACTGAGGCACTGTCATGCCTGGGAGCAGATGCACAGGAGGTGGATGAACTGAGGCAACACACACACACACACACACACACACACAGGATAAGCCACAGAGGTGGAAGGCAGTCCAAGGACTATGACAGGCGAGAGCAGAGTGGAGGCCACCTGCAGTTGAGTGAAGGATGAAGATGGGAGCCAAAGAAGAACCGGGAGGTATGTCGTGTGTGTGTGTGTGTGTGTGTGTGTGTGTGTGTGCATGTGTGTGCGCACGCATGTGTGTGGCACCACTGAGCATTTCAAGTGTAGTAAGGCCTAAATGAGACTGTGTAAAACACAATTAGATTTTGAAGACTTGTAAAGAAGAAATAAAAGATGTAAACTATTTCAGCAAATTTGAGTATGGATTAATGAGGACCTTAATATGATTAATTCACGAAACACAATTTTTGTATTTAATAGGCTTATAGAAGACATTGAGGAAACCAAGGTGTTTAGAAAAATCTAGGTGTAACCGCTTTGTCCTCTGTGATATAGGAGGGTAAAGTGGCCTGACAGTCACACCTTCCATCCTGCCTCTGATTACACACTGGCAAAGATGGCCTGCTTCTGATTGCCCAGAAAAGCCCCAGTCAGCTCCACACTGCCTGTGCACAAGCTCCAGGTAACAGAGGCGGGACCTTCTCCAGAGGCTCCCCCACGGTAGGCACTTCCGGCCTCTTTAGCTCCAGTCCCATTTACATTTTTTTGGAGTCAGTGTTATGTCTATGACTTACACTCTAGCCTTTGCTGTTTTTCTGAAACATGAGTGTAATGTAAGACTTAAGCCTGCTAACCCAAGGGGGAGATCAGCATTGCAGAAAACTAAGAGGGGCTAAAAAGGAGAGCTGTTTGAAAGCTCTTCTAATTGTTGGGGGAAAAAAGATTTGGCCAGGGCCTGTCTTCAATTAATAAGGAGAAATCTCATTCTCTGCTGAGGATGCACAGTACATTCCAGAGAACAGAATCCTTGTGGTTGGCTGCATATTTCAGCTACAATGAAATCAGTAAGGACCTCATCCTCATCCTTATCCTCTAATATGAACTTCAAGATGTAAAAGAACAGTTACACAACATGTCAGAGTCCATCCACCATGACCAGCCAGAGACTCCTGTGATCCTGGCTATTTGGGAGACTGAGGCAGTTAGATCACAGGTTCACGGCCACTTTGGTTCCTTAGGAAGCTTGTTAGTAAGTATCTAGAGGACTGGAGGGACCACTCAGCACTTAGAGAGGGCTCACTGCTCCTGAACTGCCCAGGTTTAGTTCCTAGCACCCACAGGGCAGTCACAACCCTGTGACTTGCATGTATGTGGGATATACTTAGGCACATACACATGAGATAAATATTTTTAAAATATTTGCTGCCAATTAAGCCAATGAGATATCTTTCACCATGGGGACCTGGTGTGCAACGGCTGCAGACAGCATCCTCCTTGGGAGTGTATGCAGTCTGATTTGTTGGATTGTTCTAAGAGAAATAGAATTATCTGATGGATATTCCTGTCTCTGATCTCACGATGTCCCCAGTCTAGATTCTAGACAGGTATGCAGAGTGTACTGTTAAGCTTCAGGACACAGTGGCCAGCTTCACACTGGCCAGATCATTGTGTTCGACGACACCATCTTGCAGGATAAGGCACATATGATGGAAACCCTACATGGGGCCAAGTTCAAGTTTCCTGTTTGCCAGATCAACATCTCAAAGTAAGGTTTCATCAGGTTACTGCAGATGGATCTTCAGACCCTGTGGCTGAGAAGCAGCTTATCCCCAGTGACTGTCCCTTATAATGACAGCCCGGGAGTAGGACAGCTTCCCCTGTGCCGGTCCACTCCAATAATCGTGTTCATTAATGAATCTCATATCCAATCGAAAACCAAAATGCAGTCTTTTCTCCTCTTAGAAAAAAAGCAAGCAGAGCTCTCGGAACATAGACCAGCGGGCACGGCACAGCCTGGCCTATCGGAGGCCCTGGATCTAATACTCAGCCCAGCAATAATGATGATCTTTTTTTAGAAGAACCCCAGACACAGATCTTCATACACAGGACAAATCTTTGTCACACTCTTACCAAGTATGAAGTGTGCTCCCAAGGCCTGGAATATTATGTGTATCTGTACATGTGTGCTTGTCTGTGCATGATCTTTAAAAATCACAGGAGGGCCAGGCGGTGGTGGTGCACACCTGTAATCCCAGCACTTGGGAGGCAGAGGCAGCTGGATTTCTGAGTTCGAGGCCAGCTTGGTCTACAGAGTGAGTTCCAGGACAGCCAGGGCGATACAGCAAAACCCTGTCTTGAAAAACCAAAATAAATAAATAAATAAAATAAAATAAAATTACAGGAGGTCACCATTTTAGGCTATGCTCCTGTAGCCAGTTCCAACAAACCATATTAAAAATCAAAATGGATCCAGCCGATGTTAAAGTTCCATATCAGCAAAGTGAAACTGTTTCCTGTTTCTATCTTACCATTGTACAGGGGAACTTAAGTCGACTGATCTGCTTTTTGCCTTTTAATTCTACTTTCTGCAGCTAGGATCTATAAAGCCAACTCCTTCTGTTCAGCTCACTGAAACACATAATTGTTGCATAGAATTAAGTGTTGCTGATTCTAAAACTGGCAACTGGGTGTGGGGCCTTGATCCCCAAATAGAGGAAAATGGACCACTTGAGTCTGAGGGGAGCTGGGGCTGCACTGTAGTAAGAGTTGAGACAGTCTCAAATAAAACTTAAAAGATAAGGAAGGGTGGCTGTGTATGAGTGTATGCCCAGCTGCTCGGGACACCAGAGCAAGATTGCCAGTTTAAAGACAGAATAGGCAACATAACAAGAACCTAGCTCCAAATACATACATACATACATACATACATACATACATACATACACACATGAGTAGGACTGTGCATTACTCAGTGGTAGAATACTTATCTAGCATGTACTAAATCCTAGGTTCAAACACTGTAACACACACACACACACACACACACACACACAACCTTTAAGCCCATTGTGGTGGTACACACTTGAAATTCCAGAATAAGGGACGTAAGAAGTAGAATCAGTTTAAGGCCAGCCTCACTCCAAAAGGACTACATGAGACCCTGTCTGAAAAATGTAAAATCTTTCCCCTTTATATGCATTTCTTTAAAAAAAGATTTTTATCCATCTACCCCTCTCCAGTTTTACTCAGGGCCCATGTATCTGTTTCTCTACCAACTTCTGGTCCTCCTTTTATAACTGTCAAAAGTTCGTGCTTGCCACCTTTAAGGCCAGGTGTGGAAGCACAGATCCGCACCCAGCTGAGAGAGGACGACTTAGGGCCCTTGAGCTCAACACTAGCTTTGACTAATTGCCAGACCTCACCTTGAAAACAAATGCTCACCTTTTTATATGTTGTCCTTAAACGCCTGTCTATACTACTGATCCCTAAAAAACCTACCAATAATGTCTTCAGGTAAGGATCAACATTTCCTATTATATTATTATAGGTGTATATTATACACAAGACACCACTGACATATTTAAAGCCACATTAGTCAGATTAGATAAAGAAATCTTGATATTCCTGATTATGATTCAAGGCAGGGTGCTCAAAACACCTGTGTTTGGTTTTTGAGGCAGGGTCTGCTGGCCTTGAAATGCAGCCCCCTGCCTCAGTCTACCTTGTGCTAGGATAATACAGGAATGGCACCACGCCAAGTCCACCTCAGAATATTTTCTTTTTCTTTCTTCCTTCCAAGAGAAGATCTCACTATGTAGCCCTGGCTGGCCTGGAACTAACTTTGTAGACCAGACTAGTCTCAATCTCAGAGGTCCACCTGTTTCTGCCCCCTAGAGTGCTGGGATTAAAGACAGGTAAGCCCCAAATATTTTTTATCTTAAACAAAAAAGGGGGGTTCAGTTTAGGTCAATTCAAAACTTTAGATTCAAGTGTAGATTCCTGACAAACTACCCTATTAAAGTACCTGAAACACAAAACGAGTACACAACTGTCAGCTCAGCAAATATTTTTTGATACCCAAGAAGCTTTTTAACAGTAAAATCAATGTCCCCAAGAGATAAAACCATAACACTCAGATGGATATGGTGGCACCCATCCTAGATCTAAGCACTCCCGAGGCAGAGGCATGTGGATCTCTGAGTTCAAGGCCAGCCTGGTCTACAGAGCAAACTCCGGGCTAGCCGGGGCTACAGAGAGAAAGAAATCCTGTTTTGGGGGGAGTGGGGAGACTCTCTCGGAACGGCGCGATCGCCTGTGTCGTGCTCTTTCTCAGCTGGTTGCAGACCTATTGCATCAGACAAAACGAGTCACATGCCATTGACAACATCCGGTCTGCCAGGTGATCACTCCAGCACACTTGGAGGCAGAGGATTCCAGGGCTCCTTTTAATTTCATTGAAAGATGCTGGGTCATTTCTACTCTCTGCCAACGTCTTTTCCAGAAAGCGACCACAAGTCACAACCATGCTCAGTATTTACAAGCCTTTTCTTGCCTTACAGCACCCCTCCCTCTTATCTGATCTAGCACGGAAAAGGCTGATTCTTAAAGGGATGCCCACAGGGTTAGAGAAATAGCCATCCCAAGCTTCTGGGTCACTGCATTTAGCCATGTGTAACCTCCAAAGTCCCCAAATGGTTTGAATGGGGTGGAGTAATTCTAAGGTGCTGCAGAAATCAATCTGAGAGAGCAGCCTTTGATCCCATCAAAACAGAGAAGATACGCTGGGTTTGCTAAAGATGAGTAAAGCACTGGGAACGACCAAAACGTACGGAAGAAATTCCCAACCCGCCCCCAAGTAAAACTCCAGTTCTGGCTTGCTCGTGGCTCTGCAAGGGTCTGACAGCTCTCCCTGCGCGTGCGCTCTGCTTCTTCCTGAGGCACGGGCGGCAGTCAGCACGGAGCACGCGTGGGGAGGGACACAGGCCGCGGGAGCTGGAGGGAAAGGGGGGCAAACCCGGTTCTCAGCTTGCTCTACGGATAGGTGGCGTTACAGCCATCCAGTCCCGGGAGCATGTGACAAAAGCTGTAAGCTGTGGCCTCTGAAGCGATGAGGGATTCAAGGGATTCAAGGGATACCGCGAGCTCCTGGTACTTACATCGTCGCCACTCACTGTCTGCTTTCACCAGCTGGTCCACCAGCCCCGGATCCTTGAAGCGCTTCTCCTGTGTCTCTCGAATGAGGGCTGGGTCCCCTCCTTTATCCACCCGAAACAAATCCAGGTCCAGCACCATCCTTCTACCTCACGAGTTAACTCTAAGAGAGGACTCTACCGCAGTAAGCGGCGGGTGAGCGACGCACTGCGCCTGCGCGCTGACCTGGTCTCACTGCGCAGGCGCGGGGTTGCCCCGGGGATGGAGGGACTTGCCGAGCTCGCCGGAAGCCGCAGTGTTAGGCGGAGTCAGGAGGGAGTGGTGTGTAATAAAAAGGGCGTAGCCTTCTGCCTGGTGTTTCTCTTCTGAACTCCTTTCTGAAGGCCTTCTGATCGCCACCCCACCCCACCCGCCCCGGGAATCGTTAATGCCTCAGGTTCCTCTTGTTAAAGGGAGTATCTCGCTGTGGACCGAAACTGACCAGAAGACAGTGCGCTTTGCAGATGCTAGTTTTCCTGTCGTGATACCAGAGCACAACTACATACTCACCCAATTACCTACCCTTAAGATTCTCGAGCTCTAGGGCGTTTTTGTTTATACAGGGTCTCACGGTGGTGTAGCTCTGACTAGTAACTATGTAAACCTGGCCAGCCTCCAACATGTTTGGATTAAAGGTGTGTGCCATTTCACCCTTTATTTTTTCTTTATCCCCAACAAACCTACCAAGCCCCCTGAGATAAAAGAACAAGGCTAGAGACCCTGATGGACTTAATAAACAGAGACACTGAGGGAGACTAGGAGGCAGAGTAATCTGAACTTGCCCTGTTCAGGTCTTCTGCAGTTTTGGTTACAATTTTGTGTTTAAAGCCAGAGGAAGAAGGGCTGGGTGTCAGGGGATGGGTCCAGGAGATGAGTGTACCTCTCTTCTCACAAACCCTCTCCTTCAAATCTGATGGACCTTTGAAAGAAGCTGTAGCTTATATTTACGACTGAAACTATTCTGTGTTCACGTCATTTGAGTATTCTCAAGTTAGTCTATAAACACGTTCAAGTTACTCTTTTTGTTTGTTTGTTTGTTTTGTATGTTGACATAGACTCTATAGGCCTGGCTGTCCTGGAGCTCACTGTGTAGACCAGGCTGGCCTCAAACAGAGATGCCTGCCTCTGCCTGGGGAGTGCTGGTATCAAAGGGCTGTGCCAACTAACCTGGCCTTCACACTCCTGTTACTCTTAAAGTGAGATGACCTTGCTTGAAACTACCTCCCTCGGCTAGTGAATGTCCATGATTCCATGCCTTGTGAGAGGCAGCAGCCGGTGCATGAGTTCAGGGCCAGCATGTCTCAAAAAACCCAAACCTAGTCAGCCTTAGTACTAGATGCCTTTTATCGTACCAGAGGAAGAGAGCTCTGTAAAGTCAAGGCCAGCCTGGTCTACATACCGAGTTCCAGGCCAGCCAGAGCTGTATAGTGAGAATCTGTCTCAAAAACAAAATACACATACCACCAAACCAAAAACCTTCCACTCTCACAGATTAGAAAACATTAACTGACACAGAACTCGCAAACCTGCTCTACCCCTGTGTCTTCTCCTGTTCCTAAAAGTACCTAGCAGCCAGAGGCTGGAAAATGGGAAGCAGCCAAAAGGAATTATAATGATAAATGTTAAGGATGGAGAGCTGCAGTCTTTGCAGAAAACACATGAAGACTGTCATCAAAACATTGGAGTTGCTAGACCCCTGTGAGATCTTTATAATCTAAGGTATTGAAACAATGGCAGGTGCTTTTGTGGGCAGGGCGTAGTGAGTGCCTCTGGACCAGTCCTTCATAGTGTAATCCCAGAAGTAACTTTGAAATTCTGGCCTCTCAAAAAGAAGAAAACAACTTCCTCTAGGTATTTTTTACTATTAGTTTTATTATTAACTTATAAATACCTCTCTTTGGGCTGGAGAGATGGCTCAGCAGATAAGAACACTGGCTTCCCTTTCAGAGGATCCAATTACCAGCACCCAGGTGGCAGCTCACAACTGTGTGTAACCCGAGTTCCAGGGGATCTGACACCCTCAAACAGACATACATACAGACAAAACCCACCAGTACATATGAAATAAAAATAAATTACTGGGCAGTAATGGCTTACTAATTTAATCCTAGCACTGGGGAGGCAAAGACAGGCAGATCTCTGTGAGTCTGAGGCCAGCCTGGTCTATAGAGCAAGTTCCAGGACAGCCAAGGTTACACAGAGAAACCCTGTCTTAAAGAACCAAAGTTAGGGGGCTAGAGATATGGGTTAGTGGTTAAGAGCACTGACTGCTCTTCCAGAGGTCTTGAGTTCAATTTCCAGCAACCACATGGTGGCTCACAACCATCTGTAATCGGATCTGATGCCCTCTTCTGGTGTGTCTGAAGACAGTGTACTCACAAACATTAAACAAACAAATAAATAAATAAATAAATAAATAAATAAATCTTAAAAAGAAAAAGAAAACAAAGTTAATTAACAAATTAGTCGATGAAAAAATAAGACTTTCTAAGTAATTCTAGATATTTTTAAGAAAAATAAAAATAAAAAAATAAATAAATACCACTCTTTAAAAAGTCTTGTGCTAGGTCTGGCTGGTGAGATGGCTTTGCAGGTAAAGGTCCTTGACTGGAACCTTAAAGTCTTGAGTTCAATCAATCCCTGGGATCCAGACTTTGGAAGGCAAGAACGACTCCCATGTTGCACACAGCCCCTCCCAACAAGCATAACATAAGCAGAAACGTAATACGATTAAAATACTGGTGCTACCCGGGAAGTATAACAAATGACAGAGCAGCACAGTCCGCTTGTCAGTTAAGATCAGGAGTTTTAGTGCTGAAGGACACTAGCTCTCTTTTCCTTCTCTTACTTTTCCTCCTTTCCTCCCTCCATTCTTCCTTCTCTCTTTTCCTTCCTTCCTGTCTCCCTCCTTCCCTCTCTCCTTCCCTCCCTCCATCCCTCCCTCCTTCCCTTACTTTCTCAAGTCTCCCTGTGTTCTGAAGCTATTCCAGGAAAATCACTCAGAAAATAAGAAAATCACTAAGAAAATACTCAGAAGAGGCATGTTCCCAAGTGTGCTCATGTGACTGAGCCAAGGCTTCAAGAGTCCCAAGAGACTAGCCACCCACTCAGTACACCAAAGAGACAGTAGTCACAAGGGACAGAAGATGGAGGTGTTTTCATCCGCATGATCACGGGGAAGAACAGAGAAATGGGTCCAGTGACCCTCAAGTCTGACTCCAAGACTAACAGGAACAGGGACTTAGCTCATCTCTAGAATACTTGTCTTGCATACTCAAGGCCCTGGTTCAGATTCCAGCACTGAAAAGGAGAGAGGTAGGGCAAGAAAGGGGAGAGAAAGGAGGGTCTTGGGGTCTGTATAGGGGACAGAGACAGAACAGGTAGTCCTGGTTAAGACCACAGCTTGATTGGTCATTATCTCAATCTGGTTCTACCAGGAGCTCTGGAGAAGTTGTGATAGCTGTTCTCCCTTGCCCAGAACAGTCTGGTTCTGGCGTTACCATGAGGCCTGCCTTATGGGGCAGCCTTATCATTGAGGATAATCACCTCACCACACCGGTGTGGGTGGGGGTCTCTTCTATAGCTTTTTGTGCTATTCCAGCTGGGTTGGTCATTTGTCATAAAGATGTTTATCAACCATTTCTGTAATTCCTGGAACCCTTAAGATAACTTCAGAAGAAACTCAGGAGGGAAAAAAATTAAAGTAACAGAGCCAGAGACAACTGTATGGAATTAGGCCAGCCACTGGTGCTCCCCATCCAACTGTATGGAATTAGGCCAGCCACTGGTGCTCCCCATCCAACTGTATGGAATTAGGCCAGCCACTGGTGCTCCCCATCCAACTGTATGGAATTAGGCCAGCCACTGGTGCTCCCCATCCAACTGTATGGAATTAGGCCAGCCACTGGTGCTCCCCATCCAACTGTATGGAATTAGGCCAGAGAACGGTGCTCCCCATCCAACTATATGGAATTAGGCCAGCCACTGGTGCTCCCCATTCAACTGTATGGAATTAGGCCAGAGACCAGAGCTCCCTATTCAAATGATTTTGCTAATTTTTGTGTTTTAAGGATAGAGTCTCAAACTCATTGTGAAGCTGAGAATGACCTTAAACTCTTGATCCTCTGACCTCCCTCCCCCAAGTGTGGAGATTATAGATATGCCCCCTAACCACAAATCTCCCCCAGTCAGTTGAAGGCAGCTATTCTCAGCAAGTGCGTAACAACCCTTAATGGGATCTGTCAGATATCTTGCATATCAGATATTTATATTACTGATTCATAACAGGAGCAAAATACAGTTATGAAATAGCAACAAAATAATGTTATGGTTGGAGGTCACCACAACATGAGAAACGGCAATAGAGTGTTAGGAAGACTGGGAACCAGTGGTTTCGGAAAGACTCTCCTGAACAAACTTAGTGTGAGGTCATGGTTCAAGAAGGGAAAATGACACATATGTTGCTGGGGTGTTTAGCTGAAGGTCATGGAACTTGTGTTCAAGAGTTAAAATGGTGGGCTGGAGAGATGGCTCGGCAGTTCAGAGCACTGGGTGCTCTTCTAGAGGACACAGGTTCAATTCCCAGCACCCGAATGGCAGCTCTCAAGGATATACATACAGGCAAAACACTAATGCACATAATTTTTTAAGGTTAAAATGGTGAGCAGAAATAAGTAAAAAATAAATAAAATAATCTAAGGGCTAACAGGACTCGGGAATTCTGCAGCCTTCCAGGTAGATGGGCCTACAGTCATACTTCACTACACCAAGCTAATGTGATTTTTAAAAAAAAGTCTATTGTCCTTTATTTAGTTAACCAGATGTGTATGTATGGCTGAAAAGAAAAATCCTAGTCAGCAGAAAACTACCAGCATGGTGTGGTTACAGTGAGTGATGCTAGTGCTTAAGAAATCTAGGAAGAGAATTAGAGATATCCTGGTCTACACAGTGAGTGTGTAAGCTAGGCTACATAGCAAGATTCTGTCTCAAAAATAACAAACAAGAGTTCCAGAGTGATGGTGTGGAGCCATTTCTATTAGTCCTTATCATTACAAATAGCTAGCTTCCAGGTGTCTCCTCTGAGGCCTCAGGGGCGTAAGAACCCTCAGCCAGGCTATGCTCAGGCCTTTCTTCAGCTTCTCTTGGCTTTGTGCTCTTCTTTCTTTCCTCCATTTCCTGGTGTTTGACAGGCAGGCTCAATAATGTCACTTTCCTCCTGGAAGAACACCTGTGGCCCCGGGGAGATTGTACAAACACGACACTCCCTCTGCCTGCTGCCTACCAGCTTCTGGAAGGTGTTTAACTTCTGGAAATGCCCCCTTCCTCTCTCCTTACCACACACCATGCTCCCCTCCTTGCCTTGGGGCCATCTTTACACAAGCTCCTTTTACCTGGAATTCTCTTCCCCTTCTTAGATCGCACTAGCTTTTCCTTCTCCTGGGAGCCCTCTCCAGCGCAGGCGGTCCTGTTTTCCAGACTGGTTAGACACCTTTCTGGTTTCCCAAGACATTTGGGATTTATTTTTTAAGGTGTGTGTGTGTGTGTGTGTGTTTGCTTCACTGGCTAGGATGGGGGTATTAGATCCCTTGACGCTGGAGTTACGCATGTTCATGAGGTACTTGATGGAGGTACTGCACCACAAATTATGGCCCCTTGACAAAGCAGTAAGTGCTCTTAGCCATCTAGACCATCTCTCCAGCCCACAGGGTAGCTTGTTTTTGAGCCGAGTCTCTCTGTGCAGCCTGATCATCCTGGAACTATGTAGACAAGTATAGCTTCAAACTCATAGAGATCCACCTGCCTCTGCTTCCCGACTGCTGGGATACAAGGCAGGTGCCACTCCCCTGGCTCCATGCTAAAATTTATTGCACTATTTCTACAGTCGTTTCAATTCTGGGTTTTCCATTCCCTTCTATCAGAGAGGAAGAGTGATGCCCTCTCCTCAGGTGGCTACAAAGGAATTTAGAGTTCTCATGGATCAAGGAAAGCTGCCAGACCAGACCTAGGGGAGGGGTGGGTGCTGGGGCAGACACTGAGTTAGCCTCTGGTAGAATTGGAGTGACAAGTCACACTGCACCATGTGAGAAGTTGCACTTTATGTGGGATTGTGAATTTTTTAAATTACACACACACACACACACACACATATAAACTCGGATTGGCCATCACCTATGTAGTCCTGCTTTAGCACCTCTCTGGCATCAGGGGAGTGACTGACATCTTTCGGTTGCACCAGCTTGTTCCAGCAGAACCTCTTCCCCACCAGGATGCTCGCTAAGGAAGGATTGTATTGTAGCCTCGCCCGCCGGTGGCTCACCATCCACACCTCCTCCTTGGAGTTCTAATTTGCCACCTCCTCCAGCCCATAGTAGGTGACAGAGGGGTCGCAGCCCTCACCATTCCCACGGCTGCTGCTCCAGTATGCCAGGCAAGCTCGCTATCAACTGAACTGTAGCCTCAGCCCTTAAATGTCTTTTTAAAGGTTTAGACAAAGTTGTAAGTCAGGCAGTGGTCAGCACTAAGGAGGCAGAGGGACGTGGATATCTGTGAGTTCAAGGCCAGCCTGGTCTACAGAATGAGTTCTGGGACATCCAGGGATACACAGAGAAACCCTGCCTCAAAACAACATAAGTTTAGACAAAGACGTTATCTTCTTCGTTGGACTCTCTTCTTTGTCAGTGACTGGGAAATCTTTAAGTTTATCTGCATAATTCTATCCTACCCTATCTGATTTTAAGCTTGGTTTGTCTGTAGTTTTGTCCTGGGGTCTTACAGTCTATGTTAAATTTGGTAAAACTAACAGCAGCAGGACTGTGTGGTTGTAATATGGCTTCTGCTGTTCTTGTCCACAGCCAAGACAGAACCTTTTGAAGGCTGTCTGAGACCTATCAGGAACAATGACGAGAGGATCTTAGGCAAGGGGGAGAGAGTAAGGGCCTCCAGGAAGTACCTCAGGAGGATGGCTGCCCTTGGGAGGACGGGTGGGGATGAGGAGTGGGGGTGGGGTGGAGGTGCTAGTGATCCTGCAGGCCACAATTACTGGAGTTTCTTCCCCTGTTGCAATGAGGACAGTGCCTGCTTCTAGGCTTTTCTGAGATCTGAGGCAGCTTCAGCCAAGCTCTCAGTTCAGACTTAACAGACAACACCCATCTGTTTCTACTGCTTAGCGTTTTCACTTGACCCTATGAGCAGGAGTGATACCTAAAGTATTTAACCACCAGTACAACCCAGTGACCGCCACTGGTCTGACGGAAATATAGTCTAAAGAGACACCATGTCTGTCAATCTTACTATTGAAACGATGGACCCCAAAGAAGTAGCAATTTGCCCAGGAATTCTATACTGTGAGAAAGAAAGGGGAAATCTTCTGGAAAGAGATTTCACAGAGTTCTAACAACTTGACAGCACACTTTACAGGCTGAGACTGAGGCCTTCATGGTGGGCAGGACCACACCACATGTACTGGTGGTTTTGTGTGTCAACTTGACACAGGCTGGAGTTATCACAGAGAAAGGAGTTCAGTTGGGGAAGTGCCTCCATGAGATCCAACTGTAAGGCATTTTCTCAATTAGTGATCAAGGGAGGAGGGCCCCTTGTAGGTGGTGCCATCCCTGGGCTGCATTCTTGGGTTCTATAGGAGAGCAGACTGAGCAAGCCAGGGGAAGCAAGCCAGTAAGGAACATCTCTCCATGGCCTCTGTATCAGCCCCTGCTTCCTGACCTGCTTGAGTTCCAGTCCTGACTTCCTTTTAGTGATGAACAGCAATGCAGAAGTGTAAGCTGAATAAACCCTTTCCTCCCCAACTTGTTTCTTGGTCATGATGTTGTGCAGGAATAGAAACCCTGACTAAGACACCACTTTACTGGAACTGCTGAGTGCTTGTCTCCTTGACCCTCTATTTAAACTTTAGGACCCTGAAGACAGACTTGGAGAGGTCCCTGGTCCCCTCTGCCCCTATTTCCAAGGTGGTCACCTTGAGAAGATCTTTTTCTGCTTCTTAATATTTGCATTGATTTGTTTTGAGACAAGGTCTCACTCTGGTTGTCTTAGAACTCACTCTGTAGACCAGGCTGGCTTCGATCTCACAGAGACCTGCCTGCCTCTGCCTCTGTCTGGCATGGTGGGGTTAAAGGTATTCCACTATACCAACTCTGCTTTTCACTTATTTGTTTTTTCAAGGCAGGGCTTCTCAGTGTAGCCCTGGCTGTGCTGGTATTTGTTCTGTAGACTAGGCTGGCCTCAAACTCAGAGATCATTCTGACTTTGTCTTTGCCTCCTGAGTGCTGGGATTAAAGGTGTAAACCACCACCGCCAGGGTTGCTTTTCACTTTTAATTTGGCTTCTGAAATTGGCCTATGGAGGATGGCTAGACCTCATGAGTTGGGACACAGTTGGTATCCCAAGTTCCATAACAGTATCACCCAGTCAGGAGGTGGCTCGTATACAACCAGCTTGCCCTGCCTGACAGGAGAGCCACAGAGACTTTTGCTCTTCTGAAGGTGACATGAGTTAGAAAAAGAACATGGAGCCACTCACAGCAATGGGCAGCTGTAAGGCCAGCACTCAGGAAGCGGGGGCAGAAGAATCTCAAGTTTGAGGCCAGCTTGGGCTGCACAGTTCAAGACTAGCCTGGGCCTGCAAACTGAGACCCCCCCTGTCTCAACAGAACAAAACAACCCTGTAAGATGGTTTAGTGGGTAAAGGCCTGCAGATAAACCTGATGACCTGGGTTCAATCCCAGGGACCCATAGAGAGGAAAAGGAGAACCAGCTCCTGCAAATTGTCCTCTAACCTCTCTGCTGGTGCACCATAGCAATTGACTGCCCGCTGTTACTGCACACGGGGCTTCTCTGTGCCAGTTAAAGAATCTGAAGGCAGGAAGTCCCAAGCACAACAGCAGCAGCTTAGCAAATCTCAGGCAGCAAACAGAATTACCTGGTGAAGACTTGTTGGACATAAAGGCACATATCTTGAATCCCAGCACTCAGGAGTCAGAGGCAGATGGATCTCTGAGAGTTCCAGACCAGCCTGGTCTACAGAGAGAGTTCCAGGACAGCCAAGGCTACACAGAGAAACCCTATCTTCAGAAATAAAAACAATAAAAAACAAAAGCAAAAACAACCCCCCCCCAAACAACACAACAACAACAACAAAGAATGAAAGAAAGACTTTTACTATCCTGCAAGGCACATGGGAAAGAAAAAGCCTCTGTAAAGCAAGAGGAAGCCAGTCTCTTGCTTGGGGGGTGGGGTGGGGTGGGGGTGGGGGTGGTAGAGGTGGGTATATGAGGAGGTGGGTATATGAAGGGAGAGAGGAGGAGTTTGGGGTGTCATTAAGGGTCTTTGAGAGGGTCTTCTCCCAGTTAAGGGTCGGCCAGTTTGAACAAAGACAAGAAAACAGTTCACCTTTTGGAGTAAACACACCTTAGTCAGGCCTTGAACTTGTCAGACTGGTCTCAGGCAGGAGGCCCTCCAAGGAGGATAAAAGTCCCTTAGGCCTTTGTTTTTTATCTCTAGGTTTTGGTCTCAGGCCAAGGTGATGAAGAAGCCAGCCATCTTGGAAGTTCAGCGTGTTTACTGTCGAGTCATGCCCCCCTCCCCTCACCTGTCTGCCAGTCAGGGAATTTACCTAACTTCACACTCTAGAAATGATAGCAGAAAGGTCAGGAGTTAATGTCATTCTTGGCTTCAGAAAGTTCAGGCCCAACCTAGACCATATGAGATCCTATCTCAAAACAACAGGCTGTCATTTTTGTAATACTACTAAGTAATGACTTAGTGTTCCTGAATCTCAAAGAGTAACCTGCAAGGAATTTGAAAACAGAGAAACTTGCTCTTTTTCATTGTATGCTATAATTCTAAAATGTATCGCTGTTGCTGAATAAACGTACTTTTTATTTTGTGACATAAAAGAACAACAGGGCTGGAGAGCCGGCTTTGCAGTTAAGAGCCTTGACTGCTCTTCCAGGGGACCTGGTTCGATTCCCAGCACCCACATGTTGACCTGAAACTGCCAACTCCAGGCCAAGGAGACCTGACACCTCCTTCCGGCCACTTCAGGTTTCTGACATATATGTGATGCACAAACATATATGCAGACTAAATACCAATATACAACATAAAAATCTGAAAATACACACAATAACAGCACCATGAGACTTATATGCACACACAAAACCAAAACCCATAGTCAGACATGGTTACTCCATGCCTATAGTCTCAGTACTTGGGAGACTGAAGCAGGATTGCTTTGAGTTTGAGGCCAGCCTGGGCTAGATAATGACTTCTAGCCAGCCTAGGCTGCAATGTCTCAAAAATAACCCAAACTACCAAACCGAACAAAAAGGAGACTGAGGAGGAGGAAGAGGCTGTAAAAGGCTCTCAAGACAGAGAACTGGGAGGGGCTGGAGGAAAAACTTGACCACTAAATAGTTTCCTCAAAGATTGATGTCGAACATTAATTAATGCTCTGTTATATTCAAAACCTGGTGACATACTAGACTCATTTGGCAGGCCACTTTTCCTGGGGTGCTAAGTGTATTCAACTATAGTAAAAGAAAGTACAGAATCAGAAGACCCCAGCTGCCCTGGGAAGTAGTAGGTCCTTAATACCCTCTAGAACTTTCTCCACATCTACTCTGCGATAATCCACCTCCTACTGGGAGAAGCTAAATTCACTTGTATTGTATGGAAATGCTGTGTGGCTAGCTAATGCCACTTGAGAGAAGCCTACCTGAGGAAGGGATCTAGCAAGCCATCTTTCGCTTGTCCCATCGTCTGTCTTTCTTCTAGTCTCATATCACTTACTGCTTTATTATTATGGAAACTGAGATATTAAGCATTAATGCCCCAGTAGGTGCGGAGAGCTTTCTAGTTCTTGTTCTGAAATCTATGCTCCTTCTGCTGCTCTTCTTTTCTTAGGCTTCAAAGACACCATTTCCCAACCAGCCACCGACCCCGTAATTCAAGAAAGACAGCTCAAAAGATATGGTTTTTATTTTGAGAGAGAGAGAGAGAAAAAAAGGCATGCAACACCCATACCTAACAAACTAAATGCTTGAAATACAGAACAAAAAAGGAATCCAACCCGTCTTGATGAGACACAAATACGATTTCACAGAGATGAAAAATCTTTTACAAAGCTTCTGTTGTATAAATATAGTCAGTCTTATCTTCAATATAGTTGGACCAAAAAAAAAAAAAAAAAAAAAAAAAAGTTCTGATGGCGTAAGAAATCCCCTGGGCCTTGGATATACCATAATCTTCATATGTATTCCCAGCCAAATACAGGTAATAACTAACTACAGGATGAGATTATGTATTCTAGGACTCTATATATCTGAATGGAGATTAAACACTATCTCCTGAGCCAGCTCTCTGGCCCTAAACTCTTTGCAAACTCCCATAGTTCTGGCTCAAAGACTAGAGCCATTTTCCCTTGCAGAATTTGTGTATGTGTTCTGAACTATATGTTCATGGTCAGTGATGTAGCTCAGTGGTAGAACACTTTGCTTAGCATGTGAGGAACTTTGGGTTTCATCTTTAGCACAGAAAACTAAAATTGATATACCCAAAGTCGCACAATTGTATGCTTTGAAAGGGTGACTTTTGCAGTATGTGAATTATGTGTTAGTAGAGCTCCTAAAATTATCTGAAGTTGTTGAGCTGCTAGAGAAGCAACAAGTGACCCTCTTCCTTTTGGAACCATCCCAGTAAAGAGTAGGGGAACGATGCAAAAAGGTGCAGTCATTGAATCAGTGCTGTTTGAGGATGCTTGGGAGGAGGACACTCAATTCCAGGATGTCAGAATAAAGAAGTCCAAAGAGATGAACTTTTCCCCATGATGTTTTCCAGAACAGTCTAAGTATCTCCTGTGGTCTTCATCACAGAAAGCAATTATTCCATGGGAAGCAGACACCTGAGAGGCTGCAGGAGACTGGCTGTGAGCTCATGGCCTGGTTGTACATAGTCACTCAAGAATATTCCAGTATGGTCAAGGTTCTGAGATCCACAGAATGAGGGACAACGTGGATGCCCAAAGAAGAGCTTCTAGGTCTGTCTAGCTGTCACTGATGCCTTTGATGGCCAAGGTCACAGCAAAGCTTCACTTCTTTCTGACTTAGAAGCCATCACCAGGGCAGCCATGGCTAATCAGATGGGCAAACCATTTCGTGGCTGACAAACCACTCAGAAATGCCTCTCTGTCCTAAAGGGCACAAGTGAAGACTGTGGGTCACTCGGGCTTGACCAAGAGATGGCTATTCTGGCATGGATAAAAGAGGTTCCATTCCCAGCAGTAGGGAAAAAAAGTAAGTTAACTGGAAATTATTCTCTGGTTTTTCTATTCCAGGTTTTTCACTGATTATAGCTGGAATAAAAAGGAAGATGGGAAGAGGAATCCCACTCTACTTGTGAGTTGGTACCTAATCTACCTTTCAAAGGAGTGTTACCAGAAATGAGGACCAGGAGTCTTTTAGATGTATAGTGCACAAAGGAAATGAGAACAGGACAGAGCCAGGACAGAGGCTTAGGGGCAACAGACGCCCCAGCTGGGTGCAGGCTTTGTAAGACATCCCTACTTTCCTCCTTAAAGATTGATTTGTATCTGCCTGGCATTCAGCTCCTTTCTGGTCAGTCTAGAAGTTTTTACCTTTGTGACCTAGCAAGTAAGTTATAAACAGAAACATATATGACCGTAGCTGGCCCATGCCGCAGTGGGCTGCCGTCTAATACTGCCCCACTAAACCTCTGCCCCCTGCGTTCTTTATAAATAAGATGCTCCATCCCATAATACTCTAGGCCTCTAGGACCTGGGCACTCACAGATGGGGGGTGGTTCCTCACTGACAAGTGTTTATTACCTTCCAGAAAAGCCAATAGAAGATATAGCTAGACTTACCTGGTTCTTTCTAATGTCATAAGGAGATGGAGGAGAGGTTTGACAAAAACAATTGTGGAGGATAGATCTATCAGACGGTGGGCAAGTTCTTGGTAAATAACTTCCTTTGCCTTTAGTGAGAATATTTATCATTTAAAGAGAAAGAGATGAGGTGCCTGGTTATAAAACAGAATGAACACCCACCCCCATTCTTTGTGTTTTCCTTTGTGTTTTCTTACGCAGGCTTCACGCACCTTGCCCCCGGGCTGTCCACTGCTCCCTACTCAAACTCATTACCCAGGTGAAATGAATCAAGGCTGCCAAGAAGACTGTCCCTCAGTCCACAGCCTCCCTTCTAAACACAACGTGAGCTGAAAGCCTTTGTCTGACCAGAAAACCTCCCAGATGCTCCTGTCCTCGACAGGAGGCCGGAAGTCAATTTTGTACTTAAAAAAAGAAAAAAGAAAAAAAAAGGGAACTACTTTCACTCAAAAACTCTAATAATTCTGGGCAGATGAGGGTATGGCTCCCGTGGGTGGGTGGACTATTTTTTAGAAAACAAGATGTAAGCAAGGAAACAATACATGAAGTGTGGGTATATTTGGTAGGTTTGAGGCAAGTGGAAAGGAAGGTTTGGGTACTATATAAAAAACACGGGTCTGAAATCCAAACTTCTGATAAGGCCACAATGAAGAGAGTCCCAGCAGTGGGGAGCGCAGGATGCTGGCACCTGAACTGCCACAGGCCTGCAGGGTAATGTGCTCAGGTGAGGAGGCAGGCGGGGCAGGATGGACACCTCTCACAGGTCCATGTCTGGGCCTCCTGAAGACGTCTTCAGTGGCACCGAGTCAAATCCATCAGGAGTCCTCTGAAAGAGAGATGGTGACAGGAGCTGCCTGCTGCACAGGAGCAAATTAAGGGGACAGAGAAGAGAAATGGAGAATGGGTGACAGAGGAACCCTTCTGGACGTCCTGCTTTTCGGTGGCTTTGTGGGAGCATAGGAACGAGTTGTCCTCTGTCCCTTTCTGCTCTCTACAGACTCGGTCAGAGAATGAGAGAATTATGATTCCTGGTTTGCATCTTTGCTGAGTTCTAGAAGTCCCAGACAGCCCTAAGAGGTCCCCAGGGCTAACTACCTCACACTGGAGGGAGGAAAAAAAAATCAAGGCCCACGTTGGCCAGGGGAGTCACCCTGACAGGTCAGCACAAAGGAAAGACCCAGGCACTGAGCAGACTGCCAAGCCCTTCTTCAGCAGGCTTCCTGCCCTCTCCTAGCCTCCGGAGCCTGCCTCATTCACACCTGTTTGAAAGACTCCCTTGTGCAGCAGTCAGGTGTATGCTCGGCTCAGGAGAGACTGTTTGGATGCCCTCTGCTGGCCCTATGCCCAGAGACAGTGGTGTCTGTATTGCATTTATGAGCTTCTCATGCACCTATGCACCCACACGGAGCCAGCCCGCCCAGCCCAGTTCAGAATTACACAGCAGCTGTAGTTTACACTAGGCTATGACTCAGCCTCTCAGGACCGGGCCCACACACCTTGGGGATAGCACCCTCCACTGGTTAAAGGCTCTGAGGCCCTGGCTTCTATCAGAAATCAAACCTAGAGACCTGCCTCCTCTTCACCCAATGGGGGAAAACTGGGCTGCAGGGGAAGAGAGCGTTGATGTGAGCTACGAGGGAGGGGGGAAGAGGTGATATTTTGGGGAGAGGCCAGAAGAATGCTGGAAGTTGGAATCTGAGTAGAGGTCTTGTGTGGAGCAAGGCCACCCAGTATCTCAGTGTCCATGCCCCCCACCCCCAAGCTGATCTTTAGTTCACTTCTAGTTCCTCCCTACCTTGGAGGTAAAGGATTTGATCTTCCCGAAGAGGGACTTCTTGCTGGTAAAGATGAGGTCATCTTCCACGTCCTCTCCTTCCATGATGGCACAGCTGTCTGCTGCTGGCAGGTCGCAGTCTTTAAGAGTAGCATTCATCACCAACTTGGAGTATTTGTATTCCAATCTGTGAAACAAGGGAACGGAGGAGGCCAGAGATGAGTGTGGGAGCGCGGGGCAAAGGCTGGGCTACGAATAGATCTAGAGCCTGTCACAGTAAAGGCAAAGCCTTGTGAAACGGCTTGAAGGACAGATGGACAGAAAGGAATCTTGCTTCCCAGTTTAGTGATCTTTTTAATTCAAGGCCTCTTGTTTCTTGATATCAAAGGTTAACAGAAATATTGAAATTACAAAGCCATGCCTTGTTTGGTTGGTTTGGGGTTTTATGAGACAGGGTTTCATATAGCACAGGCTGTCCCAGAACTGATATGTAGCTGGGGGGTGATCCTGAATTCTTGCCTCTACCTCCCAAGTGCTGGGATGACAGGCATGTACCACATCTTGCTTTTTCATTGTTAATAAAAACCACAAATTAAGAACATTCTTCTTTTTAGCTGGACTTTGATCCACGCTAGGCAAGTACTTGACCACTGATGTACAACCTCAGCCCAAGGATCCTTCCTTCCTTCCTTCCTTCCTTCCTTCCTTCCTTCCTTCCTTCCTTCCTTCCTTCCTTCCTTCCTTTCTTCCTTCTTTCCTTCCTTCCTTCCTCCCTCCCTCCCTCCCTCCCTCCCTCTTTTCCTCCCTCCCTCCCTTTTCTTTTTCTTTCTGTTTTTGGATTTTTGTTTTTGTTTTTTTATTTTGAGATAGTGTCTCATTGTATAGACCACGCTGGCCTTGAACTCAGAGAAATCCACTTGTCCCTGGCCCCTGAGTACTAGCATTAAAGACATGCACCACACCACCTGGTTTGGTTTTTCCTTAAAGAATCTTACAGCCATTTTTAGATAGCCATCCCTGCTCAGGAATGAAGATAACTGAGACTTACAATGGATGAGTATCTTTAAAAGTCTCTGGTCAATTGCAGGGTCAATAGCCAACTCTAAAGAAGATTCTCAGTAACACCCTGGCTCAAGGGTCCAACTCCGACCTCCCTCACACTCTAGCACCCCACCAAGTACTTTTGATTCTTCTTCCAAAAGTAGCAGGTCAGGACAGTGAGCAGGATGGCGGTGCAGGTGCCAGCCGAGATGCCCACTTTTAACCAGAAATCAATCGTTTTGCAGATGGTGACTCTCTGCTCAGGCAGGGAAATGCCCCCAGAGCACAACTTCGGTTCTCGCCACACGTAAGTAGTCTTCTGTTGGGGGAGAAAAACAAGGACCTCAGAACTCACAGCCCCTTATCTCCTGGGCGTTCCCAGGCAGAAGACAGCCTACCTGGATCCCAGCCACACAGCTGCTGACGAAAGTGTGGTAGTCAGAGGCTGAGCAGAGTGGACAAGCGGCCACGCTCTCCCACAGGAAGTGGAAGTTACAGCCATCACAGGTCCCATCAGAGCACATGCTAGTAAAGTAGAAAGGAGAAAATGTGTTGTCACCTTGGATACCTATGACGCTTCATGCCTGATTTATCTGCTCTCTTTCCAAAATGCCTCCCTCAATGTGCCCTTAACTCGGGTGCTCCCTCACCCACCCTTCCCTTCCCCCTTCTTCCCCCTTCCCCCTTGTTCCCCCTTCCCCCTTCTTCCCCCTTCCCCCTTGTTCCCCCCTTCCCCCTTCTTCCCCCTTCCCCCTTCTTCCCCCTTCCCCCTTCTTCCCCATTCCCCCTTCCCCCTTCCCTTCCCCCTTCCTCCTTCCTTCCCCCTTCCCCCTTCCCCCTTCCCCCTTCCTCGTTCCTTCCCCCTTCCCTCTTTTCCCTTCCCCCTTCCCCCTTCCCTCTTTTCCCTTCCCCCTTCCCCCTTCCCTTCCCTTTCCTTCCTTCTTCCCTCTCTCCCTCCCTTCCCTCCATCCTTCCTTCTTTCCTTCCTTCTTTCTTCCTTCCTACATCTTCCCTTCCCTTCCTTCTTCCCTTCCCTTCCTTCTTCCCTCTCTTCCTCCTTTCCCTCCATCCTTCCTTCTTTCCTTCCTTCCTTCCTTCCTACATTCCTTCCTTCCTTCCTCCCTTTCTTTCTGAGACAAGGTCTCACTCTGTAACCCAGACAGGCCTTACACTCAAAGTAATACCCTGTCCTGTCCTTCCAAGTGCTGGAGATATATGGATGAGTTCACCTTGGCCATCTTGACAGTTTAGTCTCCAATATCCCTGTCTGTTTCTGCCGATGTCAAACAAGAGCTCAACCTGAGATGTCAGGGTTCTAGAACCCCCTAAAAGGCTCCTGTTCTTCCCACAGACGTGCTATATTTCACAATGGCTATTTTTATATAGCTGCATGGTTGTGGGATTGTCGTTGGGATGGAGTTCAGGCATAAATATGTGCTATGCTGTTCTTGGGTGTTTTTCCTCAGGAGATGTCCACTTTGTTTTGGGGGGCACCTGGGGCATGCTGGTTAGGCTAGGTTGGCTTGTCCAGTGAGCTCCACAGATCCACTGTCTCCAGCTCTCCAACCCTGGGATCCCAAGTGTGATACCATGCTTAGCATGTGACTTAGGGGCTAGGGAGCAACCTCGGGTCTTTATGCTTGCACACTGAGCACTTTCTCTACTGAGCTATTTCCTCAGCCTAGGACAGTTATGTGTGTGTGTGTATGTGTGTGTGTGTGTGTGTGTGTGTGTGTGCATGTGCGCACACATGTATGTGTTCTGGTTTGGTTATTATTTAAGATAGTGTATCCTGTAGTCCAGGCTGGTGT
The DNA here is from genome assembly GCF_947179515.1 of Apodemus sylvaticus. NCBI lineage: Eukaryota > Metazoa > Chordata > Mammalia > Rodentia > Muridae > Apodemus > Apodemus sylvaticus. Next base: position 55,026,619 of record NC_067475.1, on the reverse strand, counting down.
TGAATTCATTACGCAGCTGAGGTCAACCTCAACTGGGGCACAAACTTTGGTCTTTACATGGGGAGAGTGAGGACCAGGAAGAGCTAGTCAAGACAGCAATGTACCAACCTAGCCTAAACAAAAATACTGGGTCATCCTTGAGGGAAGGGAAGTCTGTGACAGATTGTCCATATTTCTCCCTGCCCTAGTGTATAATGGCCCCAGGAATATGTGACACTACCTTGGTTCTTCTGCCTGGACCCTCTAAGTACTGAGGTCACAGGCATGCACTCCCACGATTCATTTTTGGTAAGCTTATTGCTTTGCTGGCCATGATATTTACAATGGCCAGGAAGCTTTCCTCTACTGCCATACCATTGAGTGAGCAAATATCCTGTCCCTCTCCCCTTTGAGACAATATGTCACTATGTCATCCTAGTGGCCTAAAACTTGATCTGTAGACTAAGCTGACCTCCAGCTTTGGAGTTGATCCATCTGCCTCTCTGCCTCCCAAGTGCTTGGATTAAAGGCATGGACCACCACACCCTGCTTATCCTTTACACTGAGTTATGATCTAGAGGCCATGACTGTGCCCCCAAGAACCTATGAATGGATCTAAATGGATTTTCTTTCTTTTTAAAAGTAGTGTCTGCATCTTGGGATGGAGTGAGTCCCAGCAAGCGCAGGCTGAGGTTACCTGGGGAGCCTCAGGGTGCCAGGAGCGGGTTTCATTGGGTTGCATCTGAGGCGAATGGTGGTTGATCTTCCAGAACTGCAGGACTGAGTCACATCATTGGATCTGCAGTGCAAGCCAACGCTGTGAGGGAAGGGCTCACTCTGCCCTTGAATAGAGTCAACATGGAGTGATTTGGGCACTCAGGTTCTCCTTGACAGACAGGGAGGGCACAAACTTTGGAACTTTTGTGGAGAGAGTGGAGACCAGGGAAATCTAATCAAGGGGGCAATGCCCTGGCCTAAGAAAGAAAAGGCTACCACATCCTGGCACCTCCCTCGGGGAAGAGTAGTCCACGGCAGATCCTCCATTTTTCTCCCTGACCCAGTCATAACGGCGCCAGGAATATGCAAAAAGTTCATGTCAAGCTACAGCCAGCTTTTCCTCTGATGACTGGGTAGCCTTAGCCTTCAATCAATCCTGCTCAGGCTTGCTGAGTAGGAGGTGGATGGGGATGGGGTGGGGTGGGGTCGGGGAAAGAGTGCAATTTTGTGGAAGAGTCTGAGGTTGCTTTAGCCTGGTCTTTTATCCTCACCTAAAAAAGAAGACTATGTCCGGGATCCCTGAGGTCTCTGGGTGAAAAAGTTCCACTGGGGAGACGATTCCATCCAGAGTCATGTCTGTTGACACTCCTGTCAAACCAGAGTTCCCGATTAGTTCCTACTCATAGTGTTAGCTGGTGACTACCTCAATGCTTTCAAGGCCTGTCAACAGACAACCTTGATCTCATCTTATTGCTGAGTGGCTCATGCAAAAATGATGTCAGGAGCACATGGAATGGTACTGAGAAAAGGTCAGGAGGTTGGGCCGCTCACATGGGGCCATATACCTTCCAGCCACCAGCCTCCTATTCATTAACACACACACACACACACGCACACACACACACACACAGAGAGAGAGAGAGAGAGAGAGAGACAGAGACACATAAAGACACATGCAGACACACAGAGACCCACACAAATACAAACACAAATACACAGAGATATATATATGCAGAGACATGCACATCAGACACAAATGCAAAGAGAAACTCACACAGAGATACACACATACACACAGAAAGAAACACACAGACGCACATGTAAACACAGACACACAGATACACACACATGCACACAGAGACACATAAACCTACACACAGATACACACAGAGACACCTACATAAACATAGACACATAGAGAGACACATACACAAATACACACATACACAAAGAGACACACATACACTGAGAGAGATAGACACACACACAGACACAGACACTCAGGCAAGCCTAGGGTAACTGGATTACTCACCAACAAGTCTGTCGGCAAGACTGACTGGCTGTGAGGACACCCCAGCCTTGTAGCCCATCACCTCAGAGGGGATGATGACCACTTGGCACACATAGGCTGTGACGGACTTAGAGAAACCAGCCTCACCCTCAGGGATCCGGAGGTCGGTGACATTGTCTGTACACACAGCCATCTTTTTCCCCTGGTAGGGCACATGTGGAAGAAAGCAAATGCTCACAGAAGAGTCCCAGAGGGGAACAGGGGACATCCCCCCAGCCCCGACCCATCTAAAAGATAAGCTTCCCTATCCTATGCTGCAGTAGAATGATTCTCACAAGTAGATTGAAGAGGGGGAGGGGTGGGGTGGGGGCAAGGTGGGGGAAAAGGTAAAGATTTGTCCCAGTTTCTAGACACTGGCTTTGTACTTCCCTGTGGTCACCTCGACTGTGCTGGTAGCAGCTGCGTTCGAGTTCTAACCAACTGGTCAAGTCCTCTGCATCTGGAGCATCCTCTAGACAGAAGCTGAGCTATGCAACTGAGCCCCGAGGCCAGTGACATTTACTGGAACCTTAGGGCTGGCGTGAGCTCCCTCTCTGTCTCCCTTGGTGCCGTGGTTCTGCTGTCTTGGAAGCACTGTATGGACTGACTCCCAGGGGTTCACACAGACCTGGGGACTTGAGACTTGTTTTGTTTGTTTGTTTGTTTGTTTTGACGAGATTTTGCTAAGCAGCCCAGTAGAATTAATGATTACCCTGCTTCATTTGCCCGAATGCATAGGATTGCTAGGTACTTAAGTAAGTTTGGATAACCTTTTAGATGGAGGAGAGGTTCTGGGAGAATGAACCCAGGACCTAAGGCTTGCCAAACTGTTCCGGCCTCTCAGCTAAGCCTCTCCCTTCTGTTTTGTGAAAGGAAACATAAAACAAAGCAAACTATGTGCTGGGAGAAGGGAACTGGCTGCTCTTCCGGGCAGGGTTTTTTGTTTTTTGTTTAGATAGTTGCCCTGCATGGCCTGACCTCGAATTCCAGATCCTCCTGCCTCAACCTCCTGAGGGCTGGGATTGTTTCTGTGCCACCATTGCCTGGCACCTCTGATCTTTACTAACCTTGTGGGGACCAGCCATGGAGATGAATGCATACCTTCTACTTGGGAGGCCAAAGCAGGGACAGGCCACACATCCCAGATTCCCCGTGTTACCTCTCTCAGCTCCCTGAAGGAGGCTGGCTACAATTATGTAAACCTCTTTAATTCTCTCTTTCCCCGGCTGCCTCAGAGATTCTGTGGTGGTTTATGGTTTCTACGTTTTGTTTTGTTTTTTCCTCCTGTGCGCATGTCCGGCCTCCGGTCCACTTTCCAGCTCGCACGCTGCTAGCTCACACAGCTTACCTGGTTTCCACAGAGACTCAGGGTGAAATGATGGAAATACTTCAGTCCCTTTGACGTGAAGCTCGGAGCCCCTGCCAGAGAGACGGTGCCTGCCAGAGCTGAGAAGTTGTAGTTGAAAACCCTGCTGGGGGTGTTTCGGGAGAAGGTGCAGTCATTGTAGCAGAGAGAGTGGATCTGAGGGCAAAGGGTCCAGTCAGTGGTCAATCTCAGGCCCCGAGAGCTGCAGTGGAGTACAGCCGCCCTCCCCCAACCCGCTCCAGCCGGAATGAAATGAAAGAGGAGGAAGGAAGGACTTTTACAAGGACATTTGCCTGGCAACTGTCCACTTCAGCCTTGGACTGATGCCGCTCTCCCGTTGATCACGGTGGCCAACAATCCCTGTTCCAATATGCCTGACACACTTTTCATTCATGTCCGATAAATGCCCCCTTGTCTCAGTCTTTGAATAGACCTATGATTTACTGTGACACGTGTATCCCACTGCAGAGCTCTGAGGTTCCCAGATGCCGGTATTCAGTGGAGAATCTCTGTCTGATTTTGTTTTTAAATAGTACTAGGGATCAAACCTAGAGCTGGGCCTGTGCTCTGTGACCGAGCGTGTCTTTCAAGCAGAAGACGGTGGGGCTTTAACTGAAATAAGCATTTCAGAGTGGCAAGAAGGAGACTTCTATTCTTCCTCCCATGTTCAGCACACACAAGGCCATTTCAAACACACTGAAACATGCTTTCTTTTGCTGGAGTTCTCTGTAGGAAACTGAGTTGCTTTGCTCCCTGTTCCTTGTCGTGTGTTAGGGACCCCAGTCAGAGGCAGTCTGACATATTGTCATTCTCCGCCCCCAGCAGCAGAGGGAGCTCCAGGAGAGGAAGACTATGGAGAATGTCTCAGGTACCCCCCAAAACAGTGGTCCTCAACCTTCCTAATGCTGTGACCCTTTAAGACCCTTTAAGACACCAAACCGTAAAATTATCTTTATTGCTACCTCATAGCTGTAATTTTGCTACTAATATAAATTGTAATGTAAACATCTGATTTACAGGATATCTGACATGCAACCCCCACTCAATGGTTAAGAGTCACTGCCCTAAAAGATTTTCAGGGATCTGTACAATGAATGTACACACTTTGCAGATACATAGAGCAAAACTATATAGTGTTTGAGGTTGGTCTGGACTGCATGGGACCTGATCTCATAAATATATAAATAAATTTAAATAAATGAATAAAGTCTGATAGGTGTCTCCCTGGTGTGAGCAGTAAAATACAAATTAATTCTAGGTGTTAACAACTATCTAAGACCCTTTCTTCATGTGCACTTCGTTTGGGGTTTTAATCTTTGTTTGTTTGTTTGTTTTTTGAGGCAGGGTCTCCTGAGTTCTATGGTGGTCTCAAACTTGCTGTGGAGAATAAGAATGGCCTTGAGCTCCTGACCTTCTCTCCCCTGCCTCCCAAGTGCGGGATTACTGGTAGGCGCCACCATGCCTGACTCATACACGTATGTGCTCAGAGGTGAAACTGCTTGGGGCCAGCATCACTGTTTGGCCACACTGGGTTTTTATATCCATAGAGCTGAGAAGCCCTGTGGATGGAGGGCAGCAATGCCAATTCATTGTAAGGACCAGCAAAGGTTGACTCACCTTCCTAAAACAGAGGGGGTAGATTACTGTAGTAATGAGCTAAATTTGGGCCACAGACCCCACTATTTCTTGCCTTTAGGTCTTTGCACAGATGCTAAACCTCTGGTCACTAATCTCCACCAACTGAAGATGCGACTTGCCTGCTACAGAGGGAAGACAAGACCTCCTGCTAAGAACTCACCACCCACAGTCACCTCCTGGTTAGTGCCCCCCACAACAACCTGAGCATGGGAATGGCGTAGGGGGTGTCTGAGGGGGGAGCCTGTGGGTATCAGCCCCTGAAGAATCCCATTTAGAACCCAGCACCCGTGCAAGCTTGGCAGACAGGTGGCACCTTGTTGTTCTTGGTCCCTGGACCACAGGACACACAGGCCTGGATACCATAAGGCTGGTGAGCTTTCAGGATGGTGTTAGAGGGACAGAGGTGGCAGGTCCCAGAATCCCGGTTGATGTAATGGCCAGCAGGACAAGAGGTGCAGGAGGAGCCCAAATCAGAGGCTTCTAGGGCACAGGGACGGCAGTAGGAGGCCACGCCCCCCATGGCGTTGGTGACATTGATGGAGTAGATCTTGGCGACATCATTAGTATACTTTCTGCCCTGGAGACGAGGGAACAAAAGCAGAGAAAGGAGAGGCCTAAAGCGGCAGCAGCCATAGGGAGAGCCGTGTACTGTGTAATTGTATCTTACAAAAATGTGGTTTTATTTTCACTTTACTTGTGCATGTACATGTGTGTATCTGTGTATATGTACATTTGAATGCGCATGCACATATGTGAGCATGCATGTAGAAGCCAGACATGGACATCAGATATTCTTTTTTATCATTCTCTATCTCAATTTTTGAGATAGGGTCTCCACTGAACTTTTACAGTCCTGGCTTTTACAGGGATGCTAGAGATCCAACCCAGGTCCTCGGGCTCCATGGCAAGAGCTGGGACTGACTGAACCACTGGACGCGGCTGGGACTGACTGAACCACTGGACGCGGCTGGGACTGACGGAACCACTGGACGCGGCTGGGACTGACTGAACCACTGGACGCGGCTGGGACTGACGGAACCACTGGACGCGACTGGGACTGACTGAACCACTGGACGCGACTGGGACTGACTGAACCACTGGACGCGGCTGGGACTGACTGAACCACTGGACGCGGCTTTTCACTTTATTTAGTGGTGGCTCTTTGTATGAAAATTAAAGATGGACGATACTAAAAATAAATTGTGAGCTGGGCAGTGGTGGCATACACCTTTAATCCCAGCCCTTGGGAGGCAGAGGCAGGTGGATCTCTGTGAGTTTGAGGTCAGCCTGGTCTACATAATGAGTTTAGGACAGCCAAGGCTACACAGAAAAAAACCCTGTCTAAAAATAAATAAATAAATAAAAACAAAAGTTACGTAAATATATAAATAAATAGTTTAACTTAAAAAAGAGCAGTGACTTTTAAGGTGGATTTTGTGTAATTAACAACAAGACTAAGTCCATTTTAATTTCCATGTAGAAATGTTATACACTGTGGGGAATTTATAGGGGATTCTAATATATGGGGGAGGGTCTTTGTCAAAGGAAAAAAAAATTCAAGTACTTAAAAAGAAATCAGCCGGGCAGTGGTGGCACACACCTTAATTCTAGCACTTAGGAGGCAGAGGCAGGCAGATTTATGAGTTTGAGGCCAGCCTGATCTACAGAGTGAGTTCCAGGACAGCCAGGGCTACACAGAGAAACCCTGTCTCAAAAGAAGAAAAAGAAGAAGAAGAAGAAGAAGAAGAAGAAGAAGAAGAAGAAGAAGAAGAAGAAGAAGAAGAAGAAGAAGAAGAGAAAAAAAGAAATCAAAACTACGACTGGGTGTGGTCTCACTACCCTAAAATACTCCAACACTCAGGAAGCAGAAGCAGAAGGATCTCAAGGTGTAAGGCAACCAGCTTGGACTATATTGTAAGACCCTGTATCTAAAAATCCAGAGCCTGAGGAATGAGGATTAAAAGTGAGAGTATACTTATTATACATGTGGGGTACAGGGGGGCAGAGATGAGGACATAGAAGCAAGGAACACACAATCTCCAAGTAGTAACTGGGTTACTCTGGTAACAAGATTATGGGTTATTATTTGTTTGTTTGTTTGTTTGTTTGTTTGAGACAGGGTCCACTTTATAGCCCAGGTCAGTTGTGTTTTCTGCAATTCATCTGTATTTTTTTTTTTGAGTTAAGAAAAGTTAAAGCCAAGTTTTTAATCTAGTTCTGGAAGGTTAAGGCAGGAGGATTATAGGCTCTAGGTCAGCCTGGGTTACATACCAAGACCCTGTCTCAAAAACAAAAGAAAAGCAGAGTAATTATTCTTAAAAATAGCCACAGTTGCTGGGCAGTGGTGGCGCACGCCTATAATCCCAGCACTCTGGGAGGCAGAGGCAGGTGGATTTCTGAGTTCGAGGCCAGCCTGGTCTACAGAGTGAGTTCCAGGACAGCCAGGGCTACACAGAGAAACCCTGTCTTGAAAAACCAAATCCAAAAAACAAAAAAACAAAAACAAAACAAAACAAAAAAAAAACCAAAACCAGAAAAAAAAAATAGCCACAGTTTTGTTTTTTTTTAACCTGTGCTAGAGATTGCAAGGGGAAGGGGACAGATAAGTGAAGGTATTTAATGTCATTTCCCCCTGGAAGTCATTTAGAAAAGGCTAGAAGCCCTCCGAGGGCCATGCTAAGCGTTCTGCTTGGGTCCTGCAGATTATAGACTCAGAAGCAAGCGTGAGCTCAGGGCGGGAATACTGTGCTCACAGTCTGCACCGGGTCAGGATGGAGAGGGACTCACTGTTTCATGAAGGGTGGTCCTCTGGAAGGCCCACGTGAAGCTCACGGTAGCATTCTCCTCGATGGTGTAGGTGTAGGACTGCTTGCCTTTGGTGCCTTTCCACGTCTCCACTGGAGTATTGGTCCTGGAATTCATGCCCTGAGCCCAGGAAAGGCAAGTGAGGAAGGCATGATTGCTTCGTGAGGCAAGCACTACGCTGTGGGCTAACACAGTGGTCAGACCTGTCAAAGTGTTCAGTACTGCAGAGTCCCTGGCAGTCACTCTGGGCCTGTGCTCTGTGGGGTCACCGTGATGATGGGTGTCCAATATATTGCCTTGCAGCCGGGACATGCTGGGCCAACCCTCCCGTGGAAGCCCCCATCTGGCTAGGAGAAGAAACATACCACCATGAAGTAGAGCTCACAGTTCACAGAGCAGATGGTCTCGAAGACAAATGTGATCCTGGCCACCTCTTTGTTCTCTGTGTCTGCCACCACTGACTGTGGAGGCCTGGGAGAGAAACATCGAAAGTCATTGCAGAGGCCAGGAAGTGCTATTCAAAGAGTCTACAGAGCAGAAAGGATTAGCTGAAGGTTTGGGGGGGCCTAGATATGGCGTTCGTTGGAAAGAAGTTGGAACTAGGTCCAATTATGCCACCCAAGCTATTTGACCTTGACCTGGCTAAAGTGTAGCTCCATCAGCTGTGGGATGGAGTGGAGGTGATAAATATCTTCTTTATCTCTTATTATAGTATTGATATCCAACAATCCACCATGTGCAAATGTGCTTTGCAATAGGAAGAATCCTGCTCAATTGTCTTGCCTCAAGGAAAAATGAACTAACTGTGTATGAGCTGGAGAGATGGCTCAGTGGTTTAGAGCTGTTGTTGCTCTTGCCGAGGACCCAGGTTCAATTCCTAGAACCTATATGGTGGCTCACGACCATACATAGCCCCAGTTCCAGGGGAACCAATAGGTACACACAAGGTCCGTATACATCCCCATGTAAAACATTCATACATACAAAGAGAAATAAGTCTAATTGGTAAATGCAAAAATGAACTGCGAAGGGCCCTGATTTTAAGTCTCTAGGACTCTCTCGGCTATTGTGAGGAGGAAGGATTCAAGTGACCTGTCAGTGAGAGAAGCTAGGTGGGCCAATGACACGTGGGCAGTATATTTAGTTATTTTAGTTATTTTTCTCATTGCTGTGACAAAATGCCTGACAAAAAGCAACTTAAGAGAAAAGGGTGGTAGTAGCGCACGCCTGTAATCCCAGCACTCTGGGAGGCAGAGGCAGGTGGATTTCTGAGTTCGAGGCCAGCCTGGTCTACAGCGTGAGCTCCAGGATAGCCAGAGCTATACAGAGAAACCCTGTCTCAAAACAACAACAACAACAAAAAAAAAAAAAAAAAAAAAGAAAGAAAGAAAGAAAAGAAAAGAAAAAACACAAAAATAAAAACAAAAAACCAAATCCAAATTAAAAAAAAAAGAGAGAGCAGCATTTATTTGGCTCATGGTCTGAAGGGATAAAGTCCACTTGCTGGAGCGTGAGGTGGCCCAGGACCTCCACAGTCAAGAAGCGGAGAGACAAAGGCTGGCATTCCATTCACTGTCTCCTTGTTATGGAGCCCAGGACCCCCAATCGACATCAGGATAGACCTTCCCTCCTTAGCCAATCCTCTCTGGTAATGCTTTTCCAGATACACCTAGAGATATATATGTCTCCTAAGTGATTTCAAATCTCATCAAGTTGACATTCAAACTAAGCCACCATGGGGTGTGTGTTGGGAGGTGGGGCAGGGCTCTGGAGAGACCGCTCAGACACTGGGAACACTGGCTGCTCTTGCAGAGTTCTGGGGTTGGAGTCCTAGCTCCCACATGGTGCCTTGCAGTTACCTGTAACCCCAGTTCTAGGGAATCCAGTGTGCTCTTCTGGTCTCTCATGGGGCACATACATACATTTGAGCAAACACTCATACACACACAAAATATAATTTTTTTTTGTTTGTTTTTTTTGAGACAGGGTTTCTCTGTGTAGCCCTGGCTGTCCTGGAACTTACTCTGTAGACCAGGCTGGCCTCAAACTCAGAAATCCGCCTGCCTCTGCCTCCCAAGTGCTGGGATTAAAGGCATGTGCCACCACCGCCCAGCTCATATAAATAAATTTTAAAAAAGTAACAGCCACTAATGATAACAAAGAAAATGTGCTAGTGTCCAGTTAACATAGCCGTGGTGTGGCCTCTCTTTTGGACTGATTCAGCTCTGGAGCCCTCTCCATTACCACACTCTTGAACATGTGGGATTTGGATGAGGCCAGGTTGGCTTGGGCTTTCCTCACCTGAATCCTGGTACAACCAGAGTGAGAATCATGAAGTCATTGTCTGAGGCTCCAACAGCTGTATAAATGTGGTCACCAGCCACCTCCCAGCCTGGAGAAGGAGAGGAAAGGGTTAATACCCCCAAGTATTGGCAAATGCATATTGGGTGGCACTCTAGAGATAATAGCCCTGTCCTTCAAGGTATCTAGACCTTTGCTTATCCTGACATCTGACTTACTTACATCCTTTCCTCCTAGCTACCTACCTTCCTCCCTCCCTCTTCCTCTCACTCTGTAGCCCAGGCTAGCCAGATCTTGTGGCAATCCTTTTGCCTCGACTCCTTTTGTTTTATTTTTAATAATTTTTTTAAAATTTATTTATTTATGTATTTGAGTACACCATTGCTCTCTTCAGACACACCAGAATAGGGCATCAGATCCCAGCACAGATAGCTCTGAGCCACCCTGTGGTTGCTGGGAATTGAACTCAGGACCTCTGGAAAAGCAGTTGGTGTTCTTAACCGCTGATCTCTCCAGCCCAATTGTGTTGTTTTGAGAAGGATTTCATCCTGAGGCCAGCCTGAACCTCACTATTGCCTCCTATTTGCAGCAATGCTCCTGCCTCAGCCTCCTGAGTGCTGAAATTACAGGCATGAACCGTCCATGTTTTTTTCTGTCTCAGAAACTGAGCATCATTGGCGTGTCTGCTGCAAGGAGTGGAGCTTTTGAGGGGAGGGGTCATTCCCTGTAGGAGTGCAGGGAGTGACAGCACAGGGTAATGGGGAGAGGCGGTCACCTGTCAGGCCCTTGTATTCAAAGTTGATCCCACTGAGAACAGTAGTTTCCATGTTGGAGGGCAGGGTGTTCCACCATTTGTACTCAAACCCCACGGCAGGCTCGGTTCCTGCTGGGCAGTGGGTACAATCTAGGGGAAGCACAGGATCTGTTACAGGGGAGGAAATCTCCAGACAGACAGACAAGCTGCAGCCCAACAGCGGATGCCATAGTGCTGTGGCACAAAGATATGCCAGAGGAACTCAAAAACACATGTCAAACACACCGGCCAGTATGCCAACCGTCCTTACTTATCAAAACATCCATTTCTATGTCCCTTTAATCTTACTCATGAGGTGATTCCCACATAGCCATCAACTGCTTTCGGATTAGCAGGTTCACAATCCTCCCCCGCCCCCTCTGCTTTCCGTGCCCCTACTCCTTTGTGTAGCAAAGGTTCCAATTCTGCCCAGCCTTAACCTCCAAAACTTTCTACTCAACATCCACATACTGGACATCTCTGTAATGAAGACTGAGATGAGGTTCTTGAGAGCCAGGTCATGTCTGCATGTGAGGAAGAAGGAGGGCAGTTGTTACATCTGACCCTGACCTCCAGCCTCCTGAGAACTGGCCTGCTCTTCACTGTTCGGCTAGCTACCCTGGGTGTTCGTGTGGCCCACCCGACAGCCAGCATTAGGATGGAGAGGACGTGAGAAGCAGAGCACCCGGGCTGTTACCGGAGCCGTTGGAGTAGGAGCCGTACGGGCAAGGTTCACAGGTGCTGTTGTCGGTTTTGAAGAAGCCCGGATTACAGGGTGGGCAGCGGGTCTTCACACCGGAGGCGGGCAGCTTCACGGCGCCCTCCAGGTCCTCGCCACAGATTTTTGGCATGGCCCATTTGTACATGAGCTGTGTCTAAAAACAAATAAATAAAATAGAAAAGAAAAGAAAATGGATTAAGCAAGATTTGGCACTTATGGGATTTAGCCTATGTTTTCAAACACTGGTTCTCAACCTGTGGGGTGAGGCCTCTTTGGGTCTCAGATATCTTGCATATCAGATCTTTATATTACATTCATAACAGTATCATACAGTTATGAAATAGCAATGACTAATTTTGTGGTTGGAGGTCACCACAACCAGAGGAACTAACTGTATTAAAGGGTCACAGGTAGCATTAGGAAGGAAGGTTGAGGAGCACTGTTGTGGACCCTACCAAAGGTACTGGAGATTTGGACTAGGATGAGAATTCTAGAAAAAGTAGAGAATTCAGTTCTGGTCACACGTTTGTACACAGAAACTACCAAATAACACTGGTCAGAGGAGGAAGGGTGTATCTGATGAGGATTCTATGATAGAGGAAATGTGTGACCAGGTGTCTTCACACAACATGTGTGGACTCTTTCAAATAAAAAAAAAATCTTTGTATTGGCTGAGCATGGTGGTGTATACCTTTAACCCCAGTGCTCAGGAGGCAGAGGTGAGTCAATCTCTGTAAATTCTAGGCCAGCATTGTCTACACAATAAGACTCTGTTTCAAAAAAAAAAAAAGCAGAACAAAAACTCCCCACACCCCCTCAATATTTGTTGACTGTCTTTATTTGTTGATTAGTCTTTTCAAAAAGGCTTTCTCTGACTCCTCAGGCCTGTTCTGTTCTTTGGGGTTCTCCCAGGCCTTACACATCACCTCTACTGCCTTATGGTCGGCCTCCCTGCTGCCCTTGTGAGCTCTGTGAGCGAGAACTGAGATGCATCTCGGTTATCTCTGATCCCCGCCTGACACATTGCTTCTCAGCCCAGAGACAGAGAAAGGCTTTGTCTGGAGGCTGAAGCTTTGGTGTGGGTGGGAGCTAGTGAGAAGGCGCTGTGACTAAAACCAGGTAGACCAGTGGTTTCTCACCATCCCTAAAGTGCGACCCTCTGATACAGTTCCTCATGTTGTGGTGACCCCCAACCGTAAAATCATTTTCATTGCTACTTCATAATAGTAATTTGTGTAGTAATTCATATGGTAATCCGAATCCATACTGTAATTTTGCTCCTGTTATGAATTGTAATGCAAATATCTATGCTTTCCAATGGTCTGATGTTTAGGTTCGGTCTGTTGCTAGGTATTGTAATGCTAAATTCTGTACCCAAAGGTCTAGGCCAGCTTTTGTTGTGCAAACCTTGCTCCTTAATTTAAAACTGTTGGCTAAATAAAAAAATGGCTACTGCCAATTACTGGAGGGATTACTTAGAGGTAGGTGGGTTTTTGAGTTACCAGGTTGAACGTTTGAGATTTTGAGAGGGGGGAGAACGAGGAGGAGCGGGGAGGAGCGGGGAGGAGCGGGGAGAAGGTGCCAGGAGAGAAGGGGAACCATGAGCACAGGGCCAGGAGAAACAGCAAGTGTCTGGGGAACACCACGGGGGGCATCAGCCATGCCAGCCGTTAGCAGAGTAGAGTAGCAGTTACCCCTCAGTAATCATCAAAGATAACCAGAGTCTAAATCTCATTTATTTGTAAGCTAGTCGGGGATAACTATAAATTGGATAAGCTACAGTCTTAGACGACCCCTGTGAAAGGGTTATTTGACCCCAAAGGGGTCAAGACCCACACGTTGAGAAACACTGACTTAGGTATTTTTCAGAGACTTGGAGGAAAGAAAAGATCCCCTCTGTTCTCCCCGGAAGCAGCCTAGCACTTGAAACTGAGTTATCACTATGGAAAGCAGCAGTGTGGATGGATGGGCAGGTGGGGGCTGGGCCTAAGCAAATGGGAGAAACCAAGCAAAAGAAAAAAAAAAAAAAAGAACGTGTCAATTCTGGGTGGCACACAGGCAAAGGATGCCTGCTCGGAACAGGAATGAAGCCCTGTTCTTGCTGCCCCCCCCCACCTCCCTCAATCCCCTGCCCCACCCCGCTAGCCTGGGGTACCATGCAGGTCTTCAGGGGTTTCTCCAATGAGTTCGCTGACCACTGGAGCCTGAACAGTGGCCAACTGTAAGGAGCCGGGAACAGGTGCTCCGGCCTGCGACCCACCTCTCCCTGAGCATCACAAGCTGTGTGAGTGTAGAAATAATCCTTGTCTGTGCAGGCTGGGCGCACTTTGCAGGTGGAAGATCCTTTTTCTAAACGACCAAAGTGAGAAAAAAAAATTCAAGTTACATAAGAGAGCCGGGGGCTCTGAGCCACTGACCAGCGACCCGGAACTCCCGAGCCCATGGGTGTGTCACCACACAACCTTCCAGAAGGTGTTTGCTTTCTGTTTTCATTTATTTGCCTTCTTCTGGTCTTCTGAGATAGGCTGACCTGAGACTCGAGATGTGGTTGAGGCTGGCCCCAAACTTGAAGTGATTTTCCTCCTTCATCCTCTTGGAGGGCTAAGGTTACAGGTGCCAGCCACCATGTCCTTTTATTCTTTTGTCTTAAGTTTGGTTTTTTGTTTGTTTGCGGTTTTGGGTTTCATGGTTGTTTTGCTTTATCAGACAAAGTTCCTCTGTGTAACCCTGGCTGTCCTGGAACTCCTTCTGTAGACCAGGCTGGCCTCAAATTCAGAGATCCGCCTGCCTCTGCCTCCTGAGTGCTCTGATTTAAGGTGTACACCACCAAGAAAATTTTTTTCTCTTAAACCTATTTTCATTTATATGTGTAACACCGTTTTGCCTGTCTGCATGTCTGTCTGTCTGTCTGTGCACCACATGTGTGGCTGGTCAAGGGGGCCAGAAGAGGGTGTCAGATTCCCCGAGAACTGGAGTTAGAGAGGGTAGAGAGCAGTGTGTGTTCTGGGAATCAAGCCTGGATCCTCTGGAAGAGAAGCCAGCATTCTGAACCTTTGAGCTATCTCCAGGCTCTACCCTTAGACCGTGACTGAACATTCTCTTGCCTAGAACAAACGTCTGTTACTCCCCGTCTCCACGAGACCACCCGGCACAGGTAAAGTTGGAATTGCCATGAACTCAAGATGAACGTGCCTCTGCCTCGCCTCAGCCTCAGCATCCTGGTGCTGACATTTACCCAGTTAGCTTCCTCCTACTCTGGGAGCCCTGGGGACCGAACCTTGGGCTCCAGGTATGTTTTATACTGAACCCCATGTCTTTAGCCATTTCATCAGGCTTTTTGTGTTCCCCTTATGATGATATAATGTTGCTTCAATACCATGGACCGTTACAGAAGAACTAATGAATCCTCCTTAAAGCAATGGATGTCATATTTTTCTTTTGTTTTGATGTTAGAGACAACGGTATCCCACACCATAGCCTATGCTAACCTGGAACTCCTGATCTTAATGCCTTAGGTGCTAGGAGAACAAGTGTGTGCCACCATGCGTGCACATATAAAGGGTGTGGTGCTGCACAACTTTCATCTTAGCACTCAGGAGGTGATGGCAGACCAATCTCCATGAGGTTAACCAGGCTAGCCTGGCCTACATAGTGAGTTCCAGGGTAGCCAGGGCTACAAATGTCTCAAAAGCCAAAACAAATCCTTTTTGGAAAAATTAAGAAAAAATGGTTGGAAAGGGGAAAGAGTATAATTAAAATGTATTGAAAAAGAGTTTCTAAAGAAAAAACAAAGCTGTTTCTTTTACCAAGAAAAATATGTATAATTCATGCAAATTTAAATGTTAAAAACTCCCATAGGATTTTTTTCCCCTCCAGAATAAAAACTACCTGGGATGGGCAGGTGGTTCTGTGGTTCAAGGGTTTGCCAAACTTGCATCAGAACTAGAAATATGATCCCCAAACCTGTGTCGATGTGAAGGCCCACCTGTAATTCCAGCTCTCAGAAGGCAGATAGCAGGGATCCCTGGAGCAAACTAGCTAGCTAGGCTAACTCCACCAGTGAACTCTGGTTCAATTGAGACAGCCTGTGTCAGTGAGCAAGGTGGAGAGCCATGGAGGAGCACTACCAGGTCAAACCTAGATCCTTTACATGTAGGTGCACACCTGAACATGCACCTGCATCTGCATGTGTGCCCACACATATATCAACACATATACATATACATAGACACACACACACACACAGAGAGAGAGAGAATAAAAATTCACTGCCTTATGGGATTCTCCCTTGTAATGCCCCTACCTGCTGCATCTGCTACCTCTAATATGAACACTGTGCCCTCTGCAGATGGGCATCTATAAGGGGGAGAAAATCTCTTCTTCCGTTTATTACTTGCTATACAGTGTGGTGTCACTGAATGAGATTGCGAGCTACGAAGGTCTAGGCTTGGGTCCTGATTTATCATTTAGTAGCTGTGTCATGTTAGGCAAGTTGTATAACTTGTCTCACTTCTCTCATCCAAGGAACAGGAGTAACAGTGTCTCCGTTGCTAGAGCCAGCAAATGCCTGGCCCATCCCACTCACAGACTCCAAACGGAAGTCAGAGGGGCTGAAGAGATGGCTTGACAGTTAAGAGCACTTGCTGGTCTTTCAGAGACTAGACTTTAGTTGCACCCACATCGGGCAGTGCATAGCTGCCTTTAAGTCCAGCTACAGGGGATCCAGTGTCTTCTAGCCTCCTTGGGAACTTACATGTGTGGATACAACCACAAAGATACACACACAAACACAGATGTAAACAATACATTAAAAAAAAGAGAGAGAAAGAAGCTGGGTGTGGTGGCGCATGCCTTTAAGTCCTGCACTTGGGAGGCAGAAGCAGGTAGATTTCTGAGTTCGAGGCCAGCCTGGTCTACAGAGTGAGTTCCAGGACAGCCAGAGCTACACAGCTGAAACCCTGTCTCGAAAAAAACCAAAGAGAGAGAGAGAGAGAGAGAGATGCCAGTCACTATTATGGCCTGTAAGCTTGCACATTCTTTTTATTTGAGAACTGTCCCAGGAGATTTAATAGGTTACAAGTCTCTTCCCCTCCCTTTTAGTGACTTCTTAACAGGTTCCTTCCCTTTCCCAGATGACTTCCTCTGTCAGAGACTCTAAGGATGCCTTGTTGGCCTGTGCTGGGAGCTCAGAGAGGGAATATCTCCCCATCTCGTCTGTCCCTGTCTTGTTAGGTTGGGCAAGAAGGAAGTGTTGGGAAACAGCTGGAATTGCCTCAGCTCATTTATTTGGTAAACAAACAGGAGGCCCAATTCCTCAGAGAGGGAGTGACTGAAGTGGCCAGGAGAGATTTGGGGGGAGGGGGGAGGTGCTGAACACGTGCCAGTTCCCAGGGCCTTGTGCACCAGGTCCGGAGAGCACAAGATAAGTGTTAGAAAGTGTATTTGGCACAAAGACCTTTGTTCTGCTAGTTAAACATTTGCTTAACCTGACACCCTAGGTCTAAGTTTTAGCAGAAACGGTCCAGCTGTTTACACACAGACCGCTGTGAAAATGGCTTTAATAAATGATTAACTGGAATGTTGAGACAGACCTCATGTTCCTAGCATGGGTTTAAACCAAGAGGTTTAAGGTGGGTATTGGTCAAGTGTGAAAAAGCCACCTAGATGTTTGCTATGGGGAGGGATTGAGTGTGGGTTGAGGAGGAATGCGCCTGGGAGAAAATGTAAGAAGGCGTTGCTCTCAGGGTCTAGGTCCTTTTTCTGTTCTGTGCCTCCCTCTGCCAACACCTTTCCCACACTTCTAGCCCAGTGTTCTCTTTGAGACCCATTTTATCAAAGAAAAACATTTCCTCAGCAGGCCTAGGACCCCAATACACATAAGGGCACAGGTCATAGCAGCACAGATGCTGGGCAGACAGGCCCCAGGGTCTCCAAGCTTACCTTTCCTTTGTAAATAGAGAGCTCACTCCCACACCAGGCTTTGAGTCATAAATGAGATAATGTTGTATTGAGTGTAAACATCTATACAAGTGACCTATTATTGTAAACTAGACCGAGAACATTTTCATCCTGTAAGAAGTATCTGGATAGTCCTTCATAAAAAAAAAAAGAATTAATAAAACTAATGCTGAAGGGTAAGCATTATGGTTAGCAAGCTGGATGGTTCAGTGGGTAAAGGTCCTTGTCACCAAGCTTAAGAACATGATTCCTTCCTGCAAGTTGTTCTCATGTACGCATGTTTATGCATGAATACCTTCCTACTAAAACAAATAAGTGTAATAATAATTATTAGTGCTTTAGCTAGAGCTTCAGCTCTGTAGAGGAGAGCTTGCCTAACATGTGCAAGGGTTCTGGGATCTATCCTCAACACTACAGGAAACATTTTTTTTTCTTAGAACAGCGATTACGCAGCATTCACGAGGCAGGGTGTGAGTTTGAGGCCAGACTGAACTACAGAGTGAGTTACAGAACAGCCAGCTATCTGGAGAAACCCTGTCTCAAAAAAACTAAACCAAACCAAACAAACAAACAAAAAAATAAAAGCAATTACAAAATAACAGGCCCATTCCTGGATAGCCAGTCCCCGCAGTAACAGCATAAGGTGGACATGATCATTATCACTAATATTTTAGAGGTAAAGTCATGGAGGCACAGTTGCTTCTCAGGCCTCCACTAAGACTGAGTATAGAAACTGCAGCATGAGCAAGCAATGTGTCCCAGGTGTCACATCTAATGAGGGGTGAGGCTGAGATCTGAACCTGGTGAGTGTGATGATCTGTAGTCCCAGCTCCTGAACCATATGCGCTTCTGTTAGGGAACGGATTGCTAGTATTTAGCATGGCACAAAGGGGCTGGTGTGAGCCGTCATGCCATATTGCCCCACGAACCTTCTAGTCTGGCTTCTATTGTTTCCACCCCAAATATCTTGTCCCCATGGAACTGTGGCTTCACTTTAAAAGGTCTCAGCTAGTGAAGGCTTGTCCCCTTTCCCAGGAAGATCAACCACATCTCTTTTTCTGCTCCTACTGATGCCTATTGCACCATGGAGAGTTCCTACATTTGTGTGTCTACACAGGCAGCTTTCTCCATTTTGGTTCAACTTGGAGGACCTGCACAAACTCTGGCTGTAGCACCAAGGCCGGTCCTTGTGGGCATTCGAGGTCTGTGTGTGTGTGTGTGTGTGTGTGTGTGTGTGTGTGAGCCTGTCTTCTGTCACTGCCTTCAAGTGCATTCCATGCTAGGTTCTTCTTTGACTCTTTGCATCTTTCCCAGCCTCTTCCCTTGAAAGAGTTTCATCTCCAATAAATGTGACTTTTCTCAGTACTGAAAGTTGATGTGGTTGAGTCAAAGGGGCAGATTGAGAGACTGGTGACCGAAGAATGGCTCTATGAATTCAGATGCTTGATTAACAATTTCACAACGACTCTTGGATAGAGATCAGTTTATACAGCATTGACCGAAACACGGGTTTTCTACAACTACCCTGTCATTCAAACTCTTGCCCAGTTACAGAGTTAGAAATGGAGCCAAAGATAGACCAACAAAGGCCACCATTGATAAGAGGTAGAGCAGGGGCGAGGCATAAGGATTAAAGTGGAAACACAGGAATTTAGATGTTTGGCTAGAAACTTCCTCCCAGATCTAAACTTTCTTGTCTGACTGAAAAACTACCCACGTTTGGCAAGATCAGGGTAGAAAAATAGGCCCTTTGTATTAAGACTGTAGAAGCAAGCCACAGGTCAATGGCTGGTCCTGGGTTAGCAACCGCCCATCTTAACACCTGCGTGACACATGGGAAAGTCTACAGGGGTGTGTGTGTGGGGTCTATACACCTGGGCCTCATGCTTGGTTTGTCCATGTTTCTGTATAAGGGGAAGAAAGGGTCGTGATGAGGGCTCCTAGAGAGAGGGCAGAGAAGAACTCTCCTATTTCTCACTTGTTTTGTCTACTCTGAGGTCTAGACTTGGTACCCATTACTGGGCTGAGTAGCACTCTTGGATGACATTACCTCTCTTACATGGGTGTTCTGACATGTTCTTAAATAACCAGGTCTTGTTTTTTCCTTCTCTTTAAAAATACATGTAAAAAAAATGTATGTTTGTGGTTGGGTTTGTGCGTATGAGTGCAGTGTCCCTGGAGGCCAGAAGAGTAGGATGTCAGTTCCCTAGAGCTGCAATTACAGGCAGGTGTGAGCTGCTGCACGTGAGCGCCATGGAGTCTGGGAAAGCCAACTCAGGTCATCTGCAAGAGCAGTACACGCTTTTAACCACTGAGCCATCTCTCCAGTCCCATCATTCACATCAGAATGTTTGTGGAGGCGTCTCTCCAGTTTCTTTTAAAACACTGAGATTTGTCTTAACAACAACAACAAAAAATTGGTTATGCTCGTAGCCTGGTCTAACTGTTCTGCAAGGTAGGTTTGTATTGAAATATCACACTGTATCTCATACATACTGTTAATCCCAGACCCCCCCTCTCCCCGCAAGGCAGGTTCAAGAGATTGGCATTGGACATGGGCCAGTTAAGGATTTTTATAGCTCACAGGTAGAGGGTTTACAAGTGGGAGATTTGGCAAGCAAATAGGTGAGGTGGGTCCCAAGAGCAGACTATAACAGGTGGTCAGAACAACTTTTTGAAATAGAGGTAGTGTTGCAAGGCGGTAATAAGAACCTCCTGAAACAAAGGCGCTATTGCCATTCCTGCAACGGGTAAGAACAGAACCATTTGTAGTTACGGTTACAGGTGGGCACAGCCTGGTCCTTGAGAAACAGAGATGTAATCATAAACAAGAATGAGCCTAGCTTGTTTTTATTATAAGATGGCTTCCAAGCCCAAAATGGAGGCAGCCTGGTTCATCAATACATATGTAATTACTATTTTTTATCAAAACTAAATTTGAAAAGTTTGTGCTTGTCAATATAGCCTCTTGGTTCTTATAGAGTATGGTAATAGATTTTTTTTAAAAAAACTATTAGGCATGATGGCATTTGCCTATAATCTCAGCACTTAAGAGGTAAAGTCAGAGGGAGCAGAAATTCAAAGTCAAGTTGGGCCTGGTGACATGTAACTTTAAATCCTGTATTCAGAAGGCAGATGCAATGGATCTCTGTGTGTCTGAGGCCAGTCTGATCTACAGAGTGAGTGCCAGGCAGCTAGGGCTACACAGGATGACCTTGTCTCAAACAAACAAACAAACAAACAAACACAAACAGAAACAAAAGCCAGAGCTTCTGCTACATACACACTGAGGGGAAAGCCAGTACCAAACAACAACAACAAAGAATTATTGAATTCAGTAGCCAATAAAATGGGCTTCCTGGTTTCCTTTGTGTATTTCATTGGTACCCCACTACTCCCCCACATCCTACCCTCAAACACATCACCTGAGTATTTGTCAGCATCACACGGATGGCAAGAAGTTTCCCCTTTATTTGAGTAAGAGTTGGCAGGACAAAGCTTGCAGAAAGGGGAGCCCTGCTTCGCAGCGTATGTGCCAGGTTTGCAGGGGAAACACTCGGAGGTGTAAGCCACCCCTAGGAGGAAAGAATGGAATAAACAATGAGAGCTTGAGCCCAGACACCAAGACCCTGGGCACCAAGGCCCGTCCGTCCTCCCCCAGAAGCCAAGCGTTCAGAAAGCCAGCAGCAGACCCCAGATCCAAGCTGTTCTCTGTACCTGTTATGGCGATGTTTCTAACAAGCACAGGCTTGGACACTTTGGACCACACTGAGAAAGCCGTGGTTCTCCAATAGAGGACATTATTGCCTCTGTTTAGCTCAACCTTAAAAAAGGCATAAGGTAGGTGTTTGTTCATTACAAAAATGGGCATTGCTAATTTGCCTTTTGTAAGCTTTGCCTTTCTAACCCTCTCCCACTCTTCCCCATCCTCCATACGTGATCTGTGCCTCATATGCACTATAAGCATCTCTTATGGAGAGATCATAACAGGACCAGAGGGGGCTGGCAGTAAGGGAGACTGGCATTCCCTTATTCTTCTTTGGTTTTCCAGAAAACACAGCCTCAAACCTGGAAAGCTCTGGTCCCTGGGATAAAGTCATAGGGGCAGACTGGCCACTGTACAGCATTATCTATCAACCACAAAGAGAGGAAGCACTCATGTCTCGGACTGCCCCCTCCCTGGGCACGAGAGGAGAATCTCTCCATTAGGGCCCTCGGCCCTCCTCTGGGCTCTCGGGGCCGGCTGGTGTGATACTCACGCTGTGGTATTCCCATCCTTTCTCCGTCATTTTCATCCACCTGGAGTCATCAGCATTGGGCTGGCACTGGTCATTCTGGACCTGAGGCAGAAGGGGGTTTGGGAGGAGAGGTTCAGCTTCCTGAGGGAATGAAGGCCTTACTCTATACTGTGTGATGCTCTACAACACTGTTCTCACAGGAGAGGAGCAGCCAGTTCCCTCCAGGCCCAAACGGAGAACAAGTAAGCTACACAATATCGGCTGAACATGGACCTCAGAGAAAGAATGTGCAGCTCAGCCCCTTTCATGTTATAACAAGTCTGAACAGGATGAGACACCTAGGAATTTCACAGGTGCTATCCTCCCCATCAGTGTCCTTTGCCTTGTGTCTTTTCTCCCTAGGCCTTAGCTCATTTTGCTCACAGTCTTCTCTAGAGGAAAGTAATAAATAAATAAATAAATAAATAAATAAATAAATATCCCAAACATGGCTACACTTGTGATTCCTACAAAATGAATCTGAGCCTCGGGAATCTTGACCCCTCCCCCAACCTCTCTTCCCTCCCTCCCACTTGGGAGCTTACAAAAAACTCAAAGATGATGCTGGAGTCCGGGTAGTAGTACTCAAAGTTAACCGTGCCCGACTGCTTTAGGTTGACGGCATACATCAGTGTGGCCGTGCATTCATCTGTGTTGGAGGCGATGTAGTCTCCCCGGGGAACCCACTTGGACCTGCGAAAGAACAGGGACCGGGTGCTATGGAGGCAGTGCTCCCCGACAAAGCTTCACACCACGTGTTAGGTTACATCTCCTCTGGTTAGGATTTCTGGGGGGGACTCCAGACTTAGGAGTCAAAAGCTGAACCGTGTTCCTTGTGGTTTGAATGAGCAAGGCCCCCCCAGAAGCTCATATATTTGAAAGCTTGGTCTCCAGTTAGTGAAACTGTTTGGGAAGGATTAGGAGGTGTGGCTTTGTTGGAGGAGGTATGTCTCTGGAGGTGGGCTTTGAAGTTTCAAAAGCCCGCACCAGCCTTCAGATCAGGATGTAAAGCTCTCAGTGACTGTCCTAGTGTCATACCTGTCTGCTTCCCACCATGATGGTCAAGGTCTAGCCTAGCCAAGCCCCTGATTAAATGCCTTCTTTTAAGAGTTGCCTTGGGTGTGTGACGGCGGTGCACATCTTTAATCTCAGCGCTCTGGCAGTGCTAAGACAGTGGCAGGCAGATTTCTGTGAGTTTGAGCTCAGCATGGTCTTCAGAGCTAGTTCTAGGACAGACAAGGCTACACAGAGAAACCGTGTATTGGGGAAGAAAAGTTGCCTTGGTCATGGGGTTGCTTCACAGTAATAAAATAGTAACTAAGAAAGACCTGAGCATGCTCAGGTTAGAGTAGCAACAACAGGTACTCTGAGGTAGATCAATAGAGCTAAGGTACAGCCAAGAGGAGGAAGACAGTTGGGCGTGGCTCCGTGCTTCACCCAGCTGGACTGGAGGTAGATGGCAGGTGAACTCAGGCATGGGAAGCTGCAGACCGGCCAGCTACTGGGCTGCGCGATTCATCTTCATCATGTATGCTCATCAGTAAGAGGGGGAGCTATTTAACAGATAAGAAAACCGAGGCTTGGAGAGTACCTTGGCCAACAACTGAACAACCTTCAACTGACAAGACTAGGATTCAAGTTCAAAATTGTTTATCCCCCAAAGTTCTCAAATCCATAAGCAAATGTATTCTTGAGAACTCAGAAGTTCATCCAATCTAATCCCACATTTTTTACCAGAAACATTTACTTTACAATGCTTCATGTATGTTTTATCAGAAAGGGATGGCAAGAGAGCCAGAGATGTCTGGTCTTGTCTTGTCTTATCTTGTCTGTTCAGGCTCGCTCTATCCACCAGGACCAAGGAGGAGTGAGGACCGCTCCTCCTCACTCCCTACAGCTCTGTCTCTTGAACAGCCTTCAAACTCATTTTGTGCCTGGCCCTGCATCCTCGAGTTCTTCTCTACACTATGGTTAGAAACATCCAGAAGGAAAACATGACCAAATCGCCGCAGTGATCTAAACTCTTGTGATGACTTCCCGTTGCTCCTGGGATAGGGCCCACGTTCTCGGCCTACACTTTATATGGCAAACCTGTAGGATGTTTCTCAATTCCCATGTCAAACTTTTTCTGCCCCTGGGCTTGCCATCTTCCTTAACCAAACTTCTTTCTCCCTTTCTTTATTTTTTACTCCAGTCTTATAAATAAATAATAAATAAATGCCACTTAATGTTAAGAAGTCAGCCTTGTGTCAAGCCTGGTCACACACACCTTTAACCCCAGTACTTTAGAGGCCGAGGCAGGTGAAGCTCTGCAAACTTGAGGTCATCCTGGTCTACATAGAAAATTCCAGGCCAACCAGGGATATATAGTGGCACCCTGTCCAAACAAATACAAGCCTTTCTTGACTTTATCTGCTTCTGCAAGAATGCCCTGAAATTTTTTATTTCCATAATTCCATTCTATCTTAAAATTCTCATATGTTGTCAACCACTTAAGAATTATATATAGGTAAAATGAGCCTATGTCTCTCTACCATGTAGCTTAAGAAATCCAACACAGTATAGCTTTCATAGTGCTGGAGGGTGCTATGCAGGTTGTTGGG
This sequence comes from Apodemus sylvaticus, assembly GCF_947179515.1. Classification (NCBI taxonomy): domain Eukaryota; kingdom Metazoa; phylum Chordata; class Mammalia; order Rodentia; family Muridae; genus Apodemus; species Apodemus sylvaticus. Next base: position 55,002,131 of record NC_067475.1, on the reverse strand, counting down.
GAGGTGGGGGGAGCCATCAGTAGTATTACCCAGTAATATACCCAGAATGCTACAGCACTGAACTGCCAGGCAAGGTGTGCCCAGTTGGCATAATAATGGCATGAAAGGTTATGTGAGGAACCAAATAATTTTTTTTTTGGTTTTTTTGGATTTGGTTTTTTCAAGACAGGGTTTCTCTGTATAGCCCTGGCTGTCCTGGAACTCACTCTGTAGATCAGGCTAGCCTTGAACTCAGAAATCCGCCTACCTCTACCTCCCAGAGTGCTGGGATTATAGGTGTGCACCACTGCCCACCCAGTAAATAATTTCTAATTAGACGTGCGGCCTGTTCCACAGGAAATAATCCATGCTTGCCATTGTACATCTGGTCAAAAGCCCACTACTGGAGATATCACAGGCCCTAGGTGGGAACCACCTACTGTTGTTTCGATAAATGGGTAAGTCAAACTGCTGTCTAAATATTCATGCTTATAACCACAGATCAGTATTGCTGTCAGCCTTGGTCAGAGAAGCCCATTTTGCAATGGGAAAGTCAGTGCTGAGACTCAGTGACTCAGGGTAAAGTGACTGTCGAGTGCTCGGCTCTCTGAATGACGCACCCATATGACTTTCTCTTCCAGGACACAGGGAACACTATGGAAGAAGGGCTTAACAAAGAAAGTAAGAACCAGAGGCTGCGAAGGCTGCTGTGAAATGCTGTCCTCTGGACACGGCATGAGTGTGGCACTCAAGAACTCGGAGTAGCCGTGCTTGCCAGTTCAAGATCGAGACAGTCAACATTCCAGCACAGAGGAGGGTGGGGCAGGCAGAGCCCATCCCTAGCTCAGGAGCTATGGTAGGGAGTTAGTTATATGGGTGTAGCCTCTGGTAACTTGTCTCTGAACACGCAAATAATTAAACTGACTCTTAGAGACAGAGACAGAGACAGAAATATATGTATTTGTCTCACATGTTGGGAAGAAGAGAGGTTCCAAAGGGAGTGAGATGGGCATGGGGGATGAACGTGCTCAAAATACATTGTGTACACAAATTGTCAAAGACTATAAACATTATTAAAAGTAAATCAGAGCAGTCAAGAATGCAGCAGAGGCCACCCTGCCCGCACCTTTGCTGGCCCCTCCCTTTCTTCTAGCATATAGATCTTTTTCTTAGATACTACACACACACAGACACACACACACACACATACACACACACAGGCAGACAGACGCACAGACACACACACACACAGACACACACACATATACACACACACAGGCAGACAGACACACACACACAGACATACACACACAGACACAGACAGACAGACAGGCAGACACACACACACACACACACATACACACACACACACATACACAGTGGGCATGGAACCCAGGTCTAATCTGTGTCCTGTATGTACTCTCTCACTGACTCATACACTCCTAGCCCTTCCTTCCATCTTTCCTGCTGTCTAATGTTCTTTGCATGGTTCTGGTTTATTTATTTATTTATTTACACACTTATTTACAGCTATCTATTGGGCATGTAGAGTGCTTCTACGGTTTTGCTACTGTTCACATTCTTGCTCCTCATCTTGTCCCTGTGTCCATACGCACATCTTGTCCCTGTGTCCATACACACATCTTGTCCCTGTGTCCATACGCACATCTTGTCCCTGTGTCCATACGCACATCTTGTCCCTGTGTCCATACGCACATCTTGTCCCTGTGTCCATACGCACATCTTGTCCCTGTGTCCATACACACATCTTGTCCCTGTGTTCATACGCATATCTGAGCAGAATGCTTGGGACAGTAGCAGGCTCATAGGGTATGGGAACTCCTAGCACTACCCATACTGATGACCTTGTTCCCCAAAATGTGTATCAATTTATGCCAGCTGGCAATTTAAGAGGGTCCCTGTTGTTCCACATCCTCTGCAGATTCAGAATTAACAGACTTTGTGGTCGCCTATGATGTGGTGGGGAGTGTTGCTATACGATGTGATAGGGCACTTAGTGACTGGTTGGGCTTTGGTCTCATTTCCTTGACTACTTGTCATTTCTGAAGCTTTCTTGCAATCTGGAACCCTCTTCTGGCCATACTTTAATTCTCCCTGGCTAACCTATAGATTTTTGAGAGGACAAGATCAACTTTGTCTTACATAATAATGTACCCCCCCTTCAGTCTCCAGCTCTGGCACCCAAGGACCTCAGGGTGATTCCAGAAAAGAACACATTGAGACAGTTCTGGTATTTCTGTTTTGTCTGAGACTAGCCCCAGACCCTCAACTGTTTAGCAATGTCCATTAAGGGTTCCCCCTGTGTCTGCCCTGACTACATAGTCTTATAAGTTTAACAGTATTTTTTTTTTTTTTGCTTGTTTTCCAAGACAGGGTTTTTCTGTGTATCTCTGGCTGTCCTAGAACTCGATCTGTAGACCAGACTGGCCTGGAACTCACAGAGATCTGCCTGCCTCTGCCTCCCAAGGGCTGAGGTTAAACACCAGAGTCAAGAATTCTGCCCCACTTGATGGTTGGGGGGAGAAATGCTGGAAGAAAGGGAGGGGCCAGCGAAGGTGTGGGGTGGCCTCGACTGCTCTGATTTACTTTTATTAATGTTTATTTAGTCTTTGACAATTTTGTATACATAATGTATCCCCAATAGGCTCATGTAACTGAGCCCCTGAGCCCTAATTAGTGGACGGGTTTGGGAAGGGTTGGGAGGTGTGGCCTTGGAGGGGGTGGTTTTAAAGACCCACACGAGGCCCAGTTTCCTGTTTGTGGATTAGATATAAGATCTCAGCTACTGCTCCAGGGCCAAGCTTGCCTGCCTGCTTTGTGGAATCAGCCTCTGAAACTGTAAGCAAGCCCCAGGGAATACATCTCTTCACACCAATAGAAAGTAACGAAGACATGGGTTCTCAAGGGATGTGAGGATCTCATTTCCAAAACAAAGCTCTCACCCTACTCTTTCCTCTCCAAACCCACAACAGCGTCAGGCAAAACCGGTTTTAGAAGTTTGGCACCAAGGCCAGTGATGCAACCAATACTTTATACATTGTGTTCTAATCAGGTTGATGAAGTTTATGTGGTCACTCAAGATTTCACAGAGAAAATACAATTGTGTTTTTTTGTCTTTTTTTTTTTTAACCTGCTGGGCCATTAGATGCTTGTCGTCCTTTGTCTATCTGCCTCTACTGCTTTTGTTTCCTTCTTACAGATGTTGGTCAGTCAATGGTAAGCTTAGGTCAGAATAGGCCAAAGTAGAGGTCACATCCAGTAGCCCTTACTCCCACCCCCACCTCTAGGGGTGTGTTGTCCTCCTTCCTCCAGCTGGGAGCACCACAGAACACTACCCAGAGTGCACCTCGGCCCCTTCCTCAGGAGACTTGTGTGCTGTTTCCCAAACTCACGAAGTGCAGTTCTCAGTGGACTCCGAGATGCTGTCATCCACTTCCAAGTTGGCTGAGAGGCTGGCAAAGCCGTGAGGCAGCTCATCCCACTCATCAAATCGGATGCCAGTGCCAAGGGAGTAGCGGCCCTCCGCGCAGGGCTTGCAGGACTGGTCCTTCATATCCAGAAATTCCCCGGCATTGCAAGAGAAAGCTGGAACGCAGATCAGGGACAAGGGAGGGGTGCTGAGATCACTGTGGTCTCTGGAGAAGTGATGGGGCTGAAGGCAATCTAAAGCCGGGTCCTCGGGGTCAGGATCTTGGGGTCTGGACAACTAAAGCTCGGGGCTAAGGAATATCTCATGTGATATTTGTACGGAATAGTCATAGAGACATAGGGCAGATTTATGGTTACCATTGGTGAGGTAGGAGACTGCGGAAAGACTGTCACTAAGAACTTTCTTTTCAGACTCTTAATGCCCCCCAAACTTGCTGAGCTGTGGTGGGACACACCTTAATCCCAGTACTTGGGAAGGCACTGGCAGGTGGATCTCTTGAGTTCTAGAACAGCCAGGGCTACACAGAGAAACCCTGTTTTGAAAAACCAACAAAATAAACAAACAAAAAAGAATTACTGTGAAGATTATAACAGCCCTGAAATTTGCCTAACTAGGGGTGAAATTCATTGTGTGTAAGACGTAGTACCTTTGGAAGGAGAGGAAGGATTGTTGTTGTGAGTTCAAGACCAGCCTTATCTATATAGCAAGACTACCCAGAGAGCCTATCTTAATTAAGAAGAATAAAACAAAAACTAGCCTAGTAAAAGTAGTTGTGTCTTAAGCTATTTTTATAAAGAAAGGAATAAAGTCAGGCAAGGTAGTGCCTCTCCTCTAATTCTAGACCAGAGAGAGAAGAGGAGAGAGAGAGAGAGAGAGAGAGAGAGAGAGAGAGAGAGAGAGAGAGAGAGAGAGAGAGAGAGATTGGCAGGAAGGCTCTGCTTTTCTGGGGGACTTTGGGGCGCATCTCTGATGACCTGTTTCCTTAAAGATGCTTCAGCTATTCTTAAAGTTCCAGCCAGAGCTTTCTGGACCATGTAAGGTCCTTCAGCCTTAATTCCCCCTTATCCTATGGCCCCTGTCTCTTCCTTTCAGATTCTACTATTGCCATTGGAGCTGAGTTTCTCAGCATCTGCTAAACCATTGTGATGTTTTCCTGACTGCCTGATTTCCTGTTTTAGTCCATTCTATAGCCTTAGGTATCTTTCTATAACATGGATTTATTCTATTAGTTCCCCCTCCCCTCTAAAGATTTATTTATTATGTATACAACGTTCTGCCTGCATATACGTTTGCAGGCCAGAAGAGGGCACCAGATCTCATTACAGATGGTTGTGAGCCACCATGTGGTTGCTGAGACTTGCTGAGGTTCAGGACCTCTGGAAGAGCAGCCAGTTCTCTTAACTGCTGAGCCATCTCTCCAGACTCTCTTTGTGTCTCTCTGTCTCCTCTCTCTCTCTGTTTTTCTGTGTGTCTGTCTGTTTGTCTATTTGGCTGTTGTCTGTCTCTCTGTCTCTCTTTTAAAATAAGTGCTTGTTTCGTTTGGTAGCACATAGTCAGATTGGAACTATACAGAGATTAGTCAACAAACAGCGTGGCACAGCTTTGGGGTTACGGCATTGAGCTTCTGGCCTGGCGTCCTGCCTTCTTACAATTTCCTGGATCCTAGCTTTCCAGCCTGGCTTCCTGTCGCCTTCCCAATGACTTCTCTGTGCTGAGTTCATGCCGAGCCCCAGCCCCACTGTGTCTCTACTTTCCTACCTCCAAACATCTGCTTTGGTCCTCCTAGTTACTCCTTATCATGAACACCCTTAGTTCTGATTCTTTCTCGCATTGTACTAACACGGTTCTATCTACCTGATATCCTTGGGGCCCTGGGCTCCTCCAGAAAGTGACTGGCTCAGAGCAGGCACTGCCATCACAGGAGCACCATAAAGGTTTGCAGAGAGATGGACTGAGTATCTGCTCTCTTCTATGTCCTCAGTGCTTGTAGGCATGACTCACTCAGCATGAGTACATCATCATGTGCACACATAGTAGGTGCTTATGCTAGAGCCTCACTAACGCCTACTGAGTCAACTGATGATCGCCCCTTTGTTTCTATCCGTTCACAGTTCTGCCCGATCTCAGTCATATTCATTCTTCAGTGCTTAAACTCCCTGCGCCAGACAGTGGGCTAAAATGATGTTGGAATTTGAATGTGCTCAATCTCCTTTGCGACTCTTTAAATAGACCCTCAGGTCCAGTCCCTGTCATTTATTGCTATTCCCTTTGCATCCTAACAGAACAGGGCCCTGGGGACAGTACAGCTGCAAGGACAGAGTCAGAGAGGCGGGGCTAGAGCCAAGAGTCACAGTGGGAAGGACCTGGCTCCCTGAAATGATGCCCAATGCAAGCTAACACCTGAATCTGCACAAGCTCATTTTCTTTGGTTTTCCTTCCAAGAACAAAAGCAAACTGGAATATCGCCTAATGACTGCTGTGGCTGGTAGGTGCAGGTCAGAAAGAAATGCACAGATGGGCAGAAAAGAAAACTGAAGGGTGTGTGTACATGAGCATGCACTCAAGACGGCATCAGTGTGTGTGTGTGTGTGCGTGCGCGTGCGTGCGTGCGTGCGTGCGTGCGTGTGTGTGTGTGTGTGTGTGTGTGTGTGTCTGAGAGGGTCTCTCTATGTAGTCCTAGCTGTCCTAAAGCTCACGATGTAAACAAGGCTGGCCTCTAACTCACAGAGGTCCATCTGCCTCTGGCTCCCAAGTGCTAGGCTTAAAGGCAGGTGCCACCACTCCTGGCTAAATAAAATTTCTGTAGCTACTCCACATTTCAGAAGGGCTGGCGGGGGGGGGGGGGGGGAGGGTGGAACTAAGTAGGGGAAAACTCTGATGTCTGTGCTCTCTGTCAGGAAGAGCCTGGCTTGGACAGCAAAAGGCTTAGGTTAGAGGTCAGAGCTAAGTATCAGGGAGACCCTGGAACAGGAAGGCTGCTTACAGCACTCGGTGCCCTTGACGGGGTCTGGGAGGCTGGTGCACAAGCCCGGGCTGTGTGGCACGGCGACCCTCCACCTGGAACCCGTGCTGTCACACGCTGTGTACTCAAAATGGTACTCTGACTGCAAAGGAGAGAACAGTGGGTCCATCGTCAGGGATCAGACATTGCCAGGTTTCTGCCCAGTATGAGGGGCATTACAGTAACTGAGCTTTTACCATTACAGTAATGGCTCAAGGACCCTGGCAAAGGGCAAGGCGTGGTACCCTGTGGTTACAAGGCCCCTGGGAGAACTACAGTCATGTGGATCATTTTCCCCCCACCTGCCTGTGAAAGAGTCACTTAGAACATTTGTGAATGTGTGCATGTATGGGTGGGTGTGATTCTCTTTGCTGTTGTGTATACATAATGTCCCAATGGATGGACATTAATGGAATAATGGAGTAATTAAACAACAACTAAGGCTGGCCATGTAAGTCAGCTGTTTGCCTGGCATACCACGCTCACAGCTCTCAAAGTCATCCTTGCCTGTATATGGAGTTCAAGGAGAGTCCTGGCTACATAAGAAAACAAACAAGCAAACAAACAAAAACCAAAGAAACTAAAAACAAAACCAAAAAAACCCCAGCTAGAAATAGGAGAAGGTCTTCTAGTCCAAATAGAATTTACAAACAAGGACATCCCCCTGCTCTCTTATGAGATGAGACAGGGGTTGGGAAGTGGGGAGGTGGGAAAGGGACAGAGTAGATCTTGGGGGGATGGGGAGGGACTAGATGGAGTGGAGGAAGGGGAAGTTGTGGTCAGGATATATTGTATGAGAGAAGAATTAAAAAAAAAGAATAAGGACAATCTAATCAGAGAGGCTGCCCCCCCCTAAAAAAACCAATTACAATTGTCACACAAGCTTGATTTCTAGCTCTCTCTGCTCAAAAAGACTCCGAAGCTCCCACTGCACCACACAAATGTCATTTTTAGCCCAGCGGGCAAGGTGCTGCCCTCGACGGTCCACACTTAACTTCCCCGTGCAGGAGACCCTTGCCTTCCAGCTGCCTTACCTGAACTAGAACAACAGGATAACAGAACTCCGGCCGCCATATCAAGACGAAGTAAAACAAGCAAAAGCAAAAGCACGTTTACACAAGGAGACGGAGCTAACGGTGAGTGTCCTCCGCCTCCACAGCCGTGCATGGCTGATCTGGCACCTGAGAGCCTCCCCGGTAACCCTCAGAACTGACTGCGAGCTCTTCAAGTATTTCACAGCCCAAGTTTTAAGTCCACACCTATATTTGGTGTTACTGTATCTATAAGCAAAGCAAAATGTTCCCCTTCCATCCACACAAAAGAACGATTCCACAACATGCGTGATTGCAAGGAGCTGAGGCTGACCAGATTCTTGCTGAGGCTGGTCTGCTAATCTGTTCTGTCAGGAGGGGGAAACAGCTTTACTTTTGTTTTTGTTTTTGTTTTTAAAGCACAGTCTTCTCTATCCTAGGATATATAACTTTTTCACTTAACATCTATAAAATCAAAGTGTAAGGTGGTTTTAAAAAAAAAAGCATTGCTGTATTTTAACTGACTAGAACTTTCTCTTATATGCTATGTTTAAAAAATGGCCTGTTTCAGAAGCAGAGGGATCCCATATTTGCTGAAATAGTAATTTGAGCATGGTGTTTCCAATTCTGGGATTTCAGAAACGTAGAACAAGGGAGGGTAAGGTAGGTTACATCTTCCTTTCCCTCCCTTGTAAATATTTGCTGAATACATATTGTTCCCTGGTATGTTCAAGTTCAAGCTGGACCCGTAAGTTTGGCTTGGGCAGTGACCTGAACGTCAGATGTCCCCTTCAGGAAAACAATGAACAGAAGAAGTTGGGAGAATCGAGGCTTTTGTGTTTGTTTGTTTGTTTGTTTGTTTGTGACAGGATCTCACACAGCCCGGGGTTAGTTTTGAACCGTGTATGTAGTTTTTATTTTATTTTTATTTGTGTATATGAGTGTTTTATTTTTGTGTATATGAGAATTCTGCTTGCATGTTTCTCTGTGCACCATGTGTATTCCTCATACCCCCAGAGTCCGGGAGAGGGCATTAGGTCCTCTGGAACTAGAGTTACAGATAGATGGTTGTGAGCCTGGGAATTGAACCCAGGTCCTCTAGAAGAGCAGCGAGTGATCTTAACTGTTGAACCATTCTCCAGCCCTGAACTGTTCTTTTTTTTTTTTTTTTTGGTTTTTTTTTTTTTTTTTTTTGAGACAGGGTTTTTCTGTATAGTCCTGGCTGTCCTAGAACTCACTCTGTAGACCAGGCTGGCCTTGAACTCAGAAATCTGCCTGCCTCTACCTCCCAAGTGCTGGGATTACAGGTGTGTACCACCACTGCCCGGCTTCCTGAACTGTTCTTAAGAACTACATTGATTTGTGTGTGTGTGTGTGTGTGTGTTTATGTGTGTGTGCATGTACTATGCTGTGTATGCAGAGGTTAGAAGACTTGAAAAACCTTGCCCCGTGTGAGTCTGCCTTAGTTAGGGATGCTACTGTATGATAAAACACCATGACTAAAGCAGCTTAGGGAGGGAAGGGCTTATTTGGCTTCTGTAGCACTGCTCATCACAGGGCAGGAGCTCACGCAGAGGCCATGGAGGAGAAAGCTCACTGGCCTGTTCAACACACTTTCCTATAGAACCCAGGATGGCCCCGCCCACAATGGGCAGGGCCCTACCCCATCAATCACTAATTATGAAAATACCCTACAGGCTTGCTGTAGCCTGATCTTATGGAGGCATTGCCACAACTGAGACTCCTTCCTCTCTGATGATGACTCTAGCCTGTGTCAAGTTAGCACAAAACCAGCCAGCACAGGGTCCCAAGGATTGAACTCCGGTCGGTCGGGTTTGCTTTCACTGAATGAGCCACCTCTGGATCTGGCCTTGGATTCTCTGTGTAGCCAAGGATAGTCTTACATTCTTTGACCTTCTTGCCTCTGTCAAATGCTGGGATTTACAGGTGTAAATCTGTACCACACCGGCCTTCTGAAGCTTAACTTTTTACCAGAATCTGTGGCTTTGGATTTAAATGTCGGTTTCACTAAAGAAAGAAAGACCATCAGGATGAGACTTTGTTGTGGCCTGAGCTGCGGCCTCTCTAGGCCTCCTTTCTTGACAGTTCCAGTTATCTTGTCTCAGATAACTAGCTGTAGCAGGCCAACTAAGCAAATCTTGCTTTCAGCTCTAAAAATGACACTTCCAAAAGGGTCATGTTGCAAGAATGAGGGTTAAGTAAAATCCACTGCATGCATATTCAACAGAGATTTGGTAATGAGGCAGGAAGGAGTCTATCTGTGAACCCAGTCGCCCTGGCTGTTCACGTGGGGCTTTCACAGTTCCCAAACCCTGTCTCATCTGGGCTTTGGGGCTTCCTAGGAGGCAGACAGAGCTGAGGTTGTTTTCCTCATTGTGGAGTTGGCTGTCCTTGGAGTTGGTGTCCATGGCTTCCTTGTCCAAGGTCACACAACCTGTAAGTCACTGAGCCCCTGACCTCAGACTGCCCAGCAGGAATCCTCTCCCACTTTCATAGGTCTGACAAAACACAGACTCACGTTGAGCCAAATTTCACGGCCAAATCTAAAAATTAAATATGACGATATCAGTGGCCTGTCAGCAGCCAAGCTAGGTTCGTTTCCGAGGCCTGAGAATTGGTGTGAAAATAGCTAATCTACTCAAGCAGATAATTTTAATTCACTCTAATTGCATTTGGCCATTTGAAGGCACACGGGGCAAATCTCTCCTTTCTCATTGGCTCTCACTTGGTGCCTCGGTGCTATGAGGCTGAGAGATTTTCAGGGAGAGTGGTTGTTCTGAGCCTTCGAAAGTTTCCCTCCTAATGTGTGCTAATTTTCTCCATGCCACTTGGGGAGGGACGCAGCATTCACGATTGCTAGCTCTGCTGCAGCTGTCCAAAAACTGTGTCATGCTTTAAGATCACATCATGAAGACAAGTGTAGGCAGAGTCAGAGCAGGAAAAAAAAATGTATTTTCAATTATCAGTCTACTGACTGAACTCAAAAAGGCACCAAGCAGAAGCAGTAGTGACTCCCTGAGGTTTACCAGATTGTTATTAAGACATTGTCAAAGAGGTTTTGTTGCAACTGTGAAGAGGAGGAGGAGGAGGAAGAGAAGGAGGAGGAGGAAAAGGAAAATTAACTGCTAAAAAATGTTTTGTTTTCGAGCAGTCTGTTCTTTTACAATTAAAACATTTAAACTCTGGTGATTTTGGTGCTGTGGGCCTTGTCAGATCTTCCACATTTTTGTTTCGTTTTGTTTTTGTTTTTTGAGACAGGGTTTCTCTGTGTAGCCCCGGCTGTCCTGGAACTCACTCTGTAGACCAGGCTGGCCTCGAACTCAGAAATCCACCTGCCTCTGCCTCCTAAGTGCTGGGATTAGAGGGAAGCGCCACCACTGCCCAGCAGTCTTCCGCATTCTAGGGAGACACTCTCAGCAGTCAGTGTTTATGGGAACCCCCGGGATCAGAAAGAATCCCAGCTTTCACAGAGATGATAGCTTAGCTGTACTGTGTGCTGATGAGGATAAGATGGAGAGGAGACAGCTCATAAAATACAAAGAAATGTTACTGCCATCCCATGCCCTTGTGTGCCCCACTACTACCTCACCCCCCCTTCTACTCCCCACCTCCATTCCACTTCCCTACCTCTCACCCCTCCCCAACTCTCTCCACCATTTTCTCAGCAGAAGCTCTTGATGACTAAGGACTCTGCCAAAGATAGGAACACCTCTCCAACACCAAGGTCACACTAGCCACCGAACAACACTGCTTCTTTTCCGACTGAGAGAGGTTTGAAAGCTGTGGCAAACAGGCCTCCAAAGACACTTAGCTTTGCTGCTAGAAACAGAGAGGACAGATGGCCGGCAGAAATGCCCAAGGGACAAGGCTAGACGGCCTGGTAGCCATGAGGCTTCCTTTTCTGTCCTCCTTCGTGCCAGGGCAGTCCGCCAGCGGGGCTGCCAAGGGTGCTGCTTACAGATGGCCTGGGCGGGCAGCAGAGTCAAGGGCAGGCGGGGGGCCTGGCGTGATGACTTAATCAGTAAAGTATCCGCAGGGCAAGTGTGAGGACCTGTGAACAGTGTGAGACCAGGAACCCACGTGAAATCCAGGCACAGGTATGAAATTCTCAAAGAATCAATAAAAATAGTATATGTTGTTTTAAAGAGCCAGACATGTAATCACAGAACTGGGGAGCCGGGATGCAAGGACCCCTGGGCTGGCTGGCTGGCTGCCTGCCTCGGCTAACCGAGCCGTGAGCTCCGGGGTCAGCAAGAGACCTGACGCTAAACACCATGGTGGAGATAGATCAAGGAAGATGCCGGGTGTCAGTCTTTGGCCACGCACAGATGTAGACATGCACATGTGCACCTGTGCACACACGTGGTACAGGTAGGTAGATACATTCATACACACACACACACACACACACATGCACACATTAGACAGATACATAGATGGTAAATAGAATGTAATAAAAATTTTTAAAGGAAAAACAGATTTGCTATAAGCCTGCTAAGAAAAAATTAATTCCATTCTCAATTTTATTTCACTTCTGTATTTATAAACTTTTAAGCCAAAACCGACTTTGAGTTGGTCACAGCAAAGAGCCTGTCCAAGACCCAGAAGCTGGCAATCTGCCAATGTATCAGGTCCCCACAAATGTGCATTGCATGCTGGGTGAGAGGTGGCCTGGGAGAATTACTTTTGATATTTTGTTGTCTGCCTCTCTTTCCAGATTATTTTTCATATGCTGTGTGGGTGAGTGGTGTGGGGATTGAACTCTGGGGTCCTGATGTGCCCCACCAGTGAGCTACATTTCCAGTCTTCTGGGTGAGGTTTTAAAAACAAACTGAAGGGCTGGGTGAGGCTCGGTGGAGCAGATGCTTGGCCTGCCCAGAGCCCCAGGGTTGCCCCTAGAACCACAAACAAGTACAGAGGAAAGGCTGTGCGCCATGCAAGCGTTGAAACTCTTCTCTGCTTGCTTTCGGGAAGTCGAGAGTGTTTCCCATGTCTTCAATGATTTCGTTGCACTGGACTTAACCATTCTTCTGTTGTTGGACAGTGAGCTTCATCCAGAGTTTCCTTGATTTAGATGGCACTTCAGTGATGGTGCATGAGTCTCTCTCGCTGTTGCCTTTGGATAGATTCCCACGCATAGAATGATCAGGTTCAAGGCGATAAGTTTCTTTAAGACTCCAGTTCAGGAAGGGAAACTTACCGGAGGGAACAGACATCCTTTAAAACATTTTTGTTTGTTATTTGGTTTGTTTGTTTATGAGACAGTGTCTTATGTAGCCCAGGCTGCCCTTGGGCTTGTGATGTAGCTAAAGATGTGAAAACCTCATTACTGTTAGATCCAAATTTATGTCTTTGTAAGTTTTTGTTGTTGTTGTTGTTTTGAAACAAGGTCTTGCTATGTAGCCTAGGTTGGCATCAATCTACCTCTTGATTCCTAGAGGCCAAATTGTGAATTTGTGCCACCATGTCAGGCTTTTAAATATATATTTCCAGATATCAAAATAGTATACCGGGCCATGTGTGCCCATTACCACTTTAATACTTTCCAGTTTTCTGACTTTCTTGCTTCGTCTACTTCCCACTAACTTCTACTCACTCCACTGGAGACTATTTTATATACATCCTATTATTCCTTTACAGTAAAATATATGTACATATATTTGTGATGCATAGGTCCCAACCATGTCATTTTAGTGAGTGAATGTTATTGAATAAAACATTAACAGCTACTGAGAGGTTGTTGGTGGAAGAGTCTCCCCTATCCTCGGGGAGAACCTAGAACCAGGCAGGAGTCTCCCCTTCTGAGTCTTTAAATCCCAAAGCCACGGTTGTGTGGTCCCAGTCACACCAGGAAGCAGATCAACAGCGCCAGGGTTTGTCTTGGCTGGCCTCCGGGTTCTCAAGAACAAGTTCTTAAGCAAACCTGAGTTATTGCTGGAGATAATTGTGACTATAGCCTTGGGTTCTGAGGAAGAACACTTCCTGTCCCTCCGTCACCCAAGTCATTTCCCCCTCCTCTCAGAGTTCCTGAAAAGAAATTCCTTCGGACATAATAGTAAGATGTTTGAAGTGTCAAGTGCCATTGAGCTAGGGACACAGGTCAGTGGGTAGTAGTTTCTTCTCTGATCCTGTGGATAACACCGGGTAATGGCAGCCTTCTGTTTCCTCTCAGTCCCTCCACTCTCTGTCAGGAGGACTTGCTGTTTACCGAGAAGGAGGAATAAACTCCACTCTGCTCAGAAGCTTGGAAAATCAGAAATGTCACAGTTTGGAACATCAGTTCTCATCATGGGTCCTCCAAGCACAGTGCCAGCTGGATGCTTTCCTGAATGACCGTCTTTATTCTTTTAGCACTGGTATTGACCCGGCTTAAGTTGTGGTGCGTGCATGGGTTGAAGTTCTGGAGCGAGGCAACCTGAATTCCCTTGTCCATTATGAAGGTGGGGGCGGGGAGGAGCTTTCCCTATTGTTCTCTAGCTTGCCAGACTGGAAGCGGGAGGGCGGGGCAGCTCCCTGCCTCCCCGTCACCCTTTTAGGACCACCTGTACATCAGCACCATATCTGTCTGTTCCCTGGACAGCGGGTTCTGGGTTTCTCCTCTTTCAGGGCTTAGCGGTCTAGGTATTAACTTAAGTATTGGTGCTGAGGAGGAGACTCAGCGCCCAGAGCACTGGTTAGAGGACTTGAGTTGGATTCCAAGAACCTACATGGTGGCTCACAACCATCTATCACTCTACTTCCAGGGGATCTGATGCCCTTTCTGTCCACAGAGGGTAACAGTCACACACATAATACAGAGAAATACATGCAGGCAAAATATTCATACACACAAATGAATGAATGAATGAATAAAAAAAACTAAATTATCTCTCCCACTTGTTATATGATAAACAAACTTCCTACAGGATGAGGGTCTTAGCCTGCGGTTTATAGGCCACCTCTGTGTGTGACAGGACACACAGAGCAGCCATGTGTGCTTTCCTGGCCAGCAGCCCCACACTTTCCATTAGCTTTATGGCCACCTCCTCTCTACACAGAAAAACATGTAAACATATGACAGGTTGGAAGTGTGAAGTCACTTAATTTTAAACCAAGGCTATAATACTTTAACCAAGAGCCCAAGGATTTAAAAAGATAGCCCCATAAAGGGTAGTAGAAATCTGTCCTTTTAGAGGGGTTACATGGTTATACTTCTTCTTAGGTGAAATTTTGTTTACACTGGAAGTTTTATACTTTGGAACTGTTAGGATGCCAGAGTCTTTTTGACAAGCTCACGTGTAACCCAGACTGACCATGGGCTGTGTTCTGACCCTCCAGGCCCGCCAGTGGTAGGATTACAGACATGTACCATCATGCTCATATTTTTTTTTAAAGATTTATTTTATGTATGTGAGTACATTGTCATTCTCCTTGGACACAGCAGAGGACGGCATCGTATCCCATTACAGATGGTTGTGAACCACCCCATGGTTGCTGGGAATTGAACTCAGGACCTCTGGAAGATCAGCCAGTGCTCTTAACTGCTGAACCATCTCTCCAGTCCCATCATGCCCATTTTTTAAATTAGATTTTATATCTCTGTTTGTGCATATGTATGTTATGTCTATGTGGGTTGAGGATGGGAGTGTAGACCTGTCATGATGTTCATGAGGAGGTAAAGGACATTCACAGGGCTAAGGGAGCCTTAGGGCTTTTCTCTGAGTGCCCTGAGTGACCAGTTGTTTTCCTCTGCTAATATACAAGACCTCTTTCCCTCACTGCAAGCAGTAGACCCAGGAGCTACCAAGCAACAGTCCTCAAGCTATCTGATCCCAGCCAGCTGTCCCTTACCATGTGAGGTTGCCTAGCAACACGGTAGCATGGTTACTGGGGATCCCAGGTTAAGTAGTCTGGAGAATTCTGGCCTTGGATTACTGATTCTTAGCATTGTTCTTTTCTGCTCTGAGTTTCCGGCTTCTCCTTTGACCCAAACCCAAAAGAGATCACCCCTAGTCACCCCAAAGACACACTGCACAAAGCAGGTATTGGGCTCCTCCGTGCCCTGGGCCAGGCTGGGCGCTGTTTCGTCTGTCTGTAGTAGCATGGACTGTCTGTCCTGAGCATAGCCTTTGCTCCTGGGAGACACTGAGCGGTCTCATAAGGAAGAACCAGCTGGGGTGGTAATGAGGCACTGACCAATGAGCTAACGTGCTGGGCACTTGGCTGGCATCTTATACATCACTAGTCCCCACAGTTCTCCTGAAGTCTTGCTAATTTTAGTCCTGCTATCTGACTTTCTGTGATGGTTTATATATGCTGGGCCCAGGGAGTGGTGCTATTACAAGGTGTGGTTCTATTGAAGTAGGTGTGTCACTGTAGGTATGGGCTTTAAGACCCTCGTCCTAGCTGCCTGGCAGTCAGTCTTCTGCTAGCAGCCTTCAGATGAAGACATAGAACTCTCAGCTCTGCCTGCATCATGACTGCCTGGATGCTGCCGTGCTCTTGCCTTGATGACAAAGGACTGAACCCCTGAACCTGTAGGCCAGCACCAATTAAATTTGTTCTTACAAGAGTTGCCTTGTTCGTGGAGTCTGCTCACAGCAGTAAAACCCTAACTAAGACACTTTCCTATTTACAATGACAGTTCCTTCCCGGGTCTCACTCAACTGTTGCTCCCTCAAATCCAGAGTCATTCCCCACCCTGTCATAGAGTTTACTGCCTTCAAACACACTTTATAAGCTACTTGTTCACTGCCTCAGCCCCCGTGCCAGATCAGCTGTGAGCTCCATTGGACATGACTATTTATGCTGTCCCCAGGTGTAGTGCCAATGTCTAGAATAGTGCCAGACACAGAGGCTGGCCATAAGGATGTGTTGAATGACTGAATGACAGCATCTCTGAGCTATGCAAGGTGATGGGATTAGAGCCTAGGCCCTGGGCCCTGCTCTTACCCTACTGTGCCACCTGCAGGGTTGTGGGTCCATCAGGCTTCCTGAGGCTATGAGTTGGATATATCACACACTCGGCTAAGAGGATGAAACAGCCCACTTCACACTCCCAAATCTAGAAGGCAACAACTGTCTCTGAGGATGATTGTGAGAGTCTGTTCAGGAAAGTTCGTGGAAGCTAAGTTGTTAAGAGTAGGTAAAGGGGAGACGAAGCCCACGGGTGGTAGGACCCTTGCCCACCCAGTGTGTGTGAGGCTTATGTTCAACCTTCTAGTACAGAAAAGAGAGAGAGAGAGAGAGAGAGAGAGAGAGAGAGAGAGAGAGAGAGAGAGAGAAAGAAAGAAAGAAAGAAAGAAAGAAAGAAAGAAAGAAAGAAAGAAAGAAAGAAAGAAAGAAAGAAAGAAAGGAAAGGAAAAGAAAGGAAAAGCTGTCTCTTACTAGGACCTACCTGAGGGGGACCCTATCGGTCACTCAGACTCCTGGTGACCCTGTCAGGTTGCAAGGGCAAGAGAAGGAGCCCTCTACACGACATTGCTGCCTATCAGTGACAACCTGCGGTGACAGCCTCCTGTGCCTCACTGGATCTTCCTGCCTGACTCACCCTCTTGGTTAATCTAAGTCTTCTCATACATATGGAATAACATCTGCCCTCTCCCCCAGTGTTTCACCCTAGCAGCCCCCCAAAGCTAATCTCCCACAGACAAAGGCTGGTGGCTGACACTCCTACCGCAGCCCCCCAAAGCTAATCTCCCACAGACAAAGGCTGGTGGCTGACACTCCGTACCGCAGCCAGGTGGTCAGGTGCAAAGGGTTTTTCAGTGTCAGCTATAAATGTCCCTGGGATTGAAAGGGCTTTGTCACCAAGAAACAAAATGCCACTTTAGGAAACCCCGTCGTTTTCTGACAGGTGAGAGGAGGGCGCACATCTGTCCAGGGGTGGGGCTCTCTGAGACTACTTCAAAGATGTGTTTCTCTTGCTTTTTAATGAGCGCAATGTGTTCCATTAGATTGTTTTTGCCTGAGCTTGTAACCGGACTCGAGAACACCTGACGAGGGCCTGGCCCGAGCAAACCTGTCCAAGGACATGGCCTGTCTAGATGTCACCTGTCTGAGATTGGTAACTGACAGGAGGATGCATGTCTACAGATACAAGTCAACAGGGTTTTAATACCACTTGTTATTGATCAATAATTAATAATAATAGTGGTATTAATATTGATACCACTAATTATTAATACAGTAATAGCAAATAGTTCCCAGCTGCTACAACCCCACAATAGAAGACTATTCCTCATACTGGGGTCTCTAGATCCCCGAGGACACTCATATGTGACCCCACAATAGAGACTATTCCTCATACTGGGGCTCCTAGATTCCCAAGGACACGCATTATGTGCTTTCAAGTTTCCTCAAAACTTTTCAAAAAATTTTATTTTTTTAAATCAATTATAAGTTCTCAGGGCTGAGAACGTGGCTTGGTGGCTTGTTTGGCTAAAATAAACAAGGACTCTAGACAAACAGGGTTTAACCACCAGGTATCTTGGCAGGTACCTATAATCCTAGCAGTGGGGAGATGAAGCCAGAAATATTAGAAGTTCAAGGTTATCCTATATCACACAGTTTGAGTTTGAGGCTAGACTGGGCTGCATAAGACCCTGTCTGGGTGTGCTAGGGTACACCTTTAATCCCTAGCACTCAGAGAGACAGAGGTGACAAGATCTCTGAGTTCCACCAGCCAGGACAACGTGGTGAGACCTTGTCTCATAAACAAGCAAAGCCGCAAATAAAACAACAATAAAAACAAGCACAAAGGGCAGGAGAGATGGCTCAGCAGTTAAGAGGACTGACTGCTCTTCTGAAGGTCCTGAGTTCAAGTCCCAGCAACCACATGGTGGTTCACAACCATCTGTAATGAGATTTGACGCCCTCTTCTGGTGTGTCTGAAGACAGCTACAGTGTACTGTGTAAGAACAGAGAAAGCCAGCGTGAGCATTGAGGGTGTTTAGGTTCATTTCTCTCTGCTCAGTTGTGAGGTAACTAGCTCTTTCAGGTTCTTGCCTCCTTGACCTCTGGGAAATGGTGGTCTAGAACCTGGTACTGTGAGACACAATAAACACTTCCTCCCCTAAGTTGCTTCCGTGTCAGGGTACTTTATCACAATGATAGGAAAGGAAACTACAGTACTTTTTATGATCGATCTGATGCAAAGGTTAACAGACACCCGACCTTTGTTCAAGCAGGTTCAGCTACTGGTTGGGCCGAGATCCAGGAGGAAAGATAGACAGGTCAGCTGGGTTAGAAAAGATTCCAGCAGTGTGACAGTTTCTGCACCCACAGAGCCCATCGGTGTCTGAGGCAAGCCACATAGTCTAGTCTTCCAGTGCCCTAGCTGGCAGGACACTGCTCTTAATTCTGGAAACACCTAAGAAACCACTCAAGCCCACACACTGGTGAAGGAGGAAAGGACAGACATATTTCTTGTACTGCCTTTGTGCTTTTGACTCTCTTGGTATACGGACATGCTCCTTCTTTAAAAAATTTAAAAATCAAATGTTTAACGTTTATCCCCATCCCACCCCCAGAGAGATGCAGATTTCTAACTGGTTTTGGTGAAAGCATCCGAAGAGAGCACGACTTGCCACCCCCACCCCCACTCTGCAGCATGCCTCCCCCTTATTCCACCACCAGTCCAACCAGGCCACCTTGGGCCCCTTTCACAGGGGTCCTTCCTGAGGCCGGCCCAAGTTTTTCTGAGAAGATGAGAACTCTGTCCTCACAACAGGCCGGCAGGGATCAACAGTTGCTGAGTTGGGTTGCTGCTTCTCGGGCTGGGCACAGGCTTAGACAGTGGTGCTGCCTCATGGATTCCCGTCTCTGATTGACAACCTTTGAACGTCTGTGCTTGGCCTGCAGCAGACGCTCCACAGTTATTCTGAAACATTTCACATGATCTGAGAGCTGGATGAGGGTCCACCCACTCTGACTCAGCACAGACATTCTTGGTCCTAACACTGCTGCATCTAAGTCAGTGTTTGTCAACCTGTGGGTCAAAACCCCTCATAGGGATTGCATATCAAATATCCCGCATATGAGTTATTTATATTACAATTTAGAGAGTAGCAAAGTTATAGTTATGAAGTAGCAACAAAAAAAAAAATTTCACGATTGGCGGTCACCACAACATGAGAAACTGTATTAAAGGGTCGCAGTGTTAGGAAGGTTGAGAGCTACTGTTCTAACAGACTAAAAATATTTAGAGGGCTGGCTGGGGGTGCAGTTGAGAAACAAACAGGGCACCTGCTTAGCATATGGAAGACCCTGAGTTAGATCCTCAGCAGCATAGAAACCAATTAATTAGTCCATTTCAAACAATAGAAGTTATATGTTATGAAAAGCAGAAGTTGGATTGGAGAGAGAGCTCAGTTGATAAAGTATTTGCCTTGCAAGCATAAAGACCTGGGTTAGATTCACCTCAAAAATGCTGAGTGTGTCAGCCTCTGCTTATTTTCCCAGCCCTGGAGAGACAAAGACATGTGGATCCCCGGAAGTTCTGGCCAGCCAACCTAACCAACTTGGCAAGTTCCAGGCCAAGGAGAAACAATGTCTCAACAACAATAACAACAACTAAACAAACAAACAAACAAGCCAGTGGGTACAAACAGCATCCGAGGTTGTCTTCTCCCTCCCCATACACGCACAAGCAAGCATGCATGCATGCACACATACATACACACTCATACATACACACATACTCACATGCACAAACATACACACATGCTCACACACACTCACATAGACATGTACACACACACACTCACACATGCACAAACACACTTATATGCACACACTCTCACACACATATACACACACTTGTTGACCTCTCCTGAGTGCACCCTATGGATACTGACCTGGTACACCTCACCGTGCCTGTGGGAGTCTGCCGAAGCTGTTGTAATACCACCACAATCTGGGTGGATTTAAACCACAAGGTTGTGCTGTCTCACAGCTCTGGAGTCCCTGAAATGAAGGACTCAGCAGGAGATATGCCTAAAGCCGACAGGGAGAACATGTTCTACATTCCTGTCTTAGACTGTGGTGACCATCAGCAGTCTGGGGTGTTCCTGGGTTTGTTACAGCATAACATTGTGTTTTGGCTTTTTAAAGTCAGTGTCTACTTATAAACCCAGGCTGGCCTAGAACTGATAATCCCTCTGACTCAGCTTCCTGAGCGTTGGGATTTCAGACAGGTGGTACCAAACCTCGCAAACCTCCTGCCCTCATGTTCCACTGTGGGGAACTTCCACTGTGGGTGTACCTCTAAACCCAAATTTCCCCAGTCCTTCTTAACATCGGTCAGATTAGGTCCCGCCCCAAGGATGTCATTTGAACTTCATCTGCAAAGACCCCATTTCTAGATCAGGTCACACTGGGGTCCACTCTGGATACACTTCCATTCACAGAAGTGGTTGGAGGACACGAGTGACCTCATTACAGTGTCCACAAATCAGGTTTTCTATCTAGACAGAGAGAAACAAGGTTCTTGGTCCTGTGCTGTGAGATGTAGCAATGGCTTCTTAGATGGAAAAAAAAAGACAAACATGAAAAGATCAAAGCAGGGCCAAGCATATGGCTGTAATCGCAGCATTCAGACCCAGAGACAAGAGAACGTGCAGTGTTGCCTGCCTGGAGTTGACAGTGGGCATGGAGTTAAACTGACACAGCCCTGGTTTTACTTTTGAGTGTCCTGTGCAACTGCAGGATTTCCAGGACCTTCCATTCCATTCTTTCTACAACTATTGTGTGTATGTTTTTAAAAATTAGACACACACACATACACACACACACACACACCGGGTTTCGTGTACTCTGAGGTGATGCCACACTCATCACATAGCTAGAGATGACCAAACCTAATCTTCCTGCCTCCACCTCCCAAGTGCTGGGGTCACAGCTTGAACCAAGACACACACCGTACACAAAGCTGGGACTGAACCCAGGGCTTCGTGGCAAGCACTGCACCAACTACATTACACCTCTAGCTCCCACAGTTGTCTTTTTTCACACTGGAAATACATTATTCCTCTACGTTCATTTGTTTGGAAACAAGATCTCACAAACCCCAGCTGGCCTCAGACTGGATATGTAGCCTAGGTTTCGCCCGCCACCATTGTTTGTTTGTTTGTTTGTTTGTTTGTTTCCAGAGCTGGGGATAAATCCAGTACCTTGTAAACTCAGGGGTTCTGCCTCTAAGATGGACCCTCAGCCACACCATAGCAGTGTTTTTGATACAGAAGGGAGGGAGACAAGAGAGCGTAGAGATAGCTCCTTAAATCAGAACTTCCTTCATGCTTCTGTGAATGAAAAGACCTCCCGGAGGCAGGCCTGAGGAGAAGGCCCCATTCAGCCATGGCTTTTGCTTAGGATAAGACAGCCAGGGTATGGCTGGAGAGATGGGAGGATCCAGGTTCGCTTCCCAGGACCATCTGTAACTCCAGTTCCAGGGGATCTGAATCTCTCTCCTGGCAAGGGCATACATGTGATACACAGACATACAAGGCATACAATAACTCAGCCATACACATAAAATAAACAGTTTTTTAAAAAGGCAGCGAAGGTGTTTTTAGAGCTGGCGTAGGCCTTCAGGCTGCCGCAGTGGAGGAAGGACTGACTGGGCTCTACACAGATCAGCTACGGAGAGGGCAGCAGATGCCGGGCGGGCAGCCACCCTGTCTTATCAATAAGCCAACAGGACAGGGCATACATGCCAGCTGTTCACTGGGCACCTGTTTGCTATGTGTTATACAGAGGGCTGGGCTCCGGGAGCCTTGACAAGAGATTTTTTTGTTTATTTTAGGAACCAGGAGAACATCAGTTGCCAGGAAAGGCCTCTACCGCTGAGCTGTATCCCTAAGCTAGGAACAATATGATTTCATTTTATGAGTGCTCTTTCCCTGCCTCTCTGCTTTTTTTTTTTTTTTTTTTTTTTTTAAAGACAGGTTCTCATGTAGCCCAGGATGGCCTTGTACTAGCAAAGCAGCCAAGGGTAACCTTGAACTCCTAACCTTCCCCAGCCTCAGGAGAGCTGAGCTTACAGGCATATACCACCCTGCCTAGCCTACATGAGGTTTGAAAGATGCCACTTTTCTTCTTGGGAGTTTCGGCAGTGGAAGACAGTGGTATCCAACTGCAAGGTAATGGAGAGCAGCCGGAGTCCTTCAAAGACTGGTTCAAGACCTGGAGCCAAGGCACAAATCGCATAGCAAATGACTCCCGTGAAGAAGTATGGAGAGGGTCCTGATCCTGGAAAGGATTGATCTAGCATTGGAGAGGAATATAAGGACAGGGAAAAAGGAGGGAGGTGATTGGAGAATGGATGGAGAGAAGGAGGTTTATGGGACATATGGGGAGGGGGGATCCGGGAAAGGGGAAATCATTTGGAATGTAAACAAAGAATATAGAAAGTAAAAATATTAAAAAAAAAAAAAAAGACCTAAAGCCAGGCCTGCACGCTGGCCTCTCATGGAGAAGGGGAGGAAGTTTTCGGGGCAAAAACCTGAAAGCATCAGAGGCTAAAGCAACAGAAGGGAGCCCCACCCCTGCTCCACCCTCCTCGATTTTCCTCCGCACACTGTAGTAGTATTATCCACCATGCAAAGGAGAGGTACCTCTTGGAGTGTGTGTGTGTGTGTGTGTGTGGGGGGGGGGGGGTGGGTGTATGTGGGTGTGTGTGGGTGTATGTATGTGTGTGCACCAGATGCCATAGATGAATGTTAGGTGCCTTCTTCAATAACTGTTAGCTTGCAGGCAACTCCACTAAGCTCCTCCCACTGGCCCAGAAAGGCTTACATCATCATCTGCTGCAGCAGCCAGGTGCAGGCAGTATAAAAAGACCTGCTCGGCGCCCCAGTTCTCTCTCTGTTCCCAGCCGGTCTCTCTCTCCCCTTTTCTGTCCTTCTCTGTCCCCTTTTCTCTGCCCTCATGGCTCTATTCCTGTCTGTCTGCCTCTACCCCTTTCCAGGCTCTTATTCCTTTCCCCTGCCTTCCCCTTTCCTTCCCTCCTCTCCCCTCCTCTCCCCTCCCTTCCCCTCCCCTCCGCCAAATAAATCTCCTTTATACCAGATCTGATGCATGGCATAATTACTGAGGGGGACATCTTGGCATGGGCCTGTCAGGTACCTCCTCATTACATAATATTTCATAACATTGTCCACCTGACTTTTTTTTTCCCCTTTGGAACAGAGTTGTCAATGAACCGGGAATCTGCTGATTTGGGTTAGAATGTCTGCTCAGACATTCAACCCCAGGAATCCTCTGTCTTTTCCTCTCCACAATTCGTGCTCTCTGACTTGCTGATGGGGCCATCTATCTCTCTCCAGCTCTTTTTCTTTCTTTAAGGCTTTTTTTTTTTTTTTTTTTTTTTTTTTTGAGTCAGGACAGCTCTGTGTTACCCTGGCTGATATCCTGCAACTCACTATTAAGACCTAGTTGGCCTCAAACTTGCCTGGTCTATCCCTGCCTCTGCCTCCTGTGTGCTGGGATTACAAGCTATGGACCACCACCCTCACTCACACAGGAACCTGACGAGAGATCCTCAACTTACCTCCTCCTCACAGTCATATTCTCTGTGGCTGCTGCTACCAGGCGAAATGTCCCTTTATCCTGTGCTAAAGCTGGTCAGAGCACACCCCTGCTGCTTCTGTGTCCCCTGCCCTGGCAACCCACCCATTCCCTACCCTAACCCCTTCAGGACAGCGCATCACGCAGGACCGAGTGCACACAAGTATCTCATACTCTGTGGGAGCACAAGTGGCAGGTCCAAGAATGAAATCTAGTAGAAGAAACTAAGGCAGGACGCCAGTCACCCCTCATTTTCAGGAAGGTTTGGAGAAATGCTTAGTGATCACTGGAGAGACCAGAACAGTCACCAGCACTCCTTTATTTTATGACCACCCATAAACAAGCCCTTCTAGGTTTCTGTGCTGCTCCAATGCTGCCAGCTTTCAGGATGGTTAATAAATAGTAATTTAGTACCATGGCCCTTTCTATTTAAATTTGAGATAAAGGAAATTACAATGGTTTAGAAGAAATGCTCAGTTTCTACAACTTCCAGAGCTCCATTAGGAAGAGAATTGTACTTTTGAACTCCAATTGGAACAAAGAAGTTCCTGCCTCAGTAATAGCTGGTTTGTGAAATTAGTAATTGCATTGTTTAAACACTGAGATGCTAGACTTTCTCTGCACCTGAGATGCTCTGCTACAGCTTTAGGATTTATCAAAATTTTACTGTGTGTGCATGAGTGTGTGTGTGTGTGTGTGTGTGCATGCATGCATGCATGTGCATATATGTGCATAAGGAAGAGGTTGGGTCTTCTCTAGCCTTCTCCACTTTATTTCTTTGTGACACTGAACCTATAGGTAGGCTGGTCCTCAGCAAGCCCCAGAGATTCTCCTGCCCCTGCTCCAACAGCTCTGAGTTTACAGGTGTGTGTGATCATGTCAGACTTCTTTTAACAAACGCTTTTATTTTTATGTGTATGAGCATTTCGCCTGAATGTATGTGTGTGCACTGTGGGTGCGCCTGGTGCCTGCAGAGGCCAGAAGATGACATCCCCTGGGACTAGAGTAACAGATGGTTGTGAGCTACCATGGGGATGCTAGGAAGCCAAGCCAGGCCCTTAGCAAGTCCACCTCT
This sequence comes from Apodemus sylvaticus, assembly GCF_947179515.1. Classification (NCBI taxonomy): domain Eukaryota; kingdom Metazoa; phylum Chordata; class Mammalia; order Rodentia; family Muridae; genus Apodemus; species Apodemus sylvaticus. The sequence goes on along the minus strand of NC_067475.1, from coordinate 54,977,028 downwards.
CCAGGAGTTTCCATGCCAGGCTTCCCCACTAGGCGCTAGGGATCTAATGAGCAGTAGGCACCTTACCCGCTGAGCCGTCCCTCTGACCCTCATCTTTACCAAATAAGTCCTGAATGATCTTTTAAAACTATTTTACTTGTATGAGTTTTGTCTGTATGTGTGTGCACCACGTGTGTGTTTGGCACCTATAGAGGTCAGAACAGGGCATCAAATCCCCTGGAACTCAGTATGTGGATGGTTGTGAAATCTGGGTGGGTGCTAGGAACCAATCATCAGTCCTCTCTGCAAGAGCAGCAAGTGCTTTTAACTGCTGAGCCATCTCTCCAGCTCCCTAATCCTTACTGCTTCTATGTCGTTCTCTTTAACACGCTAGCCTAAAGAAATGACATTTTTTGTTTATTTGCATTATTTTTATTTTTAAAATTTTAATCCCTTAAAATAGTCAGTCTCTCTCTCTCTCTCTCTCTCTCTCTCTCTCTCTCTCATTTATATAGGTCTTCTGCCTCCAAGTGTGATGGTGTCAGATTCCCCTGGAACTGGAATTACAGTGTGAGCTGCCATATGGGTGCTGGGATTTGAACCCAGGTCCTTTGAAAGAGCAGCGTACTGCATTTATTTTTCTTACAGGTATTCTTTTCTTGTTCACCCTACCCTTACACTCAGGAGTTTCCACTTTTCTGTAAGAAGCCAACATTGATAGCAACTAGAAAGATGGACCAGCTGTTAAGAGGGCTTTCTGCTCTTTCAGAGGACACAGACTTGGCTTCCGTATCCATGTGGCAGCTCACAGCCTCCTGCAACTCTAGTTCTAGAAAATTAGATGCCCTCTTCTGCCCTCGAAGAGCTCCTGCACACTTGTGGTTCACATACAGACATCCAAGTGCACACACACACACACACACACAAACACACATAAAATAAAATATTTTTTTAAGGAAGAAATTTACATTGACTTTGCTTAAAGAAGTTTTCTTAGTCTCTTTCTCTGATGGGTTTGGCAGTGTGGTCTAGGATGACCTTTGAACTCCTGATATCCCTGCCTTCACCACCACACCCAAGTCACGTGGTTCTGGGATTGAACTCAGGACGTTGTGAATGATAGGCAAGCACTCCTTCAGCTGAGGCACATCTCCAGCCCTCATCTGCATTTTGAAACTGGATAGTTCCCATAGTTCCCACTGAGGTACTGCTGTTACCACCTAAAACTTTTGGCCAAAAGGGACTTACAATCTAACTTTAATAGAAACAGAATCTTTGAGGATATAATTAGTTAAGGTTATATTAAATTAAGATGGGCCCAAATCTGTGGTTGCACACGCCCTTAATCCCAACATTCAGGAGGCAGAGGCAGGTATCTCTGAGTTCAAGGCCAGCCTGGTCTACCTGTCCAGTGAATACCAGGACAGTCATGGCTCCACAGAGAAACCCTGTCTTGGAAAAAAAAAAAGGAGGAAAAGAAAATTAGGATGGGCCTTAAATTCACTGCCTGGTATCATTAGCTCTTGAGAAGATAGCATTACACACAAGAAGACCACGGCCTAATAGAGTCGGCAAACCAAGGAACAGCAGGATGGCCAGCAAACACCAGAAGCAATGAAGAGGCAAGAGAGAATTCTTCTCTCTAGCACCCAAGGATGGAGAGCCCCTGCTGCCTGTCAGCGTGTGACTTCTGGCTTCCTGAACTCTGAAAGAATTCCAGGTTTTTGATTTTTTTCTTTTCTTTCAGACAAGGTCTCACTATGTGGTCCTGGCTGGCCTGGAACTCTCTTCCCTCCTTACCCCAACCCTGTACTGGGCATGCTGGGATTAAAGACCTGTACCATGCCTAGAACTTCCAGTTTTGTTTTTAAGATAGAGTCTCACTAGGTAGATCTAGCTGGCCTCAAATTTGTGGATCTGTCTGCCTCTTCCTCCAAAGTGGCGGAATCTAAAGCCTGCCTCTTGTTTGTTTTATGTAAATGAGTATTTTGTCTGCGTGTACATCTATCTATATACCAGAAGATAGCATCAGACATCGTGAGCCACCATGTGGGTGCTGGGACTTGAACTCTGGATCTTTAGAAGAGCAACAGCTGCTCTGAAACACTGAGCCATCTCGGTCCCATATTTGATTGTTTAAAAACCCTTGATTTAAAGCACTTTGATTTAAACAACCCCAGCGACTACCACAGACAATCATTATGAGCGCCTTTCCCCCTTATTTTTGTCTTTCAAAGGACACAGTCATCGCCTTCTTTGATAAATGAATCCCTGAGATGCTGCAGCTTGCCTGAGTCTGGAAGCATGCTGGGCTAGGATCTGATGCTGGGCCCCAGAGGCTGCTTTGCCTGCTGCTGGTTCCCATCTGACCCCTTTCTGTCACATCCTTCATTTCTCTTTGTAACTTCCTGAAACTGCCTGTTCCTTTGACATCCATGTACCTGCAGGAGTGGAGTTCCTACCATATCTTTCTGGGTTTAGTCCATCATGTTCAGTAAATAACTTAGAGACCAGTGTGATTGAGCACAACTTTAATACTAGTGCTCCAGAGGCCAAGGCAGAAGCAGGTAGATCTCTGTGGGTTCAAAACCAACCTGATCTACACAGTGAGTTTTAGGCCAGCCAGGATTACATAGTGAGGGCCTGTGTCAAACAAACAAACAAACAAATAAAGGCGATAACGTGGTGAATTATTTTAAAACTTTGGAAATTAAAGTTATTAAATCTAAGGGGTTAGTGAGGCGGCTAAGCGGGTGAAGGCACTTGCTGTCAAGCCAGATAAATTGAGTTCAATCCTAAGGCCCTTACAGTGGAAGGAACAGACTCCTGCGAGCTGTCTTCAGACCTCCACATTCATACTGTGGCCTGCCTGCACCACCACCCCACATACACAAAATACGCCATTTGTCAAAAGCTTTGAAACATCCAAGAAAGTGTAAATATCTTATAGAATAAAACAATAAGCCACAACTCACAGTCTCTAGAGAGAACTTATTACTGATATTTTCAAATGCGAAGTGCTCTGATATGTCTGTTCTCTGGAGTCAGGTACCAATATGGACAATATTTTTTTAAAGATTTTATTTATTTATATTTATATGAGTACACTGTCGCTATCTTCAGACACACTAGAAGAGGACGTCAGATCCCATTACAGATGGTTGTGAGCCACCATGTGGTTGCTGGGAATTGAACTCAGGTCCTCTGGAAGAGCAGTCAGTGCTCTTAACCTCTGAGACATCTCTCCAGCCCCACGATATTTCTTGATAGTCCAAAGAAGTCCGATAAATAAATAAAACCCAGAGGCTGCACGGTGTGGAGGAAGGTAGAGCTCCGAGCAAAAGGAGCGTTAAGAGAGCAGTGCTGAGCTGGCGAAGGGAGACCTCTCAGAAGAAAAGGCATCTCCTCCTCTGCAGCAGATACGTGCACCCCATAGGACCCCCTTCCCTTCCCCCACCCCCAGCTCACATAACCATCTCCCCTTAATCAAGAACAACAGCTATTTCTAGGATATTTTTAAGGAACACCAGTTGAAGAATATCCACTTTGTTGTTTATTTAAGTCAAAGTCCCTTTAGGTGGCCCTCTTTGGCCTGGAACTTCCTGTGCGGACCAAGTTGAAGATGCTTTCCTAGTATCTAACAACCTTCTTTGTGCGTTAACAATTCACAGTCATGTATTAGGAAAAATCTGCACTTTCTGATAGTGCAGTGACTAAAGAGGTTAACCACATACATACACATATATGTTCATATTATATACATACATTTAGCACTCTGATTTATTTTCCCAGAATAAGGCATCAATGAACCTCCCCAAATGTTCAGAGTTCAGGTTCTCAGTCCAACCGAGACTTTAAGAACCTGACAGTCTAAGGCTGTGGCTCGTACCTCCTCACACTAGCACATGGGAGGCAGAGACAGGAAGACCCTACCAGTATACGGCTGTCCTCACCTATACAGCATGCTCTAAAACAGCAAGAATTACAAAGTGAGACCCGGTCTCAAAAGATCCAGAGGGGAAAGGGGGGAAGGGTGGAGTGTTTGCCTATTGAGACCCTAAATTAGATTTCCTGCAATCCCACATGGGAACTGGAAACAGAAGAATTACAAATTTAATGCCATCTGAAGCTACAAAAGCCAGTTTGAGACATTGTCTCAAAAACAAAACAAAAACTTGACCAGTTATCCTATGATTTAAGTTGGAAAACGGAATTTTGGGAAGTGCCCTTGGTCTGGAACAACAGAAGAGAGTTTGTGGAGTGGGGTACGACCCCTTCTTGAATCTATTTGGGCCCCTTGTCTCAAATTAGGAGAAAATTCTGAATTCTGAATGTGAAATATAGAAAGGAGGGGGCTTAACACATTTTGGTTCCAAATATTTAAAGATGGAAGGATGGAAAGGCGGCTCCGTGGCTCAGATCGCTTGCTGTGCATGCATGAAGTCCTGAATCTGAATCTCCAGAACCCATGGGGAAAGCCAGGTGTAGCTGTGCACGGCTGTACTCTAGCAGTTAGGGGTCAGAGACGGGCAGATCCTGAAAGCTTGCCCACCAACCTCTCATTCTAACTGAAACAAGGAAATAAGGCAGAGAAGGATTTGGAGAAGATTCCAGATGTCTTCCTCTGACCTTCTCATGGGCAAATATTGGTATGCTCACCCATAAACTCACAATACACATATACAAACATACACACATATACATAATACATATATACATATACACATACATACATACACACACATACGTTGTTCAGGACCAGAAGTTAAACACTCTTAGGAACTACGCATGCCTTGTGACTGGATCTCCCCGAAGAGCTACCCTAAGTCTGGACTTGTTTCGTCACAATGAAAACAAGTGTGTGAGTTAAAATGTGTGTTAGGGTTAAAAGGACATGATCAGGATGATAGAGAAGTGAAGTAAATGAGCTTGCAGCTGCGTCTACGCCATCTGGGTTGATGAGTTAGAGGAAGGATGGGACTCATGGGGACAGCAAGGCAGTCCCAGGGTCTTGGAAGGCTGCAGCTGGTTCCCCCGAAGCCTCTCACACAGGCACGTGGCCCATCCACATTTCCTTATGTCTAATAGCAACAGATTGAGTTGGTTTTGCTGTTGGTTGTTTGGCTGGCTGGCTGGCTGGTTGGTTGGTTGGTTGGTTGGAGACAGGGTTTCACTGTGCAGCCTTGGCTGGCTTGGGACTCACTATGCAAACCAAGCTGGCCTCAAACTCATAGAGATCCACCTGGCTTCTGCCTCCAGAGTACTGGGATTCAAAGCATGCACCACCCTGCCTGGCCCAGACTGAACTGTAAGTATGATTTCTAAGATGCTCCCACTTATTCCAGAAACAGGGGCCTGCCCTGGAGCATGCCATAGGCTGGGATTTAGATATGAGGTTACCAGAGAAGACTGCAGCTGTGTCTGGTGGCTGCTGACAATCAGAGAGCCAGTGAGTGATTAAAACCTTTGAAGCTGCAGTTGCATTGTCCCCACTTCATCAACAATCAGCACACTAGGGCGTCACCCACATATGTACACTGATGAAGAGTTGGACTCCTTAAGGAATCTCACTCATCATAGCAGCATTTGCATTGCGGCTTTGACACCCCTCCTTTGTGGCTTTGACACCCCTCCTTTGTGGCTTTGACACCCCTCCTTTGTGGCTTTGACACCCTCCTTTGTGGCAAGTATGAGAGGAAATACTTAAAAAAAACATGTAGCCCACCAATTTGAGACAGAAAAGGGTTCATCCTACCTCAGAAATGTCTTATCTTTAAAATCTGTAGCACAGGACCAACCAAGCCGCTCCCCCTCTTGGGTACCCACAACGATCACTTTAGGGTGCCTACTTTGCGTTGCATTACTTCTGCTGTTTTTGGTAAGTAAACCATGTATCTTGACTGTCTTAGTCAGGGCTTCTATTCCTGCACAAATATCATGACCAAAAAGCAAGTTGGGGAGGAAAGGGTTTATTCAGCTTACACTTCCTCACTGCTGTTCATCACTAAAGTTAGTCAGGACTGGAACTCAAGCAGGTCAGGAAGCAGGAGCTGATGGCCATGGGGGAATGTTACTTACTGACTTACTCCCCCTGACTTTCTCAGCCTGTTCTCTTATAGAACCCAAGACTACCAGCCCAGGGATGACACCACCCACAAGGGGCCCTCCTCCCTTGATCACCAACTGAGAAAAAGCCCCGCAGCTAGATCTCATGGAGGCACTTTCCCAACTGAAGATCCTTTCTCTGTGATAACTCTAGCCTGTGTCAAGTTGACACACAAAACCAGGCAGTGCATTGACTAAATCTAATTTTTCAGAAGGTGGAAACAGAAAGGACCTGCACCCATGCCCAACATTCTAAACAACATCCTCAACATTCTAAAGGCACCAGGTAGATAATGCTCTCTAGCAAACAAACATGTTGACCTCCTTTGGCCTTAGGTTTTGCACGCTGAAAAATTAAGATGTCAATAAGTACAATCAGGGTGGAGAGATGCTTCAGTTGGCAAACACATCAGCTGTCGAGCCCGAGGATCTGAGTTTGGTCCCTAGGGCTCCACATGGTGGAAGGAAAAAGGCAACTTCTCAAGGGTTGTCCTCTGACCTCCGCATGTCCACAGGGGCATGTATACAAACGTATACACATATACAAAATAATAATAATAGTAAGTCGGAATGTATTGATAGCTTTCTTTTTCATCTTAGCTTTTAGGATTATCCAAAGGTGGAGTGTCGTCTTTCATGGTGACTCTTAGTAACTCCTGTTTATGCAGTCCTCCGGCCGGTCCTACCTTTGCTGCGCACACCTGGCTCCACATCCTTTACCCCCTCATCATCTCTCTAAGGAAGCATTAAGCAATTGTCTGCTTTTTGCTTTTTACTTCATATCAATAGAAAGATGCAGGTTTAGAAAACCTTTACCCTGAGCTGACACAGGCTGGCTCAGCGTGAAAGGCACTTGCCACCAAGCGCGACAGACCCCAGTGTGATCCCTGAGACCCACATGGCAGAAAGAGCAAACCTTCACACATTGTCCTCTGACCTCCACACACGTATCAGAGCACGGGGTGCTCACACGCACGAGCATGCGTACACACTAAAATAAAAGGAGTAGAGAGGCACACGCTTCAACTTATCTCCTTTTCAGGATGCATCGCTATCTATGTCTTTTAAAAATACATTTAATGATCCATGACAAGGGGAAGGTAAAAAATAGATGATAATGGTACTTTAAATTTCAGACTCAAAGGAGGTTTGCAAAGTGGAGTATGAAGATGTACTTGTCTCCAGCAGCTGTCAAGCCCTGACTATAACGATCTGTTCTGTTCTTTAATCAGGGACAATGTACAGCAGGAGCTTAAGAAAGAAATGCAGAGAGCGGAACAGACTAAGCCAAACCTAGGAGCTTGACATATGCTTTTTTTTTTTTTTTTTTAATTAGCCACTGCTTAACTCCCTTGATTTAGAGAACCAGAAGCCTGATAAAGCTGACAGGCCTTCCAGCCTCGCCCTTCATGTCTCAGTAATTCCCCGAGGTCAAGGAGCTCTGCTGGCTGTTCTCACAGCCAACATCTCCCCTGAGCCTGTCACAGAGAAGGCTAATGATGACTTTAAGTCAGTGCTGCCGACTAGACATTAGAGTCCTATAGAAATGTTAAGCATACTCTTTGACACAGCAGTCTTATTTTTAAAGAATTTATTCTAGAGATAGACTCAGACCTCCATTGACCCGTAAGAGGCTGTTCCCTGAAGAATCATTATACGTGACCGGAATCAATCACTGAGAAGCTAATTTCAGTATTTAACGTTCAGGCCTGGGGAGATGGCTCAGCTGATTCACTGTGGCACAAGCCTAATGACCTGAGTTCAACACCCAGAGCCTATGTCAAGGAGGAAGGCAAGAGCGAGCTCTACAAAGTTGTCCTCTGACAACCACACACACACACACACCATACACATACACTAATAAGATCTACCATAATGAAAACAAAATAAAAGACAGATATGCGGATGAAATTTTTATAAAGTTTTCTAAAAGGCATATTTGTTCTTTGGGAACTACATATTTCAAAAATAGTGTCCAAGTAGTGGTGGCACATGCCTTTGATCTTAGCACTTTAGAGACAGAGGCAGGAGGATCTCTGTGAGTTTGAGGCCAGCCTGGTCTACATAATGAGTTCCAAGACAGCCAAAGCTACACAGAGAAACCCTGTCTTGAAAAACAAACAAACAAAAAGAATGTCATGTGGAAGTGTTGACAGATGTTTGTCTTTGGCAACTGTAAACACGAGAAACTGAAAACTTTCTCTTTGCTGCTTATACCATCTGGACGGTTTGGATTGGGGGTGAGGACAGGCAGACAGCATGGTGGCTGAGAACCCAGCTGCCTGAGCTCCTCCCCTTTCACTTGCTGTGCAACTTCTGACAGGCTGATCACTCTTTGTACCTTAATTTCATCACCTACAAAATGGGACTTAACTTAGGAAAAGAAAGTGATGTGCTTCCAGCCTGATAGGCTTTAGAAGTATAGAAATGAATGAAATGTATGAAGATATTAGCCCATACAGAGTTTATATTCCAACCAGAAGAGATGGATAATTAAAATGTATGCTTGTGTCTGGGATGGCTCAGAGATAAAGGCATTTGTCGACACACCAGACCACCTGAGTTCAATTCCCTGGGACTTACATAGTGGAAGAAAAGGACTGACATCCACAAGCCATCTTCTGATCTCCACAGTGCTCCGTGTTATATACACACCCACACACAGACACACACACACACACACACACAGAGGCATGCATGCACACACATACACACAGAGACACACACACAGGCACTCGTGCACACACATAGACACACACACACAGTCATGCATGCACACACACACATAGACACACAGGTGTGCATACACACACATACACACAGATGCACACACACAGGCACTCGTGCACACACATAGACACACACACAGGCATGCATGCATACTCAGTCCCAGCACCCACAAAACAGCCTGAGAGCACTCTGACCCTCGTGAGCACCAGACACACACATGGGCATGGATCATTTTTTATAGTGAAAAAAGTGGCAAAACCCCACACCCCCAGCTTTGATTAAAACCTCACATTTCTCATTCATAAACTTCAATTGATAAAAGATAAGGCTATACAAGATTAATGGGAAATAAAATTGATACAATTTCTCCAAAAATTGAGCAATATAAACTATATAATTCATCCTTTAACTAGGGAATTCCCATTTCTAGGAACATAATTTAAGGGCTGAAGAAATGAGCCAGTTGATGGTGGCACACACCTTTAATCCCAGCACTCAGGCAGAGGCAGGCGATCTTTAGAAATTCAAGGCCAGCCTGGTTCTAGAGTCCTAGAATATGAGTGAATGTCCTAGAGTGAATTCTAGGACAGCCAGGGCTGGAAAGAGAAACTCTTTGTCTCAAAAGTTGAAGAAATATCACACTGGATGTGGTGGTACACATGTGTAATCCCAGCACTTGGAAGTTGTGGCATACGATAAGCAGTTGTAGGCTTATCTATCCAGGGAACCTGGCTGTCCAGTGACGCGGCCATTCAATAAGGAAGGGGAGGAGGAGGAGGAGGAGGGGAGGGGAGGGAAGGGCAGGGGCAACGTGACTTGAATGACAATCGAGCAAACATCTAAAATATGCATGCACATGTCTGTTTAGGTATTTGAACTTTATGGCTGAAATTGGAAGGAGGATTGGAGGTTCAAATCCAACCTGGGCTACCGTGCTCGTTAGTTTTTGTCAACTTGCCACACACTTTAGAGTCGCCTGGGAACCTCAACTGAGAAAGTGCCTCCGCAGGACTGGCCTGCAGATGCGTGTCTGTGGCACATTTTCTTGGTTAGATTGATGTGGGAACGCTCGGCCTGCTGTGGATGGAGCCGTCCCTAAGCAGCTAGCTGATCTTGGGTTATATTAGAAAGCAAGCTGAATGAGCCATAGAAAGTGAGTCGTGTTCCTTCATGGTCTCTGCTCCTTTGAGCTCCTCCTGCTCTGAGTTCTTCTTGCCTTGGCTTTTCTTAACGGTGAGCTATATTTAACCTATGGGTTAAAATATGTCCTTTCCTCCTAAGTTGCTTTTGGTCTTTAAACAACAACAACAATAGCAGCACATTACTTTAAAATTTATTTTGCTTATGTGTGTATGTTTGGGTATAAACCAAGTGCTTGCTTTCTTACTAACTGGAACTCTGAGATCATAGCATAAGTGGGTCTGAGCTAGCCTACTGAAAAATAAGAAACAAGGAAAGGAATGCAGGTGCCCCACTAGCAGCCTGCCAGCTGCTAGACATCTATCTGGACAAGGCATCCTAGATTAGTAAGCTTGTCCACAGTCCTGTATGGGAGCCTAGCAGCGATTAGTCATCCTGCCTAGACCTCAACAATTGACCCGGAGAAGCTACACAGTTCTGAGCCAAACAATAGTTACTCCTTTAAACCACTAAAGCTGACATAGATTCTCCTCCTCTTCCTCCTCCTCTTCCTCATTTTCAATTGAAGAGTCATCTAAGCAAAAGCTACATTTGAGTTGAAAACGTAAGGGTCCAGCCTGAGATACACTTCAGATACAACATGCCTAAGGCCTTACCTTCAAAATCCACAGTATGTGGGGTGGGGAACTGGGCGGTGTTGTTGGTTGTTCTCTAAATAGCAATGATACCCTTTTATTACTGATCCATGTTTGCAAACATGATCCCTATCCCTTAGGGCTATCGAGTTCTTGTTAATATCCTTTCTCCGGGTCCCTCCAGTGTCAAAGACAGTATTTAGAAGTCCCATATGCTTCGGTGCTAAGAATGAACCCAGAGTCTTGTGTGTGCTCTACCAACGGGGCCATATCCCCAGCCTTTGCTGAGACAGAATGTTGCTCTGTAGCTCAGTCTGGCCGTGAACTCAATATTGTAGCCCAAGTCGGATCTTAAGCTGGCAGTGGTCTTCCTGCCTCTTCCTCCTAAGTGTGGGGATTGTATTCTTGTTTTGGGAATTAGGAATCAATATAAGAATATTAATCACTTACTCTCTAAAATAATTAAAAAAGAAATCATGATCAGTTCCTTCCCTTGAGAAAACAGTTTGGCACCTCCCAAAGATGAATCTGTATATTTGAGGGCCCAGCGTCAGGCTCCTATAGGCTTACAGCCTTGAGAAGTGTGAACCTTCTTAGCAGGAGACAGATGCAGGGCTGCCCAAAGAAGCATTCTTTAAAATAGCAAAACGCTAGAGATCCAAATATTTTCAACAGGGAGACAAATGTTTAGAATGGTGAACTATTTATACAAAGGAATATTTTATAACAATGAAAATGAAGACATAAAAACATACAAATAGGCGCTGGAGAGGTGGCTCAGTGGTTAAGAGCACTGACTGCTCTTCTAGGGGTCCTGAGTTCAGTTCCTAGCAATCACATGGTAGCTCACAACCATCTGTAACGGGATCTGATGCCCTCTTCTGGTGTGTCTGAAAACATCATGACAATGTACTCACATATGTAAAATAAATAAATAAATCTTTAAAAAAAACATACAAATTAAAATGTGGCAACCATATACTATATAATTAATAAATAATATAACTATATGGAGTATAATAATTAGTGATAATAATAATGGAAACAAATGTGAATGGGTAATAATTGTGTATAATAATATGGCATTACTATAGTAGAAAAGCAAATCATGCATTTTTATGAAAGTGGAAAATAGAACAAAGTAAGATTTTTTAGCAAGACATAGACGTGAAGAAAAGGCATTTTAAAGAAAGAAAGAAAAAGAAAGGAAAGAAAGAAAGGAAAGAAAAGAAAAGAAAAAAGAAAAGAAAAGAAAAGAAAAGAAAGCAGAGGACCAACCCTCAGGGTGGCAGTGAGTGCTGGGGCTGGGGCTGGAAGCGAAGTCTCCAGGAGGTTTTGTCCCTGTGGATTGGCTGTGTGGAAATCTGAAGGGGACTCAGAAACAAATCCACAGGCAAAACAGCAGGAAGCCGCCCCTCCTGCCGGAGAAGTGACCAGAGGCTCGCAGCTGGAGAGGAAGAAGAGGGGCCACCTGTGCACAGGGCCTCGCAGACCACTAAAAACATCAGTTCCCGTTCTAACCAGGGAAACATTTTTAAGAAAAGATTTGTTGGAGCTGGAGCTGGAGAGATGGCTCAGTAGTTAAGAGCACTGACTGCTCTTCTGAAGGTCCTGAGTTCAAATCCCAGAAACCACATGGTGGCTCACAACCATCCCTAACAAGATCTAACCCCCTCTTCTGGAGTGTCTGAAGACACCCAAAGTGTACTCCATATAATAAATAAATAAATAAACAAACAAACAAATAAATAAATAAATGAAATTTAAAAAAACAATGATCAAAATCTATCAAAAAATAAAGATTTATTTTATCTTATGCATATGGGTGTTTTAAACTTATATCTATACACCATATGGTTGCCTGGTGCCTTCAGGACCACAAGAGGATGTCAGAGCTCTTAGAACTGGAGATATTGATGATTGCCAGCCACATGTGGGTGCCAGGGATTGAACCCCAGTCCTCTGGAAGAGCAGCCAGTGGTCTTAACTGCTGGCCATCTTCCCCACTCTTGGCAAGGAAACTTTCAGCTTGTGCTGGAGCACAAGAGGACAAGAATCAAGGGTGTGTTTGGTCCCTTTATCCAGGCTGGGCAAAACAAAACATCATTGCGGGAGCCAAGCCACTCAGGAGGAGGCCAGGAGGCGGCAGCTTGGACAAGGACAAGAAGCCATCACAGTCAGTATATTTTAGAGGTAGAGCTGGTACAGTTTTTCTGGTGAATTCTGATAGAGGAAGGATTTTGAAAGAGGGGAGTTAGGATTTGCAGCCTTCGTGCTGGGAGAGAAGGGGCTGCTAGGAGCTGAGAGGAGAAAGTTTCTTTGCGGCTCAGGAGTGCAAAGAGCTGATCAGCATCACTGTGATGCTGAGGACCAGGGGTCTGGACACTGAGCCTGAACTGCCAATCAAAGGCATATCCGGATGCGCTCGGGGGCCAGGTCCAGACTAGAGGTATGAATTCAAGGCCCATCAATACATAGAGGGGCTTTCACCACGCCATGTTGCTGTTTGAGGTTGCCTAGGGAGTAAAACTTGAAAAGTCTGGGCACAGAGATGTTCGATGACTGACTTTTGAGAATGGACAGATTCACAGCTCAAGGAGACAAGGAGGCTAAATATCAAGCAGACCAGAGGAGGAGCCACCAGAGAAGCAGAAACAAAGCAAAATCTCCAGCGTGGCTGGTGCCCAGAGCTCTGGGAAATGCTGGTAGAGAAAGCCTGTTGGGAACAGAGTGGCTACCTACCAAGGGATTGAACAAGTGGGTTTTCCTGAAAACACTGAGGGGTGAAAACCATTGTGGAATGTGTTCAATAAAGGAAAGAGGTCTAGAGATGCTGATGTCAGACTGTCGGGAGGGGCAGCTACGTAGACAGGCGGTTAGACACGCTGGTGGCGGGAAGGAGGGGACAATCAAGAGAAGTCTCTTTTTTTAGGTCAGTGCTCTCCCGCTGACTTACATCTCCAACCCCACCTTTTTCTTTTCTTCTCTCTTTTCTTTATCCTTCCTTCCTTCTTTTGTCTTTTTCTTTCTTTCTTTAACAAGGTCTGACTGGGTAGCCAGGCTGGCCTCGAACTTCTAGAAAGACAAGCTTCTCGCCTCAGCCTCTCCAGTGCTGGGGCTGCAGACTTAAGCCACCACGCCTCCCTCTATGTTAGAGTTTTAATTATTTGTTTTTGAATTTTATTCCAACCACTTATGAATTTTTAAGTTTCCCTTTCTTTTCCTCCTCCTCCTTTTTTTCTGAGACAGAGTGCCTCTGTGTAGTCCTGGCTATCTTCGAACTCACTCTGTAGACAAGGTTGGCCCCAAATTCAAAGATCCCCCTGCCTCTGCCTCCCAAGTGCTGGGATTAAATAGAACACACCACCACTTCCCTGTAGCAGTTCTTTTTAGTTCTGGAACAAAAGAAATAATAATGCATTTGGAAGTCGGTGAGAACCATCTGGGTTGGGTGTGGTGATACAAGCCTCAACCTCGGCACTAGGGAGCGTACCTGAGGACCTGGAGTTCTAAAACTAGCCTGGGCCCATAGCAACATGGTCTAAAAATAAGTAAATAAAAGACTGGGAAGAGAAGGGAAAGGAATGACTCCAGAGAGGGGACACTAGAAGGCAAGAAGGGACAGTCACTGTGGGAATTTGGCATTAGAGACGGGCCAGGCAAACACCTCCAGTTCATCACCCATGTGATATCATATGGGGCCATCGGGTGATCCTGTAAAGACAGTTAAGAGTAGCTCATAACCACCAACAAGCACGTTTACTGATGCATGTGTGCAATGCCTTTCACCAAACACTTTTGAGAACCATCTTTCTCAATCATCTTATCGACTATGAAGAGGCGAGAACTCAGTTATTCCCATCTTCCAGACAAGAAGGTGAAGGCAAGAGGCGCCAAGGTTATGTGGCTGAGATAGAACGGGACAGGGACAAGTCTACTAGCTGTGGCCAGCAATGCCCCAGAGACGTGAGATAGAGTGAGATAGAACAGGCCAGTCTGCTAGCTGCAGGCCGGCAATGCTCCAGAGACGAGGGAGGGAGCCTCCTATGGGATTTTCAATTTTTCTCAAAAAATGTAAAGAACAAAGAGGGTGAAATTAATTTTAATAGGTTACATTTAAATACTATTTATCTAGACCATATCAACTTATAGTCATTATAAACTATTACGGTGTTCTTTTTTATATTCAGTCTTCAAAATTGATAGGTATTAAGATACGGTTCATTTCAACACCAAATCTTCATCGAAAGTGTTTGATCTCTATTTTGATCGTATAAAAACTGTAGCTAAGAAAATATATTCATTTACCCAAGTAATCTTAAACTAAATTGAAAAGGTTTTCAGTAGTAGAGTATCTATTTTAACTTTCACTTAATTAAGATGAAACAAAATTAATGATATAGGTCCTCAGGGTCTAGACATACCTAGACATCGCCTCCTACAGCTGGTGGCCACAGAACAGAGCACCACAGGCCCTGACTCTTGGCCAAGTTCCACCACCTTTTCCCCGAATGCCTTTTGCATCCGTTTCCCTCTCCTTATTTATTGAATGTGGCTGCTCTGCTTTCAGAAAGGGTTTAACGCTGTATGTAGCCAAGGTCCCCTAAAACCCCCAGTGTGGCCCAGGCTCCTGTGTAACTTGAATCAGCTTTTCTGTCCCACGTGCTGGGGGGTTACCCACATTAACCACACGTCGGTTCTTTTTTGTTTTTGTTTTTGTTTTTGAGGCAAGGCTCTCAAACCTCCTGTAACCACCCTCCTCATACCCCCCACCCCTTATTCCCTCCCACCCCCATCCCCCACCCTGCTTCTGCTTTCCAGGACTGCAAGTGAGTGACATCACACTCAGCTTTTAGGTCAACCCACCTCCACCACCCTTAGGTCCGTAGTGACTCCTTTTTGATCTATCCTTATGTGTATCGGTATTTTGCCTACATGTATGTCCGGGAACCAAGTGTGTTCCTGGTGCCTGTGGAGGCTAGAAGTCGGCACTGGACTTCCATCACCTGGAGTTACAGATGGCTGTGGGGACTGTCAGTCCTCTGGAAGGCCAGACAGCGCTCTCAACTGCTGAGCCATTGCCTCAACCTCCGCACTGAACACTTTTTCATTATCACGAGCCAGGGTCAGTTTGACTTTCTCTAAAAACACAGTTGTAACCACAAAGAGTTATTGGATACTTATTGTGCCAAGATTTGGCTAAGTCCCGCCCGTGGATAAACGCACTTCAATTGTTGTAATGAAAGGAGTGGTATTAGAATCTTCCTTCTCTTTTTCTTTCAGTGCTAGAGACCAGGCTCATGGCCTCCCACAGGCCTGACAAGGGTCTTAGGTCAAACTGTGTCCCTGGCACGCAGCATCCCCAGAGCAAAGAGAAGTGACTGAGGAGACCAAATAACCTCCTAGCTACCGAGCAGAAGGACGTGCTAGAAAGTTGAGTCCAGTTTGATCTACTCCTCGCACTGTGGACCACTGGGAGGTGTATACCGCCCTCGCAGGTATACACACAGGTATGGGGTTTTGAGAGATGGGATTCTAGGTGCTTTTTTTTTTTTTTTAATATTTTCTCCTTCTTGCCAGTGTATTCTAATTTATGTGCCCGTGATATGTACCAATTTTTAAATGTCTTAAGTCTGATAATCACTATTCTGGTATGGTTTCAGGTTTCAGTCTGAGAATACACAAAACTGCTTCTTAAATGTCCAGACCCCAGCCAAGAGCCTGCTCCTTACTCCTTCTGAGAGCGAGTGTCCTCCTCCTCGTTAGTTGTGGCAGATGCTGTCACCATCCACCCTCAGTGGCTTCTAACTGTAAGAGTCATTCTCTCTCTCTCTCTCTCTCTCTCTCTCTCTCTCTGTCTCTCTCTCATTTTCTAAACAATGTGTCCTGTAGTCCAGGTTGGTCTTGAATTTTCTGGTAGCCCAAGGTTACCTTGAATTCCTTCTCTCTCTACCTCCAGAGTGTTGGGACTGACAGGAGGTAATGGCATGGGAGAGATGGCTCAAATTAAGGGCACACACTGCTCTGGCAGAGGGCCCACACTCAGCTCACAGTAACTCCCTAAAGCTCCAGCTCCAGGGGCATCTGACACCCCTAGGGGGAATTTACATTTACACACACACACACACACACACACACACACACACACACACACAAATACAATTTTTAAAATTGATTAAAAAGTATATGATTCGCTATGCCTGGTTTAATAATGTTGGAGTTCAAACAAAGGACTTCTTGAATGCCAGGCAACTACTCTAGCAACTGAGATAAAGCCCTAACCCTCCAGCATATTCACGCCAAAACCCTGAGCAGGCTGTGGTCCTGACCAGAAATCCTTCATGGTTCTTTACTTAGCTCCTGACATTCTGACTTTGTCTCTTACGATTTCCACACCGCTTCATGTTTCAGCCAACTGGTCTCCTTGCAATTCCCTGGCTGTCTTGCCATCTGTTGAACTTTCCTCAGGCTCCTCCCTCTATCTAGAAAGCACCCTGCCTCCCTGCCTCCACCTAATGACCTCAGTGATTATGCCAAGTAGCAGGGGTTCCAGTTACTTTGTTTCTCTCTCTCTCTCTCTCTCTCTCTCTCTCTCTCTCTCTCTCTCTCTCTCTCCTCACCTGCCTCACCACTCCTGCCTTGCTGACCGCACACATTAACCTTAGGTCAAAGTTTAAGCTATTATTTGTGTGTATGATTTGTTTTGCTGCCAGTGTTTTTAAGCACTTACATAAGGGACTATGTACTAGGAACTTGGCCTTGCCAGCTATAATTCAGTCCTCACAACAGCACTTTGAGATAGACCTGACTCCCTCCGTTTCAAAGGACAGGAATCTGAGCCTGTCGGAAGTTAATGATCTTGATTCCTTACTAAATGGCAGAGTCATCACTCACTCAACAAATCTTATTCCAATCCATGTCTGCCAGATTCCTAGGCCCCCCTGGGATCCTCAGTCTGGATTGGGAAGTCCTTCTGGGGGTTATTAGCACAACAGCCTCAGGACAAGGCAGACCATGTCAGAGGCAGTTTTCGGCTCCTCTCCTTTGATTTAGATTTGTTGCACTATGTTAAAAAAAAAAAAAAAAAAGTTTGTGCCTCAGTCAGCCTGGGCCAGCACAGCGCTAAAGGAGTGATTCATGTGGACAAACATCATTCAGGATGTTTAGTTCCATTGGTGATCCTGCTTATAGTAAAACTGAGACGGGAGTGCCAAGCCCTGGCACACACCCAGCAGCTCCCTCTCCCTGTGCTCTGCCACCTCAGCAAAACCTGGAGCCAAGTCTCCCTTCTTCCTGCTTCAATCCAGTTGGAGGTCTCAGCTTTTATAAATAGTCTGTGCCAGCAATACAATCGCTAGGGTCAGCCTTGGTTTGATAAGAGGCCCTGGTATTAATTCCCGACATGAGCTCCTGAGAAATCCATATGAAGATCAAAAACTGAGACAGTCTCCCTCTGACTAGATTTCCACCTTTAAAGGCTTGGAAACCCCCGAACTCGTCGGATCAACTCATATTGCCTCATGAAGAACTTTGTAATAATGGACTCACTCTCTTCCTTATTTTGGAGTCCAGGGTGTTCAGAGGCTGTTCGCTCAAGGAGAGTGTAAACAGCTTCCTGCTGCCCCTAGCCTACAAGCAAGTCTCCACAGCTGTTTCAACATGGCAAGAGGTTCGGGTCTGGTTAAAGAAGCGGGGCCAAGAAGTAGGGGTGAAGCAGTTCTATTCTGTATTTGAGGTCCATTTTTATCTTTCCATCTTAAAGACAGTCATCCCTGAGGTTGGTGTTAGCAGAACGCCCATTCCACAGCTCCCAAAACTGGAGTGTTAAACACCTTTCCAATGCCTTTGGCTCACTTACTCTTAAGCAAATATTGGTTGTTTAAATAGGTCTAAAGACAGAATATGCACACAACATAGAATTCTTATGTTAATATTCTTCCCTCCCTCTTAACCAAGATGGTGCCAGTGTCCAAGGCCTTTAACTGTCTCATATGTCACAGTGGACAAAGACCTAATGACAAGTGGCACTTGTATGGCAGAATTCTTATCTTCCACAAAGGAAATGGTAGTGTTGAACTCTGAGGCAAAGCAATTAGACCACAAGCCACCAAGGCCAATGAGCCAAGGTCACTGGGAAGACCATCCTATTCTTGGTCATCTTTAAAATCTATCCTGAAATGGCTTAGTAAAAATGTAGCTGTTTATGGCCAGGGTATAATTGGGACTAGTGAAAGTTCTAAAAGGCTCACTGACTGG
This sequence comes from Apodemus sylvaticus, assembly GCF_947179515.1. Classification (NCBI taxonomy): domain Eukaryota; kingdom Metazoa; phylum Chordata; class Mammalia; order Rodentia; family Muridae; genus Apodemus; species Apodemus sylvaticus. The sequence continues at coordinate 54,958,183 of NC_067475.1, read as the reverse complement.
GGCCATTCCCCCGTGTTTGCTGGGTTTCCCCTGTGAGTGTGCTCATGATATGTGTATGAATATGGGTACATACATCCCACTTTGTGCGCGTGAAGGTCAGAGGATGACCCTGTGGAGCCTGCCTCCCTCTCACTATGTAGTTGTTAATGACCTGGGATTTCTGGTCCTGCTGCCCCTACCTCCTAAGCACTGAGAGTAAAGGCACGTGCCACCACATCTGCTTTATTCAGTATTGGGGACTCAAACCCAGGGCTTCATGTGTGCTAAGTGAGCACTCTGTCAACTATGTCAGAGATTTTAAAACAAAATTCTAGCGCTGTAGGAGGAAAGCCAAATGTCAAAGAAGTTAAAGGTGCTGAGGGGTTAAAATAGACCCATATAGCTAGGTCCCAGCCATGGGGTCACGTCATTTAAAAAAAGTATGTATATATATGATATATGTATATCATATATCATATATCATATATCATATATCATATCACATATCACATATCGTATATCATATATCGTATATCATATATCATATATATTAAGCTGGGCAGTGGTGGCACATGCCTTTAATTCCAGAACTTGGGAGGCAGAGGCAGGCAGATTTCTGAGTTGAAGGCCAGCCTGGTGGACAGAGAGTATTTCAGGACAGCCAGGGCTATACAGATACATATATATACACACACACATATATATATACACATATATACATACATATGTATATGTATGTGTATGTGTATGTGCATGTGTATATGTATGTGTATATATATAAATATATATAAATTATGAATGCTTGCCTGCATGCATGTGTGCATACCATACACCTGAAGTGCCCTCAGAGACCAGTGGAGAGTGTCAATCCCCTGAATTTGGAATCACAGATGCCTGTGAGCAGCCATATGGGTTCTGAGAACTGAACTCAGATTCTCTACAAAAGCAGCAAGTTCTCTTAACCACTGAACCAGAGCCATTTTTTTCTCCCTTTATGGAACACACTATGTCCTAGAAAATTGATACTGGCCTCGAACTCACAGAGATCCACTTGCCTCTGCCTCCCAAGTGCTGGGATTAATGGCAGGAGCCACCAAGCCTGGTACTCATGGGCCACTCAAATATTAATGAAACTTTTAAGACAAACATTATTCATGTAAAAATACCACTTGCTTCTTTTGTGATTTGCTATGTTGTAGACAGGCTAATGTTTAGGACCCTATGCTTGTATTTATGGGACTGCACTGGCATTGTTAATTAAATCTACTTAAAAGGACTATTTTAACCCCTCAAAACCTTAGCTAGGTTTGATATTTAGCGTACCTCCTATAGTGCTAGATTTTAACGTGTTTTCAAATCTCTCACATTCTGCATAGATAAATTTTATTCTGCCTTCACCAATATAGTTCTTGTAAATATTTCAATGTTGCCTCTACCATATGTTTTTTTAAAGTCACTTAGAGCACAAACCAATCATTATTTCACTAATACAGAAACTATTTAATTCTGCTATTCCTAATATCTTGTCATATGCCCCCCAAAAACAATTTTCAAAAAGCATTTTTTGTTGTTGTTGTTAGAAGACATTCACTACCTATTGTGTGAAGTGTGTCGCTAGCATTTTAGAGACACCTTGAAAAAGACTTATGGCACATGTTAACAGAAGTTCAGAGGAGAGAGTGGGAGAAATATGTTAAAAAATTCAAAATCTAGAAAAGGTGGGTCATGTGCTAAACACTAAACAAAGTGTGAGAGGGGCCAGGCAAAGCGGTCCAGCAGGGCCCAGTCAGCAGCTGCGGGCAACTGGCTGTTAACACAGAGGGAGGGCACTTACTAGGATCCTGTGATCAGTTTCCAGAGCGTCCCACCCTCAAACCCCAGGCTTCTGACCCCAATCTGCTACAGGTCCCTAACTTTACTTTTTCTCCAGTCCCCTCTTTTTCCTCTTTCTGTTTGGCCTCTCAGTGTTTTCAATCACTTTCTAGGTAATTTCACCCATCTGGAAAGCAACTCCTGTCTTCCTTTTTTCTTTCTGAGGACTGTCACTCTTTCGGACCTTACTCCCGGAACCATAGCCGCTGAGAGCTTGGGAGGGTAATCTATTTTAGAAGTCCTCCAATGGGCTGGCCTCCCCCATGACAACGCCAGCCTGCTTCCCTCCCCCCAATCCCTACTCATCCCTAGAAAAAAAAAATTGAACTCCGTGGCCCCTAAAACTGTAACTAGATCTCCAAGGTCTCTATCTGGAGCTAAGCTTTTTTTTTTTTTTCTTCTTCTTCTTCTCCTGACCAAAGTGAGATCAGGTCAAGGGAGTGGAGTGGATAGTACCTCTTTGCAGGCGTGAAGCTCAGGTCCAGTTTCCAGGGTCACCTGGAAGGTGGTCCCAGCCCAAAGCAACAGCCACAGAAGCTGGGATCTGCGCCTTTCAGTTCTTCCTCCGTCTCTGGCAGAAGGACGGGGGCTGTGACCAGACTCAGCCATAGCGCTGTCCTGAGCCAGCGGCAGTAGCGGCTCAGGTGCTGCGGTGACTGCTTATGCTGGCAGACGGAGGAAAAAAAAAAAAAACGAGGAGGGAGGTACACAGGGGGAGGATGCAAGGGGCTGGACTCGCTTCAGTCACCTCCCTGCGGCTACGCCAAGGCCGCCCATCCTTCCTCCTCCCTCGGTCCTCTCCTCCTCCTATCCATGTCGCCTTGACAACCGCATCCTCTTCGCTCAGCGCGGGTGGGGCAGGGACCACGCGCGCCTGTGCCGCTCACCTGCCGGTCTCCATGGCAGCCGCCACCGCTGGCGCGCGGCGTGGGAGTGCACGCGCCAGGGTTTGCAACTAACCGAACGGGCTTACGTAAAGCACGCAATAGAAGAACCCTCCAAAACATCTGCAGCAGCTCATTTCGCACCTATTGCTCTTCCGGGCCGGGGGTTATTTCTAAGTATCTCTTATTTTGTAAACATGGCATGTAAAACCATTAAGGGAAGACAGACGTCTTCTTCATCTTCCAGGGATCGGCTCCTAGAGTGAGCCCAGCACTAACTGCAAAAGCTAGTTCCATCCCTCCACCCTGCCAAATCCATCCACGTTTTTACAGCCGTCTCGGTGAGCAACCCTGACGTCTGCATAGTTAAACAGCAAGGAGAGTGACCTAATCGACAATTTTCCAAGTAGGACACGTGAGATCTTTGATTTTTTGACATTCTCTTACTCTCATTGATTTGAAAATGGGGAAGCTTTCTTTTAGGTGAAAGCAAAAAAGGAAACCTTTGGGTCATCTTTTAGTACTTCTTTCGTCAGCTTTTGCAGAAATCCCATGCCTTGGGAAGCCAGAGTTTTCCAATTGAGGCTCCAGAGTGCGTATCCAGGTCGCCTTTCCTCCGCATTCACAGCAGCCTCCTCCCAAGGAGCCTTCTTAGTTGAACCGCCAGGTGGCGCATCCCTTGAAGGGAATTCACGTCACAACTGGAGGGGTAGTTGCCTAGCAACTAAAAACTGGGCGTTCCAAACAATTGGGACGCGAGATCCTCTATGAGCCAGGTCGGCCGGCCGCACTAGTCTCCAGGGAGTAAGCGTGCGTCTTTGGGCCTTTAATCATGCCTCACCCGCAGGAATCTTTCTCGAACCCTGCCTTAGGCGACGAAGACACACATTTGGGAAATCCACTGGCTTCTAAGGTAGACTGAGGTTTCCTCAGCAAAGTCCCAGTGGGGCCTCCAGCAGATTCTTGGTAACCTAACTTTGGTGAGATCACCAAGTACCAAAGAAATCTGTCTTCTGCCTGTCTCATGGCCGGCTATTTCCGTCTGATTACGTTTTGGAAGTGGTTTTGAGCAGAGGGAACTGAACTCTAATGTAGAAGAACAATGTCTGTCAAAGCAGTGATGGGGAATATCAATGATGGGGAAATATAATATTGATGGTCTGGGTTCCACAAAGCTGCTCTTTTCTCTTGTCTTGGCATCTGTACTCCAAGGACAGATGAGCTGTAGAATGGAAGAGAATCTCTGAAAAGACACCAGGTCATACTTCAAGCAAGTCATCACGATACCTCCAGCCTCTGGTTGATGCAAGGACGCATTTGTATATGTGTGGCTTTAACTTAATTATGTTCAGAGGTCTGGAAATACAAACCATCTTTTTCCTAGTATTTGGGATATTTGAAGATATGCACAATAAAGTGAATTAAGTGGTAATCTGAGCTTGAAAACAGCACCAAAGAACTTCCTTTTCTTCAATATTTTTCGCTTATATGCCAGACAAACTGCGAAACAGCGTGGACATAGAGCCTGAATTTAGATGTAGTTACTGTCTGGTTAGCTTAATCAGGAAGACAGGCCAACAGCTGTATCAGTCACTTAGTGGGTAACACAACTGATCCTAGTATTTGGTGGGTGAAGGGGAGGACCAGGAACTCTAAGCCTGCCTGAGCTGTAAGAACTTGCTTACAAACAAACAACCACACAGACATAACAAAACAATGCACACTTCCCTCAGAGACACAACATTGTGGTGGAGTCACGGGCAGAGTGACTAAGAATAGGGACATGAAGGAGGTGTTTTCAAAGAAACCAGTGACATCTGACGAGTTAACTGAGACATGTGAAAAGTATATGTGTGTGTGTGTGTGTTTGTGTGTGTGAAGGAAAGGAAAAATCAGCTACTGAGGGGAAAGGAAGCAGTAGGTGCAGATGCATGGGAAGGAGAGACAGCGGCCTGGAGAACTGCGAACTCCAGAGAAGCCAAATGTCAGTGTGAAACAGAGACACGGACTGGTGGGTGCTGGAGACGAGCGAGCCCTTAGTGGCTGAGTACTGTGGGCTTGTGGTAGTGGGCTACGGGTCATCACAGAGCTGTCGGGAATCATGAGACTTCAAGTACTGGAGTGTCACAGAGTGTTAGAAGTCACGCACAACTGTGACATGTCTTTCAGTAAACGTGTGTTAAATGTATATGTATAAGCAAAATGGAGGGCCTACAGCCTCGGTTACATAGTTTGAGGCCAGCCTAGATTATATGAGATACTGTCCCCAAAAACTAAAACTGGTGGCCTCATAGGATGAAGAAATATTGGTGAAGTTTCAAAGTTGCAGTCCAGAAGACTCAGGAACCAAAAAACGATGAGGGCTGGAAAGTTCCTTCTAGTAGCCACAGAGGTCATAGGTCAATAACCAGTTTCAGTGGGCACCGGAGGAGAGGCTAGACCATTAGCCACAGAGGTCATAGGTCAATAACCAGTTTCAGTGGGCACTGGAGGAGAGGCTAGACCACAAAGGGTTGGAGACAGGAATGGTGGAGAAAGGAAGTTAGTAATTGTTGACCCTTGAAGGGTGTTTCTGTGGAGAAGGTGACAGTGTGGTAAATACACTTCCATAAACATGGTATTGAAAGTGGGGCCAGATGAGGGAGTAGGGAATGGTACAGCTAGACAGGACAGGGAAGGGCTGAGTCTAGAGCCGCTTCCTCCTGAGTGAAGGGACCTCTCCCTGTGATCAAAGGAGAGAGGGTCTGCAGATTGGCATCGTGTTGATAATTGTTTTATTTTCTGTTTGTTTTTTTTAATTTGTTTTGGATAGGGTTTTTCTGTGTAGCCCTGAGACCTAATACTTATCTGTAGACCAAGCTGTCCTCAAATTCACGGATATCCACCTGCCTCTGCCTCCTCTCATTTATACTTATATGCAGCCTTTGATTTTGTTGTTTGGTTTTGGTTTTGAAGATAGGGTTTCTCTTTGTAGCCCTGGTTGTCCTGGAACTTGCTATGTAGACAAGGGTGGCTTTTAATTCAGAGACCTGCCTGCCTCTGCCTCTGCCTCTGCCTCTGCCTCTGCCTCTGCCTCCTCTGCCCCTCTGCCTCTGCCTCCCAAAGGTGTGCACCACCACCACCTGGCCTTACTGAAAGGCAAACTCCTTGTGCCAATAGAGAAGATGTTGAGCCTTCTATAGCTTTTGTGGAACGTGGCAGAACCACTTGGACACATAGCAGAGTAAACACTGTAGCTGAACCTGTGTCTGCATCCCATATACATATTTTACATAATTTTCTGACCCTGCTGATCAATTAAGGTTTATCTGAGCCAGCAGTGGTGGCACACGCCTTTAATCCCAGCACTTGGGAGGCAGAGGCAGGCAGATTTCTGAGTTTGAGGCCAGCCTGGTCTATAAAGTGAGTTCTAGGACAGCCGGGGCTACACAGAGAAACCCTGTCTGGAAAAAAAGCAAAAAGAAAACAAACAAAAAAGATTTATCTGAGTTAAATTACACAGCAGTTTGCTACATGGAGGGGAGGAGGCTAGACAGTGGGCTCTCTAGAATTGGGTCATTGGTTTGATCAGGCCCTAGGTTTTACATGCATGTGTTAGGTCAGTGTACTTGGTACTGAGGACACATGCAGTGGTGAAACTATTCATTTTCATATGCAAGAAAAATCAACAGGTTTTCTCACTTATGTCTGGGGTTTATAGAACTGAGTGCCCATGGCCTCTTTTCTGATGTTCCTTTCCTCCGTGAGTTTGGTCTTCCTTGCATAATAATCTTTTTCTCACCTCGACAGCACACATTCTTTGTTCCCCATTGCCTCTCATGGAACCCTTCCTGCGCCAGTGAAAACACTGTCCTCACAGAGCCTTTTTTCCCGGCTGAGTTGTTTTCCTGCAGCCTCATCTACTGCAGCATGTGGACAACTTGCTTTATCTTACCTGCTTCCAGCTCTCTTCCAGTTTTCTGTTACTCAGAACTCCAAACTTGGGACTGCTAAGCATGGCCGTATCATCGCTACGCTCTGTTCCCTGAGCCCCTCCTATGTCTGGGATCCTGATCCTCTGGTTTCTTGTTTCCATGGCCCATTTCAATGATTTCTTGCTCAGAAAGCCCAGGGAGGCTGCCTTCTTCATATGATGAAGCCCAGCGATGACCGTGACCCACACTGCATCAGCAAGGTGTCCGGTAACCATGTCCCATGTGTGGTTCTCTTGCAGAAATCACCATATAAGAACCCAACCCACCTGGCACAGCAGCAGGATCCCTGGAGTCGGCTCAGCTCAACCCCCACGGCCACGTCCATAAGGCGAGACGCCTACTTTTTTGATCCTAAGGTACTTAGCATTGAAATATAAAATACTACTTCTTTTTGCATCTATTTAGTTCTTAATTTATTTTTTTCTCTTCCCCTCCTCCCCTTCCCCCTCCTCTTCTTCTGCATTGCTACATAGCCAAAGCTGACCTCAAAATTAGTATTTAGCCCCAGCTGGCCTGGACCTCTCAACCCCTGCTGTCTTAGCCTCCTAAATCCCGGGATTGCAGGCCTATGGCTGCACACTGGCATTCATACCATTTTCTAAAGATAGTCCCAAGGGTCTCAGCATCTTTCCTTTTGTTCCCAATTCAAGATCTTACCATCCCACACCAACCTATTAAATCACAAGGCTTGGTTCAAGTCATTGTTATCAAATTTCTCCTCACACACTGTATCAAATGAAAGGCTGCTCCAGGCTGTGGTGGTGCACACTTTTAATCCAAGCACTTAAGAGGCAGAGGCAGGCAGATCACTGAATTAGAAGCCAGCCTGGTCTACAGAGCAAGCTTCAGGGCAGCCAGAGCTACACAGAAAAACCCTGTCTCAAAAAACAAAAACAAACCAACAAAAAAACCTTCAAAGGCTGAATATAACTGTAAATGAGATAGGGTTTGTTAAACCCAAATCAAAGACAATTTTTCCATGTCACCAGTAACAGCCTTAACCATGGGACCCTTCCTGTTGACACGAAGTCCCATCATGCACCATGCAGTGTTAAGAGCTGGTGGACTTCTGGGGAATAAGAGAGTTGAATCTGATCTGGATACAGTAGCTGGATGCAGTCTGAGGAGAGGCAAGGTGCAGAGCAGGGAAGTTAACTATGGGAGTACTGATTCCTCTATAGATACCAAAGGATGATCTGGATTTCCGCTTAGCTGCCTTGTATGACCACCACACTGGGGCATTCAAGAACAAAACTGAGATACTGTTACACCAGGAGACCATTGAGGATATCCAGGGGTAAGTGATGGAGACAGAGCCCCTCCATCCTAAGGATTCGGGACATCAGTTACATAAGGTAATAACATAAGGACACCTGGTGCTGTGAACAAGTCACAGTTTGTGACAGTCGCAGTTAGTTGTTTGTTTTGAGGGGTTTTGTTTTTGTTTTTGTTTTGGATTTGGTTTTTTTCGAGACAGGGTTTCTCTGTATAGCCCTGGCTCTCCTGGAACTCATTCTGTAGACCAGGCTGGCCTCGAACTCAGAAATCTGCCTGCCTCTGCCTCCCAGAGTGCTGGGATTAAAGGCGTGTGCCACCACCGCCCAGCTTTGTGTTTTTGTTTGTTTGTTTGTTTGTTTTGTTTTGATCTGCAACAGTTTGTTTTTTGTCTTTGTTTTAACTGTGCTGGAGATCGAACCCAGGGTCTCATGCATACTCGGCAAGTGCTGTACCAAAGAACTCCCTCCTCAGCCCTCACTTCTATATTTCATTTTTAAAACATGGGCAGAAGGCCTCATCTCAATAGTTCATCCCTAGCCAGTTAAGTTCATGTAGCTAAACCAATGCTTTGATGATTCTAGAAGAGCAATGGGGCCCTTGAGGTCTTAGGAAATCAGGTTTTCCCTCTCAGCACCTCCTTTCTGGTTGACTCTGCTCTCTCTCCACCATTGCCTAGAACCAAGATCCAGTTCCCTGGAGAACGTTTCCACTCTCCTTCAGCCCCCATTACCTCTCGGACCACCATCAGGCACTGGATCAACCCTAAGAAAGAATCCATCCATAGCATTCAGGGATCCATAGGTGAGGATTAGATAGCGGCGTGGGCTCATGGCGGCGTGGGCTCATGGTGGTGGCAGTGGTGGGGTTGCTAGAGGAGGGCGGGATCAGAGTCTACAGAGGGTGAGAATTAGCTATTACACTGTCACCTACCAGACTAATACCAGGGGACCTGCTGGCGGTAGAACTGGGGGGATTCCATTCTTTTGATTAAGTCTAGGTGGCATTTGGACTGGGCAGGCACTGGACGTGAATGTGGAAGTGAAGACCTTGGCTCCCTTCCATCAGTCCGCCATATCTCAGTTTCCTACCTTTACAAGAATTTTCTCATGGTATTGATAAATGCATTGGCTAAAGGATTAGAAGGGTGCTGGGGCAAAGGGTCTGAAATCCCAACTCACCCCATTCTCTCTTCTTCATTCACAGTGTCTCCTCACACAGCAGCCACCAATGGAGGTTACTCCCGGAAAAATGATGGTGGCTTCTTCTCCACCTAGTGGTGACAATCAGGCTAATTTCAACATGGGTGGAACATGTCCATTCACCTATCTTCATTAAACAGGTTTGTTCAAGATGAAGCTCAATGTGTGTGCTGCCCAGGGCATTTTGACTGTTCTTTTTTGTTTGTTTTGTTTTTTGTTTTTTTTCCGAGACAGGGTTTCTCCGTATAGCCCTGGCTATCCTGGAACTCACTCTGTAGACCAGGCTGGCCTCGAACTCAGAAATCCGCCTGCCTCTGCCTCCCAAGTGCTGGGATTAAAGACGTGCGCCACCACCGCCCGGCATTTTGACTGTTCTTAAAAGGGAGAAAATTCCCCAATTCTAAAAACTAGTCCTGTTGGGTAAATTTGTGCCTTAGAAAGTCTTTTTGCCAGATGTAAGGGTTTAGGACAGAAGCTCACTGGATTGGATGGGATACAAGTATTTAGTGTACAAGTGTGTAAACTGAAGTCACAGCTACACAGAGTCACATTTGGAACATTGGCACTAAGAGTCAGGGAAACAGGAAATAGACACAGCCTGTTCTCCGGATGAGCAAGTGATCACAACGATACTACATGGTCTATAGATAACTGCTAACATCACATTAATGGATCAGAGGCCTCTTGGGTTTCGTCATCTGCTTTTCTTGGAGAGCTCCGTTTCCCTGGCGCTAGTCCTGGCCATTGTTCAGCTCTGACTCTGCCACTTCTGGAAGTCACATGTCTTTTCTGTGTTTGATTTTGCCTGTGGCATGTAGACCCAATTCTCATAAACATCATTCAAAAACTTGGTGTTCAGATTGCAAGGTCCCTAAAAGTTGACGCAGTAAGATGGCTTCTAATCTTCTAAGTCCTGAGGTTGGGAGGATGGCTCAGTGGATAAAGTGCTTGCTGTGCAAGCGTGAGGACCTGAGGTTTGGCTCCCCAGCACATCTGTAATTCTGGGGTTATGCAGGCAGGGATGAGACAAAGGCACCTCCTAGGGGCCTGCTGGCCAGCTGGTCTGGCTGAATTAGCTGAGTTCCAGGCTCTGTGAGAGACCCTGTCTCAAACAAACAAGCAAAAACCAATAAGTCAGACAAAGATAGAGGAAGACACACAATTTTGACCTCTGGCCTCCACAGGTGCACATAGAGGCATGTGAATCTGCATAAATATGCACAAAAATAAAAAATTAAGATTAAAGGGCACTGATAAGAACCTATTGTCAAAAAAGATTGGACAAAAAATGGCCCAAGGACCTTTTGAATATTGAACTATAACACTGACTTTTGTATATGTCACTATATGTATAGTGGTATACAACTTTTTTTTTTTGTTTTTGTTTTTTGGATTGGTTTTTTCAAGACAGGGTTTCTCTGTGTAGCCCTGGCTGTCCTGGAACTCACTCTGTAGAACAGGCTGGCCTTGAACTCAGAAATCTGCCTGCCTCTGCCTCGCAGAGTGCTGGGACTACAGACATGCGCCACCACTAGTTGGTAAACAGCTTTAATCCCAGCACTCAGCTACTCAGCAGGTAGAGACAGAAGAATTGCTGGTCCAAAGCCAGCTGGGTTACATAAACATCGTCTCAAAATATTTTAAACAAAAAAAATTGTACTATCAAGTCCCATTTCTAATTGAGATTGACAGTATTACTTTATTTATAACTCAAATACAAAGGGGTTCTTCCAGGAACTGCTGTGTCCTTTATATTAAAACCTTCCAGTTTCCTCAGATAGGATCTGCTGCCTTGTGGCAATATGAAGTTTCCACACTTGGGAGGCTGAGGCAGGAATATCAGGAATTCATGGTCATCCTTGACTATACAGTAAGTTTGAGGCCAGCCTGAGATATCTTATACGATGCACAATCTAAATAAAATCTTAACATTATTCTGAGAATTGGAACAAGAAGCAATTCTTACAATATCTTTTCTCAGGGCAGCATTAGCCTGATATTAAAACCAGATAAAGATACACATATACTTTCACACTCACAAATATGTACTCACCTACAATGCTCTCACACACATATACACACATCTGCTCACACCACACATTCTCATACTTATGCACACTTAAATACATATTTCTCACTTAAACACCCTTACATACACACACACACACACACACACACACACACACAGTTACTTAAACACTTTTTTTTTTTAAATCAGGAAAAAGGAAAGGCCTATATTTGTAATAAATGTTATGACAGTTTGGATAAAGACAGGTTGGGGTTAAAGGTGTGCACTCTCTTCTGGCTAGGCTGATATATTTGAATGTTTCCTAGTTGGAGAACTGTTCTGAAAGGATTAGGAGATGTGTCCTTGTTGAAGGAGGTGTGTCCCTGGAGGTGGCTTTGAGGTTTCAAAAGCCTGCCCCAGGCCAGTCTCCTCTCTTTCTCTGCCTCTAACTTGTGGGTCTGATGGGAGCTCGCAGCTTTGCTGAGCACTGGGCCTGCCGCCGCCTCGATCCTTGCCATGATGGGCATGGCCTAACCCTCTGACACTTCAAGCAATATTTCTTTTTTCTTTTTCTTTCTTTTTTTTTTTTTTTCTGAGACAGGGTTTCTCTGTATAAGCCCTGGCTGTCCTGGAACTCACTCTGTAGACCAGGCTGGCCTCAAAACTCAGAAACCCACCTGCCTCTGCCTCCCAAGTGCTGGGATTAAAGGCGTGTGCCACCACTGCCCGGCTCAAGCAATATTTCAATTAAATGCTTCCTTTAAAAGGTTGCCTTGGTTACGGTGTCTCTTCACAGCAGTGGAACATTAATTAAGACAAACATAAATGTAAAACCCAGCAAGGTACTAACCATGCTCATTGGCTCATTAAAAGGATTATTTTCTGTGATCAAAGGAGGTTCATACCAAGGATGATAGGTCAATATGTAAAGCCCTATAAACAGGGAACAGCATGTGAACAGACTGAAAGGTAAAACCCATGTGATCATCTCACCAGACAGGAAAAGGCATTTGCTAAAACCCAACCTCCCCCTCAGGATAGAAACAGAAGAAATCAAGTGAGGAAGGACGTCCTGGCTAGTTTTATGTCAACTTGACACAAACTAGAGTCATCTGAAAGGCAGAAACTTCAGCTGAGAAAGTGCCTTCATAAAATCCAGCTGTAAGACACTTACTTCATGACTGACGGAGGAGGCTCTGCCCACGGTGGGTGTCCCAGGCAGTGCTATCCCTAGACTATTGGTCCTGGGTTCTAGAAGAAAGCAGGCTGAGCAGGTCATGAGAGCAAGGCAGTAAGCAGCAAACCCTCCACGGCTTCTGCATCAGCTCCTGACTCCAGGGTCCTGCCCTGTGAGTTCCAGTTCTGACTTCATCAGTGATCAACAGTGTGCAGTGGAAGTGTAAGCGGAATAGACCCTTTCCTCCCTAAGTTGTTTCGGTCATGGTGTTTTATCACAGCAATAGTAACCCTGACTAAGACAAAGGATATGACCCCAACATTAAGTTTATATATCACAAGCCTACAGTCAGTATTTTACCAAATAGGAGACATCTGAAAACTTTCCCTCTAAGATCTTGGACTAGGGAAGGACGTCCACTCCCACCACTTATATCCGGTATGATGCTGACATCCTAGCAAGAGAAAGCCAGGAGAAGCGAAGAGCATCCACTGGGTGGTGTCAGGGTGGGTGGTAGGAACTCCAACTGTCATTGGATGCAAAAAGCATGGTCTTTTCTTTTTGTTTTTGTTTTGTGGTTGTTTGAGACAGGATTTCTTTGTATAGCCCTGGCTGTCTTAGAACTTGCTCTGTAAACCAGGCTGGCCTCAAACACAGAGATCTGCCTGTCTTTGCCTTCCAAGAGCTGGGATCAAAGGCATGCACCACCACCACCCAGCAAATATATGATCCAACAGGTAGGAAACCTCAGAGATTTTACCAAAATCTATTAGAACTAATAAGTTCAATATAGTTTCAGGATAAAAATCAACATGTGCGTAGCAACCAGCTACTCAGGAGATTGAGACAGAAGAACTGTAATTTCAAGGCTTTCCTGAGTTATAGAATGAGCTCAGGCTAGCCTGGGCATTTTAGACTGTGTCTCAAAATAAGAAGGGTTGGGCATGTACCTCAATCATAGAACAACTGCCTAGTATGTACAAGACTCTGGGTTGATCTTCAGTAAGGAAGGCTGGGCTGGTGGGAGTAGCATTTCTGTGTACCAATACGAAGATGAACGAGAAATCAAGAAAGCAATCCCATTTGTGATCAATTTAAACCATGATGTGAATGATCTCTATCATGAAAACCATAAACACTGAGAAACTGCGAAGTACAGACACTCATACAAAGACATCTTGTGTTCGTGCATTGGAAGAATTGGTACTATTAAAGTGCCCAAAGCATTCTACAGAGTCTATGCAATCCCTATCAAAACACTAATAACATTCTTTATAGAGCTAGGAAGGACAATGCTATGATTCACATGGAAGTACAAAAAACCTCCAATTATGGCTAAAGAAAGGTCTCAGTAGCAAGCTGCTTTACAAAACCAAGGACTGGAGTTCAATCCCAGAACTCACATTCAAAAAGCTGAGGAGGGCCCTGGAAAGACGGTTCAGTGGTTAAGAGCAGGGACTGCTCTCCAGGGAGGACCCAGGTTTGACTCCCAGCACTCACGGCAGCTAATAGTTGTAACTCCAGTTCCAGGGCGTCTGATACCCTCTCCTGGACTCTAGACAGCACATACATGTGGCACACAGACATCAAACAAATAGAAGTGAGTGTGGAGGTGCATGTTTTTATCCCAGCACTGGGGAGCAGAGACAGGCGATCTCGAGTCTGAGGACAGCCTGGGTCTACAGAGTGAGTACCGGGACAGCCAGAGTTTCACAGAGAAGCTCAAAGAAACAAAACCAAAAGATGATGAACAAGAGGAGGAAGAGGATGGGACAGTGCCTCCGGCCCCATACACACGTGTGCATGCACCCATACATGCATCTGCACTCGTACTCACATCATAGCCAAACCTTTGAGCTTGTGGTACCTGTCTTATTACATCATAAATGTAGTAATAGAAACTACATTTGACAAAAAGCATAGCTACCTAGACCCATGGGGCAGAATAAAAAGCCTAGAAATAATGCCTCCACATCTCCAGCCGACTGATCTTCGACACGGCTGCTACGGAAGCACATCGGAGCCATTGTGGTAGCATTCAGCTTTAGAGCCAGCACTCGGGAGGCAGAGGCAGGCAGACCAGTGAGCCCCAGGCCAGAGCTACAGCATGAAACCCTGCCTAAAATTAAAACCTATGTGCTGGGTTGTTTTGGAACTTGACACAAACCAGAAACATCAGAAAGTGGGAACCTCTGAGAAAATGCTTCCATCAGATTGGACTGTAGACACACCTGTAGGATAACCTAGCTGTTCTGGAACTTGCTGTGTAGACCAGACTGCCCTTGAACTCAGAGATCTATCTACCTGAGCTTTCCAAGCGCTGGGATAAAAGGCGCATGTCTGGCCAGTAGGGTGTTTTCTCGATTATTGATATGGAAGGCACAGCCTATTGTGGGCAGCCAGTCCTGAGGTATAAGAAAGGTGGCTAACTGTGCACCTGTAGAATGAGCCCCTTAAGCAGCATTCCTTTGTGGTCTCTGCTTCAGTTCCTACCGTGACTTACAAGTGTCAGATCAACCCTGTCCTCCCTAGGCTGCTTTTGGTTACAGTGTTTATCGTAGCAATAGAAGGCAATAGAAGACAGCATACAACTGGCCAGTGAGTATATGAAAGCTTGGATCACTAGTCAGGGGGAAGCGCAAGCCAAAACCACCTTTGGGTATCACTCCACTTCAGGTAGGACGGGATTAAGACAATCAAAACTTCCAAGTACCAGTATCAGGTCTGGGGATGTGACTCAGTTGATGGAATACTTGCCCAGCATGTATAAAACTCTGGGCTGGCTTTCCAGCACCAAATAAAAACCAGGAGTGGTCGAAGTGCATGCTTATAATCAGATCTTTGGTGGCACACACCTTCCATCCCATCACTTGGGGAACAGAGGCAGGCTGATCTCGAGTTCAAGGCTGGCCTGGTCTACATAGTGACTTCCAGGCCAGCCAAGGTTATAACAGTGAGACTTTTTTTTTTTTTTTTTTTTCAGAAAGGAAAAAGAAACCTGTCAGCCAGGATTGGTAGCTTGCTTAAAGTCCTAGCTATTCTTGGGATTCCAAGACAGGACTACACCAACCCTACAGCACAGAGATCTTATCTCAAAACAAAGCCAAACCATAGGCTCCATCCAGCAGGTCTATAACTTGTTATGTATCAGTGAAAATCAGTATGTTGAGGAGATATCCACCTCTCCATGTTTACTGCAGCACTAATCGTAACAGCTAAGAAATGGAATTAATTTAATCGTCCATCAATGAATGAGTGGATAAATGATGCTTTATCCTACATGGGCTGAGATGGTTGAGTAGGGAAAGGCCCTCGCTGCCAAGCCTGGCAACTCTAACAGGCCTCTGATCTTTGCACAACTCACTCCATGGAAGTGCCATTCAGGAAGTAGACAGCACCACCCACCGGAAATGAAAACAAACACTTACTCCATCAAAGCCCATAGTTTTGGGGAAATCTCTAAATGCACCAACCTTGCTTTGCGACTTCTGTAATTCTGCTTTGGCTAACTGTTCTTGTTAACTGAACTATACCGCCAGGTGCTGGTGGCGGCGGCGCACGCCCTTAATCCCAGCATTTGGGAGGCAGAGGCAGGCGGATTTCTAAGTTCGAGGCCAGCCTGGTCTACAGAGTGAGTTCCAGGACAGCCAGGGCTATACAGAGAAACCCTGTCTCAAAATAACCAAATCCAAAAAACAAACAAACAAAAAACAAACCAAAACTGAACTATGCCAATCCAGGACATAGTTTTTGTGGCTCAGGTTGCACTGGGATTCCAAACACCCAGAGTAGTTGTTAGCCTGTTTGCAAAGACTTTCTATTGGCTTAAACCCACGTCTAAGCAGTTGTCTCTGGTGAATTACCCAGCAGCAACCCGAGTTTGATCCCTGGAGCACATGGTGGGGAGAAATGACTTCCACAGGCTACGCTGACCTTCACATGCCCATGGACATGTGTGTGCACATAGGAACACAATAAAGTGGGAGAAACAGCTCAGTGCTAAAATGTTTGCAAGAAGACAATGTGCTGCATGTGCACAATTGTTTTAGGATTGCCATTGGTTTGATGAAAAACCAGGACCAAAGCAACCTGGGAAGAGAAAGATTTGGCCGACATTTCCATGATTCACTGGAAGTCAGGACAGGAAATCAAACAGGGCAGGTTCCTGGAGGCAGGAGCTGATGCAGAGGCCATGGAGGGGTGCTACCTAGTGACTTGCTCAGCCTGCTTTTTTATAGAATCTGGACCACCAGCCCAGAGTGGCACTACCCACACTGGGTTGGACTCTCCCCATCAATCACTAAGAAAATACCCTACAGGCTTTCCCATAAGCCAGTCTTCTGAAGGCCATTTTCTCAGATGGGTATCCTTTCTCTCAGATGACTCTAGCTTCTGTAAAGTTGACATCAGACTAGCAAGCACAATAGAAAAGTATACAACCATGAAAAATGAATGAAATTGTTATGCAAGATATCAGGAACTGAGGACCATTGAATAAGTAAAGCACAGAAAAAACCATGATCTTACTCATGTGTAATCTAAACAGGCTGCTCTTCTACAGGTTGTCGGTAAAACAGTAAATTACCAGAGGCTGGAGGCATGGGGGAAAGGTTAGCCAAGTGCTATCATCAGGAAAAGTTCTGATGCTCTATTACAAGGTGAGGGGATTACAAACAATAATGTATCTTTTATGGAAAATAGACACAGGTACCCTTACCCTAATGTAGACATTACACAATGTGCAAATGTACTGAAAACCTTTAACACTTTGTGTGCCGACTAAAATTCTTTTAGGATGATGGATAGTGGTGGCACACACCTGTCATCCCAGCACTTGGTAGGCAGAGGCAGGTGGATTGCTGAGTTCAAGGCCAGCCTGGTCTACAGAGAGCGAGTTCCAGGATAGCTAAGACTGCACAAAGAAACCCTGTCTTGAGAAAACACAAAATAAGATATATTTTAGGGCTAGGAGAGTGGTTCAGTGGATAAAATGCTGCAAGGGTGAGGACTTCCCAAATCACATAAAGGCCGGTAGGTGCACCTGTCATTCTGGGATAGGTGTGTGCCTGTGTGTCTGTGCAACTGGCCTGCCATTCAAGGAGAGGTTCTGCCTCAGAAAATGATGTGGGGTGGCGGGAGGGAGGTGGCTGGGGTTGGTGGTGGTGGGGAGTAGGAAAAGACATGACACCAACCTCAAGCTTTTACATACATACAATCACTTATACTCTCACAAACACACACACAGACAGACACACAAGCTTTTTCTTTTGGCACAATGTGGTAGTAGAGTGGCTGGAGTCGAAGCCCGGGAGGATGAGGCATGCATTCAGGAATCCAAGGTCATCCTCAGCTACTAACCAGGTTCCCAACCTGAGATAGAAAGAGAGCTCGCCTTAAGACAAAATAATACATCCACCCTTAAATCGTACACAGCCCATTCTAATTCACTGTATATGGAGCGAGTCCCCGTATCCAGGGTTTGTAAATATATGCTCTCTAATGGACACATTCCTCAGAAGTTGTACAGGGCATGGTACTTTTTAGCCCCAGGTGAAACTGAATAGATCGAACAAGTCCAGACTAAAAAGGACACACGGACGGACGGACACACACACACACGGTGGGAAGAGTAACCGCAGCGCGTGCACACACACGGTGGGAAGAAAAGTCACAGCACACGCGCGCGCGCGCGCGCACACACACACACACACACACACACACACACACACACACGGTGGGAAGAAAAACCGCAGCGGGAACAAAGCCTCCACCTACAAGCGGCGGCATGACGTCTGCCCTGGGTTCTTTCACCCAGAGACTCAGCAGCACGCGAGGCTACAGACGTGGGCCGGGGCTCGGCGGCGGGGTCCTGGGGCCGGGCTCGGATCAGAATCGCCTCGGTAATCAGTGGCTGGGACGGACCCGGCCTCGTCTATCTGATCAATTCATCACTTCCGAGCGCCGGGCCCGCAGGACCGATCCCGGAACCCCGGCAACCGCGGCGCCGCCACCGCCCAGGGGGCCTCGCTGCACAGCGCCCCACCGAGGGGGCTTCGCAGGAGGGCTGCTTTTCATTTCGGGGCGGCCCGGCGGGGCGGGGGTCACGACCCGATCAAATAAGATCAAGGTGTAGGCGGGGGGAGGGGCGTGGGGGGGGGACACACACTCGCCTTGCACGCCCCAGACACACGCACACCCGTACTCGCACTCGGCCCAAATGCACCATACACGCCACACAATACCAGACACCACAGTCAGCAACCCCAGCCACCAGCCACGCTCCCGCACGCAAGGAAATGGCAGTTGCACCCTCTTTTAAACACTTGGTCTTGTCTCAAAGAATTCTGGGAGGAACTACAGAGCGGCTCCTGCACACCTTGTTTATCTAGAGAATTCTCTTCTGCCACCTTGTGGCTTGGAGGTCCCAGGACACAGGCTTGATTTCCATAGATTTGGGTTTGGTTACATTTTGTTTAAAAGTCTTAAGTTGTCCAACCTGGCATCCCACTCAAGATCCTTCCACTTTAGCCTTCGGGTACTGCGATTACAAGTAGGCAGAAAGCCCAGCTTCCTTATTATGTATTAGTTTTATATAAAATGTAAATGTTTATATTCTTGTCTAGTTTTTCCTTGATTTGACCTTTTCTTTGCCCTAAATGAAAAGATATCCAACTTGTAGCTATGAAATGACCCAGTCTCAGACTTATATGGGTTGACTTTTCACCATGGACGTATCAACCCTAGGTTATTACTAACAAGTGCATCATAGGAACACTATTACAGACGTGCCTTCTCCGTGACAATACCATTTATCATGTGTATTTATTTTTTCTTGGCGGCGTCTGAGCAGTGTGTCATGGTGCATGTGTGAAGGTTAGACTTACAAAAGTCGGTTTTCTCCTTCCACCATGTGAGTCTCGGAACTAAACACGGTCTGCCAGCTTGGGTATCAGACGCTTTACCCACTAACCACTTTCTAGTGCAGTAAATACTTATTCAAAGGAGTTTTGAGTACTTAGAGACAGTATCTGTAAAATGGGGACCACGTATCCCTCACCTCACTCACTGAGCCTCCTGGTTGCCCAGAACTTGATGCTGAGTCATAATCCTGTGCCTTACATTCATTCCATTAAAATAGAATGTTTTCTTTTGGTCAGGCTCGATGGTGCAATCCCTTTTTTTTGGGGGGGGGTGGATTTGGTTTTTTCAAGACAGGGTTTCTCTGTATAGCCCTGGCGTGCCCCACCACCGCCCAGCAATGGTGCAATCCTTTAACCCCAGTACTTGAAAAGCAGAGGAAGCTTGGCCCTTTTTGAGTTCAAGTGTACATAGTATAAATTCCAGACCAGCCAGGGCTACATAGTCAGACCCAAATTTAAAAAAAAAAAAATCTAATTTTCAAGTTCCATGAGTAAAATAACAATTAAGTAGATATGCCTCTCACCACAGAAAGTGTGTTAATATTCCATCCCTCCTGTCCCTTTTCCATAAGGGGTGGCAAAGTAAAAGAAAAAATTAACCATTAGTAGAAAATTTCTGAAGCTGTAATCTGAACTTAAGCCAGTCCTAATTGGGTATTCAGTAAACAAACACTGAGGAAAAGTCCCACCACATGCCCCAGAATCCCACTGGCTCAGACATTGCCTAAGGGCTTGGGTGGTTAACCCCATAACCTCAGAATGAAGAACTTCACCAATAATGCAAAATGACACTTTTTCTGTTCTGTTCTGTTTTGTTTTTTTTAAGGCAGAGTTTCTCCGTGTAACAGCACTGGCTGTCCTGGAACTCTTTGTAGACTAGGTTGGCCTCAAACTCACAAAGACCCTCCAGTGCTGGGATTCAAGGTGGGTGCCATGAATCCTGCTATGAATAGCAGCAATGGGCCTGTTGGCTAAGTGTCCGAAGGCTCACCAGAACGACAGTACTTACTCCAGTGAGTCAACCTGCCAGGAGCCATTCTCACATAGATCTCAAAACCTCCTCCTTTCAGTCATCTTACATGCTCAAGCCTGCTTTTAGAAGGAAAAATACTCTCAAGTTAGCCAAGTAGCAAGGCGGTCAGCACATACAGAGCTCACCTGAGTTGGTTAGAACAAACAGAGCTCATCTGCAGCTAGGTTACTATAGCAATCTCTTTCTATTTCACCTCCTCGTGATCATTTTAGTTAGCCAGCTTCCTTGAAATTCAGCCAGCTTTCCCATGAGATTCTGAGACAATTCTGAGAGACTACTCCATAGAGACAATGCTTGCCCCCTAAGAGACTGTTCCCCAGAGACAATGTTTGCCCCCTCATACTTCCTCCCTACATCCTGCTTGCTTTCCTTTATATTGTGGTGTGTAAAACAACAAAATTTTACAGCTTGATCAGAATCCTGTCTTGCTGTCGTCTCTTGCATCTCTTGTCCCCCATTCTCTCCTAGGTGGTCCAGGGAACCCGCTGACTGCCCTGCGGGTTGGGACACCAACCTGCTCTCGCAGAAGCCAGGAGAGCACTGAGCAGCTCAATAAGCACACATGACAAAGCAGGCAAAAAACACAGGGAAAAAAGTTTATTTTCAAGGATTGTGCCAACAATGGTGAATAGAAAAGGAGCTGATTCGGCTATAAAAAGGAGCTGTCTCATCTGACCCTGGTGACGGGGCTGATGACGACGCCGGCTTGAGTCTGAAGTGATATTGCTGCTTTCATACCTCCACCTCTGAAGGACCTCCCCTAGGACAATTCATCATTTCTTTTTCTTTGCCAAAAATGAAACATATCAGCCTAAATAATAAGTACACCAGGTACTTATTATTTTATATCAAAAATGAAAAAGGCCATTTGCCTCTTCCTGTATTTTTTTGATACACTCTGATAAGAAAACATCTCAACATTTAGGCCAAGAGGACCCATGATGGAAGTGGCAGAACGAAAGCTGTTTAAGAAGTGAAGCTGTTTTCTAGACCACAGTCAGAGAAGCCAACCCTACTCGAAAACAATTCATTAAATACAAACTAACTAGTATTGTGCCTACTTCCCAAGGGACACCCAGTTGGTCAACTGGTCCCAAACTCCCACCTACAAGATCTCTCCAGACCCATTACATTTTCATCTCTCCTGAGGAAAGATCATAGGAATGACCAGAAAACAGCGACCATCTACCTGTGGGCCAGTCCCTAGAGAGGCTCACACACGCAGTAATGAGTGCCTGGTGACTTTTACACTGCTGCAAACCCTCCCAGCACCCAGCTGCATCAGGACCTGCGCTTCTAAGCAGCCTTTGTTTTGGTGCAGCACGCAGACAAAAGGGAATTTAACTTCTGGAAGCGAGCCCTGCATGGGTCCCGTCAAGCTTTATGACACACAATTCAATTGAGCATGTGTGTACTCATGGGCATTGTAATATTAGACCTACTGTTTTGTTCCATGAAGTTGCAGACTTCACGTTTACCAGTTGATTCTTCTGCAGGCGTAAGGAGGGAAAGGAGAAATCTTCCTCAGATGCTGAGTCATCTAACATCACCTGCTCGGAGTCCTCACACTCCATGGAGAGCCCTCAACACTCAGTTGCAAAGCTTCATTTTTCTTTCCTCAGAAACACACTCATTAATGGACTCTTCGAGCTGACCAAATGTTAGTATCAGCGACTTTTCTCATTTCAGTTTCTCATGGTCCTAACAGAGAGTGAAATACTGCAGTATGGATGATACTAAGAATTTGCAGAGGCATAACTAAAACTTGCTGGAACCCAGATTGAAGAACAGCTTGTGTCTTTTATGACAAACAAAACTCCCATCTACAGAAATGTTCATCGCAATAAATTCTTATACTAGATGAGCTTACTAGTATATGAATTGATATACTAATTTACTTATCTCTTCTACCAGAACTTCAAATATATTAATCAATTATTTTTTCAATAGTCCCCTCCCCCAGCACTTGTATTTAAAACTGAGTAACAGTATTTAGCACTAGGCAATTTAGAAAGTGTTTAAAAGGCTTTAGGAAACACCGAGAGTTGATCTGTTCTCTCTCTCAGTCGCTGAGTGAGGTCTTCTCTGGGGACACTGGCAGGCAGAAAACCGAGGCCTTGGCTCAGTCACTGCTCCTTCCTGATAACCCTGGATTGCACATGCGCTCAGGTTCTCTTGGGAAAACCCTCAAGATGCCAGCATGTGGCAATCTGTTCTCTCTGCAGTGAGAGCCACCCTCTCTTAAGTTCCCAGACACACAGAAAGAACACATCTCAAAAGCCAACCAATTGTTTGCCTTTCATAGTTCCTAGTTCTCATCCAGCCTCTCTCTCTGCACTTCACCAGATCCAAATTAGCCAATGGGAAAAAAAAAAGGAAGCCTTAAAAATTACCTCCTGGCACATGCCTTTAATTCAGGAGGCAGAGGCAGGCAGCTCTCTGTGAGTTTGAGACTAGCCTGCTCTACATAGAGAGTCCCCGGACAGCCAAGGCTATGCCTCTCTTTAAATAAAAAAGTCTTCCTTCTGGGAAGTCTGAACAAAGCCTATGCCATTCCCCAGGAGCCTCAGTTCTCAAAGGTTCTGATCAAGGACCAACGAGCACAGTCGACAACCAGCTGTAGGTTGTTTTATCAGTGCTGGGGAAGGAACCCAAGACTCTGTCAATGCTAATCAAATGCTCTACGGCTGAGTGCCACCCAGCCTAGGCTTTTAAGCAGAAGATACAGAATCACATCAGTCAGGGGGTGTAATTTATCTGGACATACAGACTTGCTGCTGAGGGCTGATTAACGCAGAGATCAAAAAAGGTTGGCTTTCTGGAATCCCCTGAAGCGAAAATAATGTTTGTGACCATGAGTTTCCCCACATGTGGCAGGCAGATGCTTCAGTGTCATCTTGGTGACACTGATGATTTTAGCTCAACTCTCCTATGCTGGGTCCAGGTTTCCGACAAGTTCTTCATCTTTATCCCCTTGGTTGGCAGTTGATGAGCTGGATGGCTGGAGTTCATTTGATAAACAGGACGTAAAAGGCCATCACGATGCAGGCAACTGCCACAGCAGCATGCAGCCGGGTCCCAATCACAGCAGCTAGAGGACACATGGAGAGAGGCGTCACACCAGGCTCTTCACAGAAGCCTTGCTTTCACACCTCGCTCTCAACCTCTAAAGAGAGCCAAGGGTTTTGAGAGTCTGGAAACATTCTTAACTGACACCTGCGTGCTCCAGGCTCTACACGGATTGCTTAGCCCTGGTCCCCTTCACTTTCTGAGGTAGAATCGCACTGTGTAGCCCTAGCTGGCCTCCCAGTGTTGCGATTAAAGGCGAGTGTGCTGCCATCCATGCCTGCCCTCCCTAACCCTTTCAGAGTCAAGGCTCACTATGCAATAGGATTCTAGAGATGTGTCACCATGCCTGTCCTTATTTTACCCTATTTAAAAAATATTTACATAAGCTGGGCGTGGTGGCGCATGCCTGTAATCCCAGCACTTGGGAGGCAGAGGCAGGGGGATTTCTGTGTTCAAGGCCAGCCTGGTCTACAGAGTGAGTTCCAGGACAGCCAGGGCTACAGAGAAACCCTGTCTCAAAAAACCAAAAAAAAAAAAAAAAAAAAAAATTCCTGAAATTAAAAAATCCCCCAAATTAAAAAAAGCTAATTATATATATATATATATATATATATATATATATATATATATATGAATTCGTTAAGGTAAAAGTTAATGTTCCAATATGTTCTGTTAAAAACAAAAGTAAGTAGAAAACTATTCTTCCTGCTAAGAGGAATTTCAGGCCAGCCTAAAATAATTTAACTTGTGAAATATCTCCACCTCACCCCAGGAGACCAAATATTACTACATTGGCCAAGAACAACCTCACTTGTTGCTTCCCAAGTAGCTGGAACTACAAGCATGTGTCACACCTGGCATTGTATGTAGTCTTTTATTTAACCTTATAACAGCAAAATTACCTAGAAAGTAAAACATACAAATATGCCTTAAGCAACTGCTAATGTAAATTTTACCTCTTCCCTCAACTTTATTTTATTAGCAGACCCTAGGCAAAACCCTTACCCACAATTGTGAGAACCTAAGTCAAAATCCCAGAAGCCACATAAAATACGGCTATAGTGATACAAATCTGTACTCTCAGTACTTATAGCATAAGTAGGCATGACAAATGCTGGAAGCTCACAGCCCAGCTAGCCAGGTGTTCAAAGCACCAACCACGCACCCACAACACATCACACACACACTCACATAGTAAAGATGAGTCCAAATATAGCCCCAGTCTTAACGCCTTCTGTTTTACAGAACCACACTGCTCAGAAACAGCTATGTTCTCTCTCTGTACCCAGATAAGACCTTACCTTTGTAAAATACACCCCAAACTCCCTTCTTCTCTGAGAGCAGCCAGGTTTTGAGACGAGGTACTTTCTTGAAGTAGGCACAGGTGCAAACAAAGAGCAAGCCAAACACCAGAATCCCATCCAAGGAGTACACTGTCACATAAAGAAGAGAGGATCTTTGATGCTGCTCTAGCCTGCGGAGGTGATCCTGACCAGACTTCGCTGCTGAGATCATCTCAGCGGCAGCGCCAACACTGAGCACGAAGGGGCCAACAATCTTGGCACTGTTTCCCCAACCTGCTTGTAAAAAGTCCCTTTACCACACCACTCCCATGCCCTCACTACAAACTAGGAAACACGTGTGTATCTGTGGATCTCTAGGAGTAACTGATGCTAGCGCTGGGCTTTACGCGTCTTGAGAGTCTGAGCATCAAGATTTACATCTGTCCTTGATATAAATCACTCATCAGATGCGGGGAAGCTCAATCTTTAGCCAAGTTTCTCAGCTCTGCGTCTGTTGGTAAAGCACGTGTTAAGGCGGACCATAAAGCTTAATGGAAATCCCAAGAGTTAAGCCTCATATGGCTGCACTTTTGCTATACTCCGTTGACATTTCAAGCACAGTACAGTTTACAAGTCATATTCCTGCCAGGACAAAAGATGTGCATAAAACGAAAGTCAGGAAACACTGACTCCGTAAGACACAACGAGGCACTCCCGTAACACTGGCATTAGCAAAGTGCAGCCCAAGTTACCAAGGGAGACCCTGTCCTGCTTTTGTTCCAGACAGAGTCCTACTGTGTAGGCAGGGCTGGCCTTAAACTTGTGCTCTGCCTGCCTCCCTCTACTCCACGCTGGGTTTAGAAGCATGCCACATACATCCTGCAAAGCCCACTCTCAAAACCGACAAAACAAAAATGTATTTGGTGCTTAGATAACACAGAAAGCTCTCAGTTCTGTTTCTTATATGTGTTATACAGGTGAGCAAAATGGATTACATAAAGGCAGAATTTATCCAGTAACCACTATGCTAGATAGAATATTTTATTTCCTAGTTTACTCTTATGTCTTCCGCTGGGTGATGTTCCTTCTTAAACTTTGTGTGCTATGGTAAGACTGACTACCCAAATATTCAAATGAATATTATATACAACCAGGGTCTTCTACAGTTCTAGCCAGTTATGGACCATTCTGACTTGTTTCAGTGAAACTATTTCACAGCTAGTTCCAGTATACCAGACAACTCATAGACAGTTCATGGATGCCTTACATGATACTCTTTTGCTCCTATAAGTTCTTATAGACAATGCCAAAATTCACAAGGAAATGACATTTCAGTCTTCAGCATCAAGTCTACGGAAGTCTATGAGAAATGCTTTCTTGAGCCTCTCCAACCATAGTGCCTAAAAAGGCTTTCTTATTTCCTTTCCTGTAAGACTGACTATAAAGGTCTTAATTCATCCTCTAGAACCAGAAAATCATGACTATAAAGTTGACTGAGGCAACCTGGAAGCATTATAAGTGCTTCATTATTAATAAAAGGCAGCTTCAGCCGGGCGGTGGTGGTGCACGCCTGTAATCCCAGCACTCTTGGAGGCAGAGGCAGGCGGATTTCTGAGTTCGAGGCCAGCCTAGCCTACAGAGTGAATTCCAGGACAGCCGGGTCTATACAGAGAAACCCTGTTTCGAAAAAAAAAAAAAAACAAAAACCAAATCCACCCTTTGCAATATTAGCCAGAAGTTCCAGATGGAGCCACCCAGCTAGGACTTTAGAGTCAAACAAGTGAAGGCTTTTTTTTGTCATTTAAATTAAAAGCAAAACAAACAAACAAACAAACATAAAAGTTTGGGGATTGTCTACAGTCACCTCCCCCACAAACTATGGGATTTGGTACCATTACTAGGTCCATCCAACCAGCTTACTGCCAGAAACTATGAGACTTTGGGGAACTGGATAATAAGCTTCTCTTCCCTGGGGTCTAGCAGCCTAATTGTACAGTGACCGACCTCCCCAGTGGCCAGAACCAACTTCTAAGAAAGAAAAGAGAGAGAAGGGTGATAACGAAAAAGTCAGGTGTGGGTACGAGGGTACCTTGATGGGCTTGAGAAAGAGAAACTGCAAGGAGCATCCTAGACAGGAGTTAGGGGCTCCCCAAGGTCCAGGGGGGCCGGGCTGGGAGGGGGCGGGGGGAACGGCCACGTCAGTCTAGCCCCGCCCGCCACGTTTGGTCCCGGTGCTCTACCGCCACCCTCCGCTCGGACCCCCAGCTCTCACCGTTCGTCATGGCGGTAGTGCCCGGCCGGGGTGAGGGGTCCGGGTTCAGCTGAGGCGGCTGCAAAGGCGGGGGAACCCGGATCCCACTTGACACTTCCCGATCCGGGCCGTGGTGACGGGAACGAGCCGTAGTACGCAAGCGCCAGGACCGAGAGAGAAACGCCGAACTCGGTCAGACGTAATTAGCTGATTGTCGAGCCAAGGCCCCACCCTGCCTACGTAGCGTCTGCGTCCCTACGTAGTGTTAGGAGAACGTGGTGGGCGAGCTTCCTTTGTGGTCAAGGCAACCGGATGTCCGCCTGTTTGTCCCTGTTTAACTAGACCGACTGGACCAAGACAGTGTTTGAAAAATAAAGGCTGTAGGGTTTCCGCTGCGGCTGTTGCTTGTGTGTGTGTGTGTGTGTGTGTGTGTGTGTGTGTGTATCTGTCTGTGTGTTTCTGTGTGTCTCTGTGTGTTCGTGTGTATGTGTGTGTCTGTGCGTGTGTCTGTGTATCTGTGTGTGTGTGAACAGCAGCCCACTTATAATGGTGGGAGAGTATGCTTTCTTTTTATTTCATGTATGTGGTTACACAGTCGCTGTCTTCAGACACACCAGTAGAGGGCATCGGATCCCTTACAGATGGTTGTGAGCCACCATATGGTTGCTGGGAATTGAACTCAGGAACGCAATGTGCCAGAATGTGTCCTTCCCCCGAAGTATCTATTTGGGAACAAACTTAGGGTTCAAGTGATTCATGGCCAAGAAATAAAAGAAAACCATCCCCTTTTCTCCAACTTATTTAGGTGACAACTGGTAATGAAATCAGGTACAAGTTCTTGTCGTAGTTTCAAGGTTTGTTGACTATAGGATGAATCCCCAGGTAGGGCAGTCTCTGGGTGACCTTTACTTCAGTCTCTGCTCCACACATTGTCTCCCTTATTGCTCCTGTGATTATTATGTTCCCTTTCTTAGAGAAACCAAAACACCCTCACTCAAGTCCTCCTTCTTCTTGAGCTTCCTGTGCTGGGTGAATTGTAACTTGTTTATTTTGAGCTTTTGGGCTAACATCCGCTTATTAGTGAGTGCATACCCTGTGCGTTCTTTTGTGATTGGGTTACCTCACTTTCTAGTTCCAAGAAGTGTATACCAAAAGGAGCATGCCATGGTTGTCCCGAGGGGCCCTGCCAGAGCCTTACAATACAGAGGCAGATGCTAGCAACCAACTATTGGACTGGGTGTGGGGGTCTCCAATGGAGGAGCTGGAGGGTGGTCTGGAGTTGCTGAAGGGGTTTACAGCCCCATGGGAAGAACAATTACTTCAGCCACCCAGATGCCCCAAGACTCCCAGGGATTGAACCATCAACCAAGGGTATATATACATGGTTCCAGCCAAAAATGTGGCAGAGGAAGTCCTTGTTGGGCATCAGTGGGAGGAGTGGTCCTTGACTGGGTAAAGGTTCAATAGAGGCCCGAACAAAGGGGGGGGGGTTGGGTGGAGGCGGGGGTGGGGGGGGTGGGAGCAGGGGTTGGGGGGTCTTTGGGGGGGAAATCAGGAAAGGTTTTACCATTGGCAATGTAAATGAAGACAATAAAAATAGTCAATAAAAAGAAAGAAGGAAAGAAAGAAAGACAGACAGAAAGAAAGAAAGAAAGAAAGAAAGAAAAAAAGAAAGAAAGAAAGAAAGAAAGAAAGGAAGGAAGGAAGAAAGAAATCAGGTACAGTTCCAAGAGAAAAACACTTGGGAACCAGGCTGTAATGCTAAGGAATTGAACATAAGGTGGCGCACGTGTGAATGCGACAGCAGGATCACTTATCCTACCATACCAAGCTGAAAACGGCACCACTGTCTGGATAGTTGGACTGTCTTCTTTGGGGGGACACGGTTTGTTCGTTTTGTTTTGTTATTTTGTTCTTATGGCCTGCAGCAGTACTATGTCCTGTAATATCTGAAACCCAACCAGAGTTTGAGTGAGAGAGGTGGGGGAGGGGGGATACCACAGGAGTTGCTCAGGCTCCTGGGACAGCCCTTGTTAGGTGGCTTCTCCTGGCGGGAATCTAGCCAAGCTGCGTCTGACTTTTGTAAACGAAATAAGAAAAATTTACAACAAAAGCCACATATGTCAGATCCTAAGGCTTTCAGTTGTCAGAAGCATTCAGACGACTTCCTGTTTGTTAGAATGTTTTGGGTTTTTTTTTTTCCCCTTGAACTAACAGAATAGTTTATCTCCTGAGTTTAAGTCAGGCTGGTCTCACCTCTTCAGAAACTGCCCCACCATGACTTTTCTGAAGATATTTTGACTAGATGATAACAGTCTGATGATGAGGTGGGGTGCAAGGGACAACGCTTTAGGTCCTGTGTTGTAAGCTGGGACATGTGACTATAGGCAGTCGGGTCTGCTTTACTAGAGTCTGGCTGAAAGTGCTGCACTCCTGTCATGAGAGTGGTGGTTAAACCTAAGAATTCTGTCCATTCCGCTACAGTGCCATCTGCTGGCTGTGAACCGCCTGGTTACTTGGAACAAAACTGTGAAGATTGGAATGGACAGAGTCAAGAGGAGGAGACCACCAGCAGCAACAACAGTGATCACAATGTTTGATGTAGAGAGGAGTCCTTGAGAAAATATTAAGAGATTACTCAAATTAAGAGATTACAGCATCAAAAAGCAAATGATATATAGAAAAAAAGCTAACGTCATCACTAATCCAATCACTTGGATGGCATGTGTGGGCATACACACAGGACATTCCACAAACCAAGACAGAACTATAAAGATGGCCTAGCGGTTGATAGCATTTGCTTCTCTTGCTAAGACCTTCATTAGGTTTCCAGCACCCAAGGGATGGCTCACAACTGTATGTTCCTCTAGTTCCAGGAGATTCTGTTTTAGAAATAATATGTCTTCCTATTGAAAAACTGCTCCTCACACCAGGCAAAGATCTGCACTAAAGTGCCTGGCTGACTGTGGTTAACCTAAATTGGAGTCAGCCTCGACAGGATTGTACTAACTGGTAGCTTGAATATGCTTGGCCCAGAGAGTGGCACTATTAGGAGGTGTGACCTTGTTGGAGTATGGCCTCGTTGGAGGAAGTGTGTTACTGCAGGGGTGGGCTTTTAGACCCTTTCTCCTGGCTGCTGTCAGATCAAGATGCAGAACTCTCAGATCCTCCAGCGCCATGCCTGCCTGGACACTGCCATGCTTCCCACCATGATGATAAAGGACTGAACCTTTGAACCTGTAAGCCAGCACCTTTATAGGAGTTGCCTTGTGTTGGGTTCCATAGCTGCCTGCAGCTATTACGAAGCGGGTTTCTGGAACAGAAGCTGAGGGATAAATAGGGAAGGGGCAAGGGATGAATAGGAAAGGGGCGAAAAGAAGAATGGCCAAAACAATATTCAAAGCCAGAAACTTTAATGGCGCCAGACCTTTTAACAGTTTGGGCAAACCCTTTCCCCCAGACTCCGGGCTGAGTTCTGGTGGAAGTTGTCTAGCTTCTCTTGGAGGTCCTCCTCTTGACTGCTCCGGCAGCTGGGTGGGTCACATGCTTAAAATTCAGGAATTCCTAGACCTGGAGGAACAATGAACTTAACCTTTACTTCGAGCACTCCACCCTAGGTGGAGCAGGATCCTGGCTATCTGGGAGATGTTAACCTTGACCATAGTCTTGTACACTCTTAGCACTCCACCCAAGGATAAATATTCTGCTTTAACCTACTTCCCTATTATGTCCTAATGGCTTATTCCTGCCGGAAGCCAGGGATTGTCCTTGACCAAAGTCAAACTCTGACCTTGTGCATGACTGCCCCAATAAGGCTCTGTACAGCCTTGGCCATGGTGTCTCTTCATAGCAATGGAAGCTCTAACTAAGACACTAACTCATACATACTTTGGCTTATGCATTCCACAAACACTGTCATCCTGGGTCCCAGTCCCAAATTATACTTCAGTCAATTTAAGCAGAAACAGGAGACTGAGTCTGGCCACTTGGGCTCATAAAAGATTAGGAAAGCAAAAATATCACCTAATGCCAGGGTTATTTTAAGTATGTCAGTGTTGTTCCTTTTTGAATAGTTGTTGCCCAGGGTTGTCTTGTTTACCTGGCAGAATTATCTGTTTCATTTTGTTTTGTTTGTTTGTTTGGTTGGTTGGTTTTTGGTTTTTCAAGACAGGGTTTCTCTGTGTAGCCCTGGCTGTCCTATAACTCTGGAGACCAGGCTGGCCTCAAACTGAGAAATCTGCCTCTGCCTCCTACGTGCTTGGATTAAAGACATGCACCACCACTGCCCTGCTGAATTATATGTTTCTTGTTAAGAACACAGGGACCTATTTACAGACCAGGAGGATTTAGTGGTGGTTGTGATCCTCAGACGCCCCCTTGAGCAACCCCCCTTAGAGGTTTGTCTAATGGCAGATATGATCTAATGGGAGCTGGCATTCCTGATGAATAAACATTTATATCCTAGCATCCAAAATGTCATTTATCTAACAGGCCTGGTTAGCATGCTACTTACCTTTAAGTATCTTGGAGTCTCTGGGCAGTGGTGGTGTGTGCCTTTAATCCCAGCACTTGGGAGGCAGAGGCAGGTGGATTTCTGAGTTTGAGGTCAGCCTGGTCTACAGAGTGAGTTCCAGGACAGCCAGGGCTACACAGAGAAACCCTGTGTAAAGGGGGGGGGGAGTATTTTGGAGGCAATACTCCACTAGCTAAATTCTACTTTTGTGAAGGAAATCTATTACTAAGTCCTCTATAACAGGGCGGTGGTGGCACATACCTGTAATCCCAGCACTCTGGGAGGCAGAGGCAGGTGGATTTCTGAGTTCAAGGCCAGCATGGTCTACAGAGTGAGCTCCAGGACAGCCAGGGCTATACAGAGAAACCCTGTCTCGGAAAAAAACAAATCCAAAAACAACAACAACAACAACAACAAAAAACAAAGCCCTCTATAACACCAATTTTATTACTTTGAGTTTCTCCTACACCATTTCCACACTGCTGTTCTGGACTCTGTGGGCACACAAGCAGGCTCATGGTACACGAACATACATTCAGTCAAACCACTCACACATACAGAAAAATAGAACAAGCTGAACTGGGGGAACATCAAGTTGGAGGCTGATTTGGGTGGGTGAGAGAGTGAGTGAGTGAGTAAGTGAGTGAGTGAGAGAGTGAGTGAGTAAGTGAGAGTGAGTGAGAGAGTGAGTGAGAGAGAGAGAGTGAGTGAGAGAGTGAGTGAGAGTGAGTGAGTGAGAGTGAGTGAGAGAGTGAGTGAGAGAGTGAGAGTGAGAGTGAGTGAGTGAGAGAGTGAGTGAGTGAGAGAGTGAGTGAGTGAGAGTGAGTGAGTGAGTGAGAGAGTGAGTGAGAGAGTGAGTGAGTGAGAGAGAGTGAGAGAGTGAGTGAGTGAGAGTGAGTGAGTGAGAGAGAGTGAGTGAGTGAGAGAGTGAGTGAGAGAGTGAGTGAGTGAGAGTGAGTGAGTGAGTGAGAGTGAGTGAGAGAGTGAGTGAGAGTGAGTGAGTGAGAGAGTGAGTGAGAGAGTGAGTGAGAGTGAGTGAGTGAGTGAGGGAGAGAGCGAGTGAGAGAGTGAGTGAGAGAGTGAGTGAGAGTGAGTGAGTGAGAGTGAGTGAGTGAGAGTGAGTGAGAGAGTGAGTGAGTGAGTGAGTGAGAGAGTGAGTGAGTGAGAGAGTGAGTGAGTGAGTGAGTGAGAGAGTGAGTGAGTGAGAGAGTGAGTGAGTGAGTTAGTTTCAGATCAGCCTTTGCCATGTAGTAAGACTTGATTTCAATAAAACAAGGGCCAGAGATGTGACTCAGTGGTAGAGCACATGACTAATGTGTTGAAGGCTCTGCGTTCAATCCCCAGGAGTGTCAAAGAAAAGAAAGGCATTGCTCCCATCCTCAGAAGTTATTTCTCACTTTTTCTTAATACATCTGTAAACAAAATCCATTTTTCTCATTACTATCTCTATTGGTAACACATTCTGCTCCACAACTTTCCTTTGCATTCTCTCTCTCTCTCTTCTCTCTCTCTCTGTGTGTGTGTGTGTGTGTGTATTGTGTATGTGTATACTTGTAGAGATTGGAAGACAGCTCAAGGAAGTGAGTTTTCTCCTTCTACCATGTGGTGCCTGGGGACCAAGCTCAGGATGTCAGGTTAGCAGCAAGCCTCCTTCCCTTCTGAGCCATCTTACAGAGCCTCCTGATCACTTTGATAGAAAATTTGATATCCTGATTAGCAAGAAAGATTTATATATTCTAAAAAATATGAAAGTGCTACCCTTGAGTTTCCTGGAAGCATGGTCTCTTAGCAGAGGTAGGCATCAATCCAGGAGTTATGGTGCCAGGAGCTCAGGGAATCAGTGGCTTCAGGCTCTTCTTCCTTGAATTTGAAAAATTAAACTCATAGAGAGTGAGCTTAAACATTTTCTTAAAAGAAAGACGGCAGAGCTCCAGGACACCAGGGCCCGGGGCTGTTAGCCTGGAGGATTTTAATCATGGCTGAAACTAAGGTGTTAGTAGGAACTTGGGTGTTGGGGAGGGGCCACTCCAGTTAGCCCACCCATGAAGTATTCGGGTATTTCCTCCTGGTTTCATTCAGGTCTTCACGCATAGTTTACAAAGTGGGACATTCATTTAAGAGAGGACCATAATGTGGAAACCCCATCTCCCTCTGACGCGGTCTCAGACAAGGATGGACTGCCGGCAGGTCCTTGGGAAAAAACTACTTGCTCTAGGTGACTGTTGTGGTTGAATAAGAATGGCCCCCGTCAGCTGTTATATTTAAATGCTTAGTCAGGCACTGTTTGAGAAGGGTTAGGAGGGGAGGTCTTGCAAGAGGAGGTTGTCACTCGGGGTGGGCTTTGAGTTTTAAAAAGCCCCAGGCACAGTCTCTCTCTCAGCCTATGGATGGGGCATAACTCTTAGTTACTTCTCTAGCGCTATGTCTGTCTGCCATCACCCTCCCTGCCACCAAGCTTCTCAACGCGTCAAGGATGAACAAAGACTCTGAAACTGTAAGAAAAGCCCGATTACAGGCTTTTCCTTTATGAGAGTTGCTATGGTCATGCCTCTTCATAATAATAGAATAATGACTCAGACAGGTTCTTGCCTTAAAAATACCTAACTAATTTCTATCTCCTTGCCAATTGGACACAGTGGCTCATGACTGTAGTCCCAGCACTTGGGAGACAGATAATGCAATATTCTTGAGTTCAATACTAGGTTGGTCTACACTGCAAATTCTAAGCCAACCAGGGCTGTGTAGATCCTGACTCAACAAAATTTGCGTGTGTTTGTGTGTGTGTGTGTGTATGCGAGTCAGGCCCAAATTCCCCAAACCCCTATAGTAAATCCAAATATCTAGAGAAGAGCTCAGTCTAGACTATCAGAGGGTTTCTAGCAGCATGGTGAGAGCCAGCATTCCTCCTCAGGAACTAGTGAAGCTGGCTACTGTCTATCAATGGGAGCCGTCTCCTAGCAACCAAAGCGTGTGAAGGCCTCAGGCTCCTTTAGTATTGAAATACCTATTAAACAGTTCGAAGTCCACCCTAGCTCTGAGTTCTTCTTACCTCCTCCCCTACATCTTCCTCTAGCTCGAGGGCTTCCCTCCTCTGATAGCTACCAATCCTTCTTGAAATGTAGCATTGTTTTCACTCTTCTCCCCTTAGGTTCCTGCTTCTTTGATCTCACGATGCTTTCTTTACTTTCTCTGACATCCCTAGCACTGATCTTGTTGAGTCGACTACTTTCACTCTCACTACTTTCACTCTCTGTTCTGACTCTTCCAGAAGCCTCTGGCTATTTCCATACCAGGAAGCAGCCGTGTTGTCAGTTTATACACATATATCGATTTCTCCTGTATAAATGTATACATACATATTGATTTCTCCTGTGTAAGTATTGCATTAAAATGGTAGATCCTTTCTAGAGTTATTTGATTACATGAACTACTATTTACAACAATAGTTGACCCCAAGCATTACCCCCATCAAGACTGGCTAGCACTGTTGATGTTCATTTGCTTAAAAAGTATTTACCAATCAGACATGGTGGCTCATGCTTTAATGCCAGTGCTTGGGAGACAGAAGCAGGTGGATCTCTGTGAATCTGAGGCTAGTCTGGTCAACAGAGTGAGTGGAGAAAATCCTGTTTCAAAATTAATCAAACAAACAAAACCCAAGTATTTACCAATATCTATGACATGCTGAGCTAGATTTTGCAGGCAAAAATAAGTCCTTGTCCCCCAGAGAATAAAACATAAGACAGATGAATAAACAAAGTTAAGAATATACATTACATATGTGTGATATCATTTTTGATTCTGTAGAATATCTGAATATCTGCAGACTATTTTTAAATAACATTAAGTGAGAATCTGAAAGTAGGTCTGTGCATGCGAGCCTGCAGGTAGCTGGGGACCAGATAGGTCTGCGGAGCTTTAAAAGTCCCCTGTTTGTTACTGTATTGCCTCAAATTTCTGTGCTCTCCATACATATCCATCTTTGATGATTTTGTCCCAAGCATTAGGCTTTTCTGTCTTGCTGGAACACCTGGGTAGCCCCAGTGTTATCCGTTCCCGACAGGCATGTTTCTCGTCAGGCTAATGCCTGGGTCACTGACTCTTAGAGCACAAATTCAAGGAATAAGCAGAGCTCCATTGGACTGTGGCATCTCAATTCATACTTCGTCAGTTCATCTCAGCCGACACTGGAGAGCTGCCAGTTCTTGCCAAATGCCTGTCAGGCCAGAACAGTAGCCTGTTTGTTAGAATGATTGTGGTCATTGTGGTGAATGCCAATCAGTCTTGGGGACCAAGACCAGAGCATTCTGGCTTAACCCAAGAATAAGTTCAGTCTCGAAGGCGCAGCTTGCAACAATAGCTTCATTTGAATGAAAATCATTTGAAAGGGGATGTCAAACAGGCCTTCATGGATGCTACACACATTTGTTTCCAGACGTCTAAATGTAAGGAATGAGCTAGTTAACCTTAGGGAGTTGAGAGATGGATGAGAAATAGACTTTTCTTCATAAGTTTAAGGTTTAGGAGAAGCCACCTTTGGTAAGCCACATATAGAAACAAGCAGAAAAGGAGGCAGAAAGTGAGAGTAGTCAGAAATGAAAACCAAGTGTCGCGGGAGGATGAAGGACACACTGTCTTCAGTCAGAGAAGGCTTTATGAAAGAACAGACTGTTCAATGGGCCTGAAAATCATGCAGCATCTCAATAGGAATAAAAGCATTCCAGTGGGAAAGGAGCGGTGACCGGGGATCAAAGGCTGGAGAGGCAAAGTTCAAGACCAGTCTGGAGCACGCTGCACTTCTTTCTAGCTCACTCTGCATCCCTCAGGTCCTAGCCGAATCCCCGCCTGCTCCAAGGAGGCCTCCTCCGACATCCGGTCCCCTACCCCACCAACAGATGCTTAGCAAGTCTAGGCCATCAAACTCGTTAGCTGGTTACACTGAACTGTTCACTTGCATTATTGGTCACTTTATTGATGCTGAATATATTTGGCAGTTGCTTCTCAATTATTTGTTGAGGGGCCTGGGAGATGGCTCAGGGCGTGCGGAAAGGCACTTGCTGCCAAGCTTGACAGCCTGAGTTCAGTCCCCAGAATTCCGGGTGGTAGAAGGAGAGAACCAATTCCTGCAAATTGTCCATTGGCATTTACATAGCACCGTGGGACGCATGTAGAGATGCACACGACAGACAGCAAACAAACAAACAAGTAAATGTAGTAAACTTGAAAATCTGTTACACGAATAACCAAGTGTGGTCATATAGAACTGGAATGTTGGAATTTGTGAGGAAGAATGTTGTGTGACACACTTTTCCTGGGGAGGCAACACACACACACAAGCACACACCTATGCAGGCACACCTATCTATTAGGTTAGAAAGGGAGTCACCGACAAACCCAAGTAACAATGGCACCAATGTCTAACCAGGTAACCCAACCCAGTTTTGGATTTTGTTGGGATTACTAACAGGAGGATGGGTGAGGGGTTTCAGATGAGGGATGGAGCTGATTCAAAAGCAGCTGTGTCACAGCAAAACCTATTGCAACCCACATGGTAACTCATGAAACCTGCGTCCCTGCCGCTGTGCACAGCTGGACTGGCTGTGACTCTGTGAGCCGTTAATAATTCCGCTTTAAGTTGCTGGGGCCAGGCTCTCAGAAATCATCTGTTTCTGTTCTCCCAGATATGTGAGAATGTGAGACATGAACCTTTCTCTCCCTCTTGTGTGGCATATTTCTTTTCTTTTCTTTCTTTCTTTCTTTTCTTTCTTTCTTTTCTTTCTTTCTTTCTTTCTTTCTTTCTTTCTTTCTTTCTTTCTTTCTTTCTTTCTTTCTTCTCTCTCTCTCTCTTCCTTCCTCCCTCCCTCCCTCCCTCCTTCCCTTCCTCCCTTTGTTTTGTTTTTCCTCTCTTTTTTTAAAAGATCTATTTATTTATTATATGTAAGTACAATGTAGCTGTCTTCAGACACCCCAGAAGAGGGTGTCAGATCTTGTTAGGGATGGTTGTGAGCCACCATGTGATTTCTGGGATTTGGACTCAGGACCTTCGGAAAAGCAGTTGGTGCTCTTAAGTGCTGAGCCACCTCGCCAGCCCCTTGTTTTGTTTTTGGAGACAGGGTGTTTCTGTGTAGCCCTGGCTGTCCTGGAACTCACTCTGTCGACCAGGCTGGCTTTGAACTCAGAAATCCGCCTGCCTCTGCCTCCCGAGTGCTGGGATCAAAGGCGTGCGTCATCACTACCTGGCTGGACTATTTCAATCCAGAGAAAATTAACAACAGAATAGCAAAGGATTGTCGGCCATGGCCACTCCATTTTGTAACCGTCCGCATTTTGACTAAGCAATGGTAATACCTGAAACTAATTTCTCTAGGTCCTTGCCGTCTGAGTCCTGTCCGCCCTCAGCAATGGCTGCCTATGAGATGTTTTCCTGTCATTTGACATCTTTCCTCCAACCCTAAACTGGGCTCTGGAGTCCACTCTGAACTTGGAGAAGACCCCAGGGCTGTTCGCTCTGCTTTGTGTCTGGTCAGCTCATTACAGTGCTTTATTTTTCCCCGTTTCTGTTTTGGAGTTTGAGTTAAGAGGGTTGAATTATCCATTCTTCAGTTTATAGTCTGCTAGCATAAGTGTCCGGGTCTGCAGTCCTTCGCTTTTTATTTGTTCCTTTAAGCCCTATTCCCACCTTTTCTGTGCTGCTACCTTCCAGATACATTTAATGTCTCTGCCTTTTTGTTTGTTTATTTGGTTTTCTTGTTTTGATTATGTAGCCGTGGCTGGCCTCGAGCTCAAAGAGATTTTCCGGGCTCTGCCTCCAGAGGCTGGGATTAAAGGCGTGTGCCACCACACTTTTATTATTGTGTATGGGAGCCAGACGACAACCTTGCGGAGTCTGTCTTCTCACCTTTAACTTTTTATATAGGTCCCAGGGATTGAACCTAAGCCTTAGGCTTATTCTGCTAGAGCTTTTACAGACTGAAACCGCACACCTTTTGTAATTTAAAAGAAAACAAAACAAAACAAAAAAACCACCCCAACCCAAACTACTTATATATATTTTAAATTATGTATATTAATGGGGGCAAGAAAGATTGCTCTGCGGTTAAGAGCACTGGCTGCTTTTCCAGAGACTTGAGTTTGATTCCCAGCCCCTACATAGCAGTTCACAATCGTTTAACTCTAGTTCGGTGTCTCTCTTCTGGCATCTTTGGTGCTGCGCACACATGGTACACACACATGCCGGCAAAACAACCATATACATAAAATAAAGATTAATTAAAAAAAAAGTATATCTATGTGGGCTTGTGTACTTGAGTATATCAGTTCCGGAGGCAAAAAGTCATCATATTCCTCTGCAGCTGGGATTACAGGCATCTGTGAGCCTCCATAAGTATGCACAAATTTATCATTTATGTTTTCTGAGACATGGGCTCCTGATCCTTAAGCTGATCTCGAACTCCTCTTGCCTCTGCCTGCCAAGTGCAGAGATTTTTTTTTCCGGGCGTAGTATACCACGCCTGACTTCCTTGAGATTTTTAATTCCTCCTTCAGGGTTCCACGCATAAGAGCGCGTCACTGCTTTTTAGCCAATCTCTAAGCCCGGGTTAGGAGCATGGGCGTGCACGCCTAAACTGCGCAACCCCGGCCAGGCCGGAAGTGACGCACGTGTCTTATAAAACTCGCCGGCCGCCCGTGGGCGGGCTCAGAAGGCTGGCGGGCAGCTAGCATGGCAGATGAGGAGGAAGACCCTACTGTGAGTGAGCGCCTGTCACAGTCTTTCCTCACTCCCTCCGGCTCACTGGCGGAGTCTGACCGGCTTGTGCCTTAGGGGATCCCGCCGAGAGTTCGGGGCTCCGCGGTGTTTTCCTCTTCAGGTTTATCTTAGTCAGTGCGTGGGGCAGGACGGGAAGGAAAAGTCGAAAGGGTCTCCCTTTGACCTGGATCTTCCCGACACCGAAACACTTTGATCAAAGCGGAACCAACCGCCCAGATGCTGACAAAACTAGTGAAAATAGCGGAGAAACTATGAACTAAAGTCAGGAAGCCTGAGAAACAAATTCTCTGGCATCGGTTTTCTGTAGTAGGGTCAAGCCCAGTTAAGGAAAGTTTTTGCCCTGTATTGACAGGTGCTTAGTAAACGTTGCTTCCGATGACAGCAGAGAGTAGATTTGAAACTATCAGGTCTTTTACCGTAGTATCGCTTAGCAGTATGACAGCTAAATTGGGTAAAACCAAACCCAGATCCTGAGGTCGTTAGAACTTTACATATACTTTGTAAGGTTGTTCGGAGCCGTAATAAAAGCCTTCTTGCACGACTTGAGAATTGGACTAGGGCTCAAGAGCCCTTTGGTGCTAAGTTTTTGTGATTTTATGCTGTTTGTTTTAGCTTATCACTTTTGAAAATGAGAAAGAGTCACTGGGCATGGTAGTGCACACCTTTAATCCCAGCACTCAGAAGCAGAGTCAAGCGGATCTCTGTGAGTTCCAGGCAGACAGAGGCATATAGTGAGACCACTTTGTCTCAAAAATTAAATTAAATTAAAATTTAAAAAAAGTCCAGAGAGATAGCTTTAGCGCTCAAGAGCATTTACCGTTGCATCTGGCAATGTCAGCGATTAGACCTATTTTGACCTCTCTGGGCAACTGCAGGCTCATTGATGTAGGCACACACAATAAACATAAATAATAAATATCTTTTTTAAAAAGGTGAAATGAAAAAGATACTGGAGGTGTAGTTCAGTGGTTAGGTTCATCTGTTTAGAGCTCCCGGATTCAATTCCCAGCACTCCAAAAGAGGGTGTGCAGAAGGAACCTGGAGGGAATATCACACGCACTGCAATCATTTGACATGTCTGTATTTTTAAATTTCTAGTTTGAGGAGGAAAATGAAGAAATTGGAGGAGGAGCGGAAGGTGGCCAGGGGAAGAGAAAGAGACTTTTCTCGAAAGAATGTAAGTTGTACTTTCCAGTGTTTTTATTACAGGTGGTGAAAGCTTTTGAACATGTCCTTTCAGAGTAGATACATTGTTCTGCATGTTTGCTTGTAGGGACAGTGTTCTCAGACTTGCCTACAGGGGTGTCTGTTTTTATTCTTGTTTTTTTTTTTTTGTTTTGTTTTGTTTTTGTTTTTTTTTTTTTTTAAGATAGGCTCTGTGTAGCTGAGGCTATACTGGTGCTCACTGTTTAGCCCAAGCTAGCTTTGGGTTGGTGGTAGTCCTCCTGCCTTAGCTTCTCAAGTACTGGGATTGCACATGTGCATCCCATGGTCAGTATAAGTCTGTCTGTCTGTCTGTCTGTCTCTCTTTCTTTCTCTCTCTTTTTTGAAAACAGGGATTCTCTGTGTAGTCCTGGCTGTCCTGGAACTCACTCTGTAGACCAGGTTGGTCTCAAACTCAGAAATCTGCCTGCCTCTGCCTCCCAAGTGCTGGGATCAAAGGTGTGCACCACCACTGCCCGCGCGCAGGTCTCTTTAACATGTATACTAATTCTCTCCATGTGACATAAAGTAATAAATGTGATCACATTCCCACTCCTTGAGGCAGGGTTTTATTTATTTTATTTTATTTCTTTTAGTTTTTTGAGACAGTGTTTTTCTGTGTAGCCCTGGCTGTCCTAGAACTCATTCTGCAGATCAGAATAGATCAAGATCTGCTAGTCTTGAACTCACAGAGATGCCCCTGCCTCTCGCCTCCGCCTCCTGAGTGCTGGGATTAAAGCTGTGAATCCCAGAATGGTTTCTAACGTGGTATGTAGATGAGTATGACCTTGAACTTCCATTCTCCGGTCTGTTTCCCTGGTTCTAGATGATGGGGGTATGCCGTGATTCCCGGGTTATGTTTTGGATTGACCCTAGTTGTGTGTGTTAGGCTAGCACTCTACTAACTGAGCTACGTTCATTGCACCACCACCCCTTTTTCTGTTTTTTGTTTGCTTTATTTCTGTTGTTCTTGTTTTTTCCTTCTGTTTTGTTTTTTAGCAAAGTCTCATGTATCTTAGACTGGCCTTGTACTCATTACATAGCTGAGGATGAACATGACATTGTATTCCTCTTGTGACCACCTTTCAAATGATGTAAGTTGAGGTTTTGGACTAAGGCATTGACCAGAGCAAGGAGGAGGAGAAGTGTGCTGTACTAACAGTGTTGTGTAGACGACAATGTACTAGCCTTCCTCACACTCCTTAAGCAGACAAGTTAAGCCCTCTGGGGTAGCAGCAGGGTGAGCTGTTTCCTCTTGTCATGCCCATACTAATTCCTGAAAGGCCCCGTGAGAGTGTGCTGTCCACCCAGTGCCCAGGCTCCTCGGCTGAGCATTGAGAAGCGCAGCAGCATAGATTTACAAACGCCTAAATGCAGTAGGATCAAAAAATTGTAGAAACTGCAAGATCAGCCTTTAACTCTCTAATCTATTTTTTGATCCCAGCTCTTGGGAGAGATAGGGACAGGAGAATTTGGAGTTCAAGGTCCTCCTCAGCGAGTCTGAAGCCAGCTTGGGCTGTATGAGACACTGTCTCCTAACCATAACAGAGAAATATTCTCCAGTTCCTTCAGGTTTCCTTCAAGTCTGACCATTTCCCATTCTGTCTCACTGGTGCTAGTTAGGTGGTTTGTACGCGTGGTTTTACTTCTTGTCATGTGGACATATGAAAAGGATCCTTACACTATAGCACTCTAGAAATGGTATTCACACTGCTGCTTGTCCAAACCTTTAGTTCAGTTTCAACTGCTCTACTTTTGTGATGACAAAAGTTTGGAATCTTCACGGGCTTCTCTCATTGACTTATAGAATCTTCATGTCTCCTCTATTTTTGCAGTTTTTTTTTTTCAGACAGGGCCTTGCTCTGTGGTCCAAGTTGGCCTTAAACTACTGTTTTCTTGGCTCCACAATTCCCTCCTCTGGATCCCAGAGATGGAACTCAGGTCTTCAGGCTTGGCAGCAGGTGACCTTATGTGCTGAACTATCTTCCTGGGCCTTATTATTATTATTATTATTATATTACATCATTTTCCCCCTTCCCTTTCATCCCTCCAAACCCTCCCATATACTCCTCTTTCAAATTCATGGGCTCTTTATTAATTGTTGTTGTATAGACACATGTGTGTATACATTCATCTCTCTCTCTCTCTCTCTCTCTCTCTCTCTCTCTCTTTCTCTTTCTCTCTCTTTCGTGAATATGTCAGTACAATGTGCTCTGTTTTCAAGGGTTTGCCATTGGTTTGGACAACAGTTGGTATGCTTAACTCTGGAAAGACTATTCCGCCCTTTCCCAGCATTCCTTAGTTGCCGTAGTTCTTCAAGGAGAGTAGACACTTTCTGGGCTCCCCACTCCACATTAGCAGACCTGTTCTTGTTGCCCTAGCTTGCTTGTTTGTTTTTGAGACAGGGTTTCGTATAGCCTAGGCTGCCTGGTAACTGAAGAGGACTTGCACTTCTGATCCTCCTGCCTTTACTTCCCAAGTGCTGAGATTACAGGGGTGTGCCACTGTGACCAGTTTTATTCACTGCTGGGAATCAGACCCTAGGAATCTACAA
This sequence comes from Apodemus sylvaticus, assembly GCF_947179515.1. Classification (NCBI taxonomy): domain Eukaryota; kingdom Metazoa; phylum Chordata; class Mammalia; order Rodentia; family Muridae; genus Apodemus; species Apodemus sylvaticus. The sequence continues at coordinate 54,915,218 of NC_067475.1, read as the reverse complement.
ATGTTAGGTAGAACTCTCCTGACTGAGCCACATCCCCAGCTGTACAGATTTCTTTTTCTTACTGTGACATGAAGTTTCAAAGCATCTACTGTCATTTGTCTATGCCTTTATCAACCCTTTGGCCAAATATATGCATCTTATGTAACTAAACTTTCTACTTCCAATGAGATAGGTGAATTATGCCCTTCAAAATGTTTGTGACTGGTATCTTCCTCAAATATTTAAGGAGAAAACTGCTCATAGTGGGAAACTCTAACATATATCACTTTAGCAAATGATCAGTTAGAGCATCATCAATGATACATTGGCATAGATCCCTGATATGAGAGCTCTTGACTTTGGCATTCTTTCAATAGCATGTAGAAGCTTTCTAACCTCAGTTATAATCACAAGAAAACAGCAGACAGAACAGTCTGCAGTATCTGACTAGGATGCTTGTTGAGGTCCTAAAAGACAAGGGAAGAGCTAAGGAGTTGCCACAGGTTGGATGGAGCAAACTATAGAGGATGTAACAGGTAAGTGGAGTCTAGTGGGAGTCTGAAATAGAGGCCTGGGACTGTAGCTCAGTGGTGAGAGCATCTGCCTAGCTTGTGTGAAGACTGGGGGGGTTGGGGGGGAATGGGGTAGAAACAAGGAACCTGACCAGAAAACACACTATCTAAGAAAAATCAGTACAATCTGAATAAGGGTCTAGTGTTAATTTTTTAGTTTTGATGAATATTTGAAGTACGGAGAAGCTAGATACTGGGCATATGGGAATGCTCCTTTTTTTTTTTTTTATAACTCATCTGTAAGTCTAAAATTGTCTCTTAAAAAGACAAGTTTTAAAAATAGAATTCAAAAAATAAATGGAATATTGGCTCCTATAGTTGTTTTCTTTCTTCTGTGTTGGATCCTAAAGTCTCTTGGCATTGTGAACTCACAGGGTAACTGTACTCCAAGCTGGCTTCATTCCTTCATTTCTAAGTCACCCCATTCATTTCTTCTCTTTGTTGCTTCTGCCAGTTTTTGCTTCTAAAGAGGAGTTATTCTAAGGCTGAATATAGTGATATACACTATAATCCCAGTACTCAGAAGGCTGAGGCAAGAGGATTCTGAGTTTGAGGTCAGTGTGGATTACACAGACACAGGTGCTCTCTCAAGTCCCTTCCCTCCCAAGTAGCTAATTAGATAATGATAACAGTCATAAAAATAAAAACAATGTAAAAGGACTTGCTAATGTACTTTTTTTTTTACAAGTATATTCTGAGCTCCTTTAAAAACAATTATAGTTGGTTATGGTGCTGCTCGTCTTAACCCCAGCACTAGGGAAACAGAGGCAGGTGGATCTCTGAGTTCTAGGCTAGCATGGTCTACTTACTGAGTTTCAGCTCAGCCAGGGTTACAAAATGAGACCCTGTCTTTTAAAAAGTTGTTGGTGCACGTGCTGTGTCACATGGGGGAGCAGAGGACAACTTTGTGAAGTTGATTCTCTCCTTCCACCTTTATGTGGGTTCCAGGGCTTGAATTAGGTCATCAGGATTGATCAGCCAGCATCTTTAGCCACTGAGCCGCCACCTTGTTATCTTTTCTTTTTTGTTCTTTCTTTCTTTCTTTCTTTTTTTTTTTTCTGAGACAGGGTTTCTCTGTATAGCCCTGCTGTTGTCCTGGAACTCACTCTGTAGACCAGGCTGGCCTTGAACTCAGAAATCCGCCTGCGTTGGCCTTCCAAGTGCTGGGATTACAGGCATGCACCACCACTGCCTGGCTTTCTTGTTATCTTTTCAATTTCCTCTTTAAAAAAAAATTATTTTTAATCTGGGCATTGGTAGTCCAGGCCTTTAATCCCAACACTCAGAAGTGCATTTCTGTGAGTTCAAGGCCAACCTGATCTTCAGAGTGAGTTCCAGGACAGCTAGCCAGGTCTGTTACATAGAGAAACCCTGTCTCGAAAGGGGTGTGTGTGTGTGTGTACCTGTACCTGTGCATATAATAACATTGTCTTACTGTATAGACCAAACTAGGTCCACTTGTCTCTGATTCCTGACTGCTGGGATTAAAAACCAAGTAGTGCCACACTCATCCATAATTGTGTTTGAACCATTGTTTATAATTTGGTTTAATCCTAGTTGGTATGGAAAGTGTACTGGTGACATCGGTCAATCTCTGAGTCAAGCAACACTCTTGCTCTCTCACAGTGCGCTGTATGATGTATGGGTTTGGGGATGACCAGAATCCTTACACAGAGTCAGTGGATATTCTTGAAGACCTCGTCATAGAGTTCATCACTGAAATGGTAAGACACTTTTGTAACTGCAACTTTTTTGTTGCGTTTACTTTTGTAACTGTTAGTTAATTGAAAATTTGAAATGTTAAGCTTTAGATAACACTAGAACTTTTGAAATAAACTATCCATTTGAGTGCCTGCTTTGTGCAAGTTCCTGGCTTCTATTTGCCCTTACTATGGAAATTACATAAATGTATCCCAGCACTTCTGAGTTTTTATTTATTTATTTTATTTCACTTGGCATACACAGGTGTTTTGCCTACAAGTATGTCTGTGTATAGTATGTGTGTCTGGTTCTTTCAGAGGCCAGAGGAGGGTGTGGGATTCCCTGAAACTGGAGATAGAGATGGTTGCGAGCTGCCATGTGGGTTCTGGGAACTGAACTCCAGTTCTCTGGAAGGACACCAATGTTCTTAAGGACTGGGATATTTCTACAGCCCCTGAGTTTTATTTGTAAAAGCATAATATCCTTGAGTAAAATTAAAAATACTGTCCATAATTTCATCTAGCCTAAGTTCTTTCTAGTATTTACTTAATTTAAAGGTATGTACAGTTCATGTAATACCTTTGGGATTTTTTTTTTTTAACAGGGTTTCTCTATGTAGCCCTGGCTGTCCTGGAACTCACTTTGTAGACCAGCAGGCTGGCCTCGAACTCAGAAATCCGCCTTCCTCTGCCTCCTAAATGCTGAGATTAAAGGTGTGCGCCACCACTGCCCAGCTGGGGTTTCTTTTTTTTAATTATTTATTTTGCATTGGTTTTATCTCTGTGTGTGTGTGTGTGTGTGTGTGTGTGTGTGTGTGTGTGTAAGGATGTCAGATCCTTTGGAACTGGAGTCACAGACAGTGGTGAGCTATCTTGTGGATGTTGGGAACTGAACCTGGGTCCTCTAGAAGAGCTGCCAGTACTCTTAACATCTGAGCCATCTCTCCAGTGCATAGTCCCAACACCTTGAATAACCTTCCTTTCTTCCTTTCCTTTGTTTGGGTGTATTATTAGGGATAGGGTTACTGAGTTTGGTTGTTTTCGGTTCTTAGGAATGTTCACCCTTTACTCTGGACTATCTCCTTACTACAGAATAAAAATGAAAAGATTACTCAGCAAGGGCAGAGGCTGTTTGTTGTGTGTGCAAGAGCCTGCACATGTGGCAAGTATTTAATCTAGTTTAACTCAGCTCAAGGAAAGCATTAGCTGTAGCAGTGCTAGATCCTGCTAATATGCATGTGTGAGGCCCTGGGTTCAGTCCCCAGCACCACACTAAATGACAGAGCCTGGCATAGTGGCTCATATCTGTAGTCCCAGAATTCCAGAGACAGGAGGGTCTACTACAAATTAAAAAAATCCAACCTGATTTTTGTAGCAAGCTCTAGGCCATCCAGAGCTATATAACAGCACTGTAACTTTAAATAAATAAATAAATACATCTTACAAACAAACAAACACTAAAAAAAAAATAATCACAAAACAACCATGAGAAGATGTCATTTCAGTGTGCTTAGCATTCAGGAGGCTGTGGTAGGCGGACCCCAGTTTTAAGACCAGGGGTTTTAAGACATAGTAAGTAAGTTCTTGTCTCAAAAAACAAAAACAATGCCAAGCATAATGGTACATGCTTTTAATTTTAGAAGTTGTAATAGAGGTGGGAAGATTGCCTCATTTGAGACCAGCCTACATTCTGGGATCCTCTCTCAATAAAAAAAGTCAGGAATCAGAGACAAGTTAGTCTGAGTTCAGGGCTAGGCTGGTCTACATAGTAAGCTCTAAGTTATATAGTGAGACTCAAAAACACGTCTCAAGTCAGGCAGTGGTGACGTGTGCCTTTAATCCCAGCATTTGGGAGGCAGAGGCAGGCGGATTTCTGAGTTGGAGGCCAACCTGGTAGAGTGAGTTCCAGGACAGCCAGGGTTACACTGAGAAACCCTGTCTCAATAAACAAACAAACAAGCAAACAAACAAACAAACATGTCTCAAAACAAAACAGCAACAAAAATAATATTACAATTGTGTCTCCAAGTATAGATTTTGACATAAAAGGTTTAAGTAGTCTTAGAACCAGACTTACTATTTAGCTCCCTAAACCTTCTTTCCTTCTACTTTTTCAGCCTACTAAAACCTAATTGTTATTATTTGCCCAATCTCTATTGTCTATTCATTAACCACCCCCAGAACATATTTAACAAGACAACCCCCTCCAAGAAAAAACAAAAAAGTTTCGCATATATCATATAACAACACAGAAGTATCTTCAAAATTGCTAGGTTTTATTGTTTTGGTCTATCTATCTATCTATCTATCTATCTATCTATCTATCAATCAATCTACCTATCTACCTACCTACCTACCTATCTATCTATCTGTAAGGCAGAGTCTCACTATGTAACCCTGGCTGGCTTGGAACTTGCTATACATACCAAGGCTTATCTGAACTCAGAGATCTGTCTGTCTCTGCCTTCCAAGTGCTGGGATTAAAGATATACATCACTCTGTCCAGCTAACCTTAGTAGTTTTAATGTCCTTAGTGAAAAAAAGAAGCTTATAAAGCATAAAGAAAATACTGCTAATTATGCAAAAAAAGAAAAAAAAGAAAAAGGAAAAGAAAAGAAAAGGATAAGGATAAGGTTGGAGAGATGGCTCAGCAGTTAAGAAAGAGCACTGACTGCTGTTCCAGAGGTCCTGAGTTCAATTCCCAACAACCACATGGTGGCCCACAACCTTCTGCAATGGGATCCGATGCCCTCTTCTGGTATATCTGAATGTACTTACATGTAATAAATAAATAAATAAATAAGCAAATAAATAAATCCTAAAGGGAAAAAAAAGGATAAGGATATGACCAGACAGATGTTCACAAATGTAAACACCAGTGCAATTAATAGTAAATTAAAACACAAAAATATTTGACCTTTAAAAATGAATGTGTTTTCTTGTCATAGACTCACAAGGCAATGTCGATTGGAAGACAAGGTCGAGTACAAGTTGAAGATATTGTCTTCCTAATTCGAAAGGATCCAAGGAAGTTTGCTAGAGTTAAAGACTTACTAACTATGAATGAAGAATTGAAACGGGCTCGAAAAGCTTTTGACGAAGCCAACTATGGATCTTGACACCGTTCGTAATTCCCGAGGTTTTGATATCTTCTGTGGAAACCATGCATTGTCGTCGTTGTCTGCAGTAATATGATAGCTGGGCATGCAGTGGGACATGTCTTTAGCTTGAGCCTCTCATTGCCTATATTTATCTGACCATATTTGAATTGCTTACTGGCTTTAATACCTCCTAAGTTTAAGTACTGTAAACCATGCAGTTCCAAATGAAAGTAGTATTTATTCTTCAGGTAGACGTGCACATTCCCAGCTGTATACCATCGCTGCATAGGATGCAATCTAAATGGCCATTTGATTTTATGAATGATGAGGCTTGTGCTTTATGTATCTCAAGTTTTTAGATGACAGTGGTGTGGGGGAGAAGTTATTAAAGGTAATGAACTGATTTGTGTTTTTTTTTAAGAAACTAAAATTCTTGTCAGAATGTTTGTCTTAATAGATCATTTGTTTTAATATTCTTTTCTAAAAAACACTTTTTTAAAAATAAACTAATATTGGCTAAGTGTTAGCAGATCTCGTCTTCCTTGATGACTGCAAAGCTTCCAAAACTGCCGGGCAGTGGTGGTGCACACCTGTAATCCCAGCACACTGGGAGGCAGAGGCAGGCGGATTTCTGAGTTCGAGGCCAGCCTGGTCTATAGAGTGAGTTCCAGGACATCCAGGGCTATACAGAGAAACCCTGTCTTCAAAAAACCAAATGAAAAAAAAAAAAACCAAAAAACAACAACAACAACAACAAAAAAAAAAACCATACAGTTAAAGGGGCTGGAGAGAGCTCAGAGAGCTCAGTGGTTAAGGACATTGGCTGATTTTTCTAGAGGGACATAGGTTCAATTCCTAGCACTTTACATGCTGTCTCCCAACCATCTAACTCCAGTTCCAGGAGATCCAGTGTCCTCTTCTGGCCTTCTCAGGTCCCAGGCAAACAAGTGGTGCACAAATATGCCCACAAGCAAAATACTCATATACATAAACTAACATGTACAGAAAGCAATTAAAAAGCTACCTCAGTCTGTGTTTTTAAAAAAAAAAATGGCTGTTGAGTGCTGACAAGATAGCACATTGTATAAATGGACTTGCTACCAAGAATGGCAATTTGAGTTTAATCTCCAGGACCCACATGGTGGAAGGAAGAACCAACTTCTCCCTTTGGGTTGGCATCTGATCTCTACATACATTCCTTGCTTTACTTGTCTACCCCACATGGTCACAAAATAAAAATAAATGTAATTTTAAATATTAAAAAGAAAGTGGGCTGGTTGATCCTAGCACTTGGGAGGCAGAGGCAGGCAGAATTCTGAGTTCAAGACCAGCCTGGTCTACAGAGTGAGTTCCAGCATAGCCAGGGCTACACAGAGAAACCCTGTTTCAAAAGATCAAAAAAAAAAAAAAAAGCGGCTCGAGAGATGGCCCAGCAACTAAGAGAACTGATTGCTCTCCTGAAAGTCCTGAGTTCAAATTCCAGCAACCATGGTGGCTTACAACCATCCATATGAGACCTGACACCTTCTCCTGGTGTCTGAAGACAGCTACAGTGTACTTACACATATAATTATTAATAAATCTTTTTAAAAAAGTGTTAAAAATGGCCCTTGTAAGCTCATGTTTGAACATTTAGTCCTCTGTTAGTGGAATTGTTTTGAGAAGGATTAGGAGGTGCGGCTTTGTTGGTGGAGATATGTCAGTGGGCTTGGGCTTTGATAGTTCAAAAGTTCACACTAGGCCCAGTCTCCTCCCTCTCTCCCTCCCTACCCCCCCCCATCTCCCTCCCTCTCCCCTTTCCTCTGTCCAGCTCTCCATCTCTGTCTCTCTGTCTCCCCTGCTCAGATCTTATGTAAGTTCTCAGCTACTGTTCTAGAACCGTGTTTGCCTGCCCGCTGCCATGCTCCTCACCATGATGATCCTGGACTTACCCTATGAAACTATAAGCAAGCTTCCGATTAAATGCTCTTCTCTTGCTTTGGTCATGGTGTCTCCTCACAGCAATAATAGTAACCAAACAAAATCCCAAGTGAGAGGAATTTGGCCAGGAAGAAGTGTGTAATATCCAGGACCTCCTGTCCCACCTCTGTGGTGAAGATGTTTGTCACTAAGTTAGGAGAGTGCTTACCAATCATGCACAAAGCCCTGGATTTGGTCCTCAGCACCTCATAAACAGTATAGTGCAAACCTATAATCTGGATCTTGGGAGATGGACGCAGGAGGATCAGAAGTACTAAGTGGCCAGCCTGGGATAGATGAGATCCTTACGACAACCTCCCCCCCACCCCACCCCACCCCCGCCCCCTGGCCTCCCCCAAGGGAAATGGCACAGAGTAGGCCTGGAAAGGAAAAAGAGAGGGAGATTGGATAGACAACAGATGAACAGTGATTGGATTCATGACTGCTCCCCCCTCCCCCCCCTGCCCCCAGACAGAGTCTCACTATACAGTCCATCATCTACCTGCCCAGGATCCTCCTCCAGCCCTGGTCCCCCTCATGCAGAGGAGGTTACAAGCAGAGTATTAATTTTGAGTTCTATAGCTACCTTCCAACATCTACTTAAAGTAGATGTCAACTCCATGTGGCGATTTCATGTAAAATAAATAAAATTGAAAGCGTAGTTTCTCAGTTGCACTGGATGCATTCCGGGTTCTCAACCCCACAGTTGTAGCTGGTGTAGCAGTGGACAGAGCTGACCTAACACCGTTCCATTTTCACAGAAAAATAATTTTTTTTTTGAGACAGGGTTTCTCTGTATAGCCCTGGCTGTCCTGGAGCTCACACTGTAGACCAGGCTGGCCTCGAACTCAGAAATCTGCCTGCCTTTGCCTCCCAGAGTGCTGGAATTACAGGGATGCACCACCACCGCCTGTTCAGAAAAATAATTTTAAAAAATGATGATTAGAGGACACTCCTCCGTTCCTCTGCTTTGCATGAACACTTTAAGGTAGTTTCAGTAGGCGTGGTCCAGGGAGTGGCACTATTAGGAACTGCCCGTGAGACAGTCTCTCCTGGCTGCCTTTCGATCAAGATGTAGAACTCTCAGCTCCTTCTCCAGCACCTTGTCTGCCTGGATGCTGCCATGCTTCCTGCCATGATGATAGTGGACTGAACGAACTTCTGAACCTATAAGCCAGCCCCAGTTCAATGTTGTCCTTTCTAAGAGTTACCTTGGCCAGGGTGTGTCTTCACCGCAATGAAACCGTAACTGAAACACACAAGGTATAATAGGAAAGCATGACGAGCCACAGATTCAACAAATAACCATTTCTTTGCCAACTCATCTGAGAGTAGTATTAAGTCACTGTCATCCGCAAATGCAGAACGCATCCATTTCACAAAGTGGAGTAGCCGTAGAAACCATGCTCAGAAGACTGGTATAAAGAAGTGAATACCAGCTTTCACAACTAAGTAAAACTTGTCTTCTTGCCTCTAGGCGGGCACACACAGAAACAGTATTATAAGGGTAAATCATAATGAGGGAAATTATAGGGATATGCATCCAGAGCATCATAAGCTAGGACAACGTAAATGTAGACATGGGAAAAGAAGCTCCCCAGATCTGGAGAGTACAGAGCAGTGGGTTGTCTGGGACATGCCCTTAGATGGTTTGCCTTGAGGCTAACATTTCATTGGACATTTAGCTTGATGTGTTACATTCACTAGCAAGAGTTATCCATGCATGTCTGCTTGTCTCTTTAACGTGACTTTGAATATCTAATTTGTTTAAATATTGAGTTTAGAGTTCTTCTTTCCCACCATAATTAGGAACTGTATGTACTCTTCCTAAGTTGCTTTTGCTAGGTATTTGGTCACACTGATTTAAAAAAATTTAAAAAAAAAAGCCTTAAATACAACATATAGCATACAGTATCTATTCAGATCATATTGAGTTCTACTAAATAGCTTCAAGTTCATTACTTATTATTTTTATCACACTTACTCACTTTGTATGTGTTTGCCTATGTGCATGTATGTGTCATAGCACTTATGTGGGGAATCAGAAGATGACTTATGGGAGTTGGGTTTTTACTTCCACCAAGTGGGTACCTGGGTTCAAACTTAGGCCATCAGGTTTGGTGGCAAGTACCTTAAACTGAAGAGCCATCTTACTGACCCCTAGATTATTGAATTTTTTCTTTTTTACAAAATTATTTTTATTAATGTTCATATATTTACTTAATATAAATATAAATGTCCTTATTTGAAGCAATGATGTATTTTTTAAACTAGATTTAATCATGCATGTATCATTTAAGCTTTTGTCAAGGAACCTTGATTAGATCCATGTACATTTGGTTTTTGGTTGTTTGTTTTGGGGGAGGTTGGAGTGGAAGGGAAAGAGTTATGACAGGGTCTCGAAACCCAAGCTGTCTGGGAACTCCTTATGTAGAAGAGGCTAGCCTTAAATTTCTGATCTTCTTGCCTCTTATTAATTGGGAATACAGATATGGGCCACCTTGTGATTTAATCCTTGAATCTGTTGAAGGAGAAGCCATGCTAATAGTTTTTGTTCTCCCAAGGCCAGGTTGCTGCTGACCCGGAAGCACAAAACTCTCGGTGTGCTTAAGTTTTCACAAGAGTGGCTCTTTTAAAACAACTCCCCTTATTTCCACTGAAAACTCTCTCTGAACACCTTGGATTAAAATGTCCTTGTTTAGGTTTGTGCTCAGAATCCTTTGCAATATCTGGGGAAAGTCAAAAACTTCTATTCACTTTTTAAGAAATGAAATTTGAGAATCATATTCAAAGGTATCCACCTTAGCCTGTAGGCACTGAAGTCATAAGGTGCCATGAGTCATTTTGTCATGTTAGAACCTGCATTTTCAAAAGATGCCTGACCTAGTTCCTGAATCACAGTAGGCATTCAGTAGATGTTTAGTGAATGGCTGAGATGACACCTCAGGATCTAAGGACAGTTCATCTAAGAAAGCTTTGTCTTTTCTGAACAGCTCACTGCTGTGCAGCTAGGAAAGTGAAAGGCAAGAAGATCTAATCTTAGCCCTGTGGCTGAGTATTGAAAAGTGATACCTTAGCCGAACAGATATTAAGGTTGTACGATAAAACCTAATGTTACATTAGGAAGCAAATATACAAATAGTCATTGCATTACCGACATACAATGGTAGGGTAGACCAGTTGTCTTATTCCAGTCTGGTCCTTTCTTGTACCTCCTTTTCCCAGAAGTATAAATAGTGTGCATTTGCTTCTAACAGTCTGAGTCTTACTGAAAATTCAGATGTATGCTGAAATGCTGTCATAGGGTATGGAGGACACAAACATACAGTCTCAAATCCTCCCTACCTCATCAGAGTAAGGTTCATTTTCTTTCTCTTTTTTCTTTAAGACAGGGTTTCTGTATGTAGTTCTGGTTGTCCTGGAACTCTCTTTGTAGACCAGGCTGGCCTTAAATTCTGCTTACTTCTGCCTTCCCAGTGCTGGGATTAAAGGTGTGCCCCATTATTGCCTGAAAGGTTCATTTTCTTTAAAATTTGGGGTTGCTACAAGGAATTAGGGTAGGGAATAAGGTTTTAAGAGTTACATGTTTTGTCTGTGGGGTCTTGATCATGTTTGTTTTTCTCAGCCAACTAAAGAAATAAAAGGAAGGAAAAAAAAAAAAGACCCTTCACAGAGGAGAGGGGGCTGTAGGGAACTGAAGTCTGTTTTTCCAGGGAGTACTGGGAGTTTTGGTGGCCTGGGATAGGCCCCCTTCCCCTAATTTTGAGTTGGCAAGCTTAAAAAGATAGAGGTGTTCATATGTCCACAGTTTCAGGTAAACTGTATTTACAGTGGTATGGGGCAGGGGCTTTTCCCCTGTCTTGAGGTTGGGTTGGTCTATTGAGACAAATAAAGGGGAGCTAATAGGCCCACAGTCTCAGGAATGTGTTCAGGACTGTCCTTGAACATATCTGACCAGTTAAACTGGTGAAGGGGAGGGAGGCCCTTCTTATGGAAGAAAAGCCAGATTAAAATATATTAGGGCAGGTTTATTGCCATGGGGAGGGAGAAAGGGAATGAGGAAGAGAAAGAGAGAAAGAGTGAGGGCATGTGCAGGGAGGATGGGGAGAGAGAAAGGGAGAGGGAGAGCATGAAAAGAGACCCAAATGCCTGACTTCTATAGGGAAGGGCCTCTGGGGGAAGGGCCGCCCAGCCCCAGGGCTGGCTAGGTCAGGATTGGGGGCAGGGTATGCCAAGTAGGGAGTGAGGGATGCTGGGAGAACCTGGAGGCCAAGCCTGCTTTGAATGGTAAACTATGCACCTCAACTCTTTGTCCTATGGTCTAAAACCAAACACTGAGATTAATAATAAACGTTACCAGAGTTGTTAGGGGCAGGGCCTTGGTCCTGGCAGCTCTAATAACCTAGGTTCAGTCACCTGCCCTTCAATATGCCAATTAGAGTAACAGCAAAAGGCAAAGACCGATCTCTTAAATGTGGCACCATTAGGAAGAACAAGGAGAACAGTGACCCGCCAAGTCCATCTTCACACAGTTTAGGTTCAAGCAGAGGATCAGAAGCACGCGTGGCTAAGCCCTCTTGGTCTGGGTTTCTGCCTCTGCTTCCAGGCAGTGTAACCAGTGGCCAGCATTGTTGGAAATCTCTTTTCCGGAGACAAAGTCTTCCTCTGGCTGGCAGCAGGCTTTTTCCTTTCCCAGCATGAGATTCCCAGTGAAATTCCAGTTTCCTAGGGACTATTGTCTCAATAGTATGGTCACTGAAAGGAGGGGCACACATTTCTCTTCAAAATTTCTTCATTATTGCCAAGTTTGTTGTGGAGGTTTGAATGAGAATGGCCCCCTAAGCTCAAATATTTGAGCGCTTAGTCACCAGGGAGTTGCACAATTAGAAAGAATTCAGAGGGTTAGGACTTGGTGCCTTGTTGGAGGAAGTGTGTCACTGGCAATGGGTTTGAGATTTTAAAAGCCCATGCCAGGCCCAGAGTCTCTCTGCCTACGATCAGGATCAGGATCAGGACAGCTGTTCTCAGCTGTTCCTCTAGTGTCTGCCTGCAGCCTGCCTTGCTTCTCATCATGTTGATAGTGGACTGAACCTCTGAAACTGTAAGCCAGCCACAATTAAAAGCTTTTTCGTATAACTCTGCCTTCATCAGGTTGTCTCTTTGCAGCAATAGGATAGTGATTAAGATACTCGTTCTATGATTTTCTTCTTCTAGGATTTAGGTGAACTGGGCAATTGATGTTTTGAAGTTCAGATATTTTAATTTCTACCTGAAATTAAAAATGTTCTCTCTACAACTTTTAAACTATGAGTTCTCTTTTTGGGTTTTCCTCCTTCCCCCCTCCCTCTGTGCATGTGTATATATGTGTGGTATGTGCCTGTGGGAAGCCAGAAGTCAATGGTTGGTTGACTCTGATCACTCTTCATCCTGTTTATTAAGGCAACGTGTCTCCTTGACAGAGTTTGATAGTTAGTCAGCTTGTGTCCCTCACTCCCATGATCCATCTCTGACTCTGAAGCTCTGGGATTACAGGTGGCTACCAGCCTTGCATAACTATTGATCCAAACTGTCTTCTTCATGACTGCATAGCAAGCACCAACTGCAGTCCCATCTCTGCAGTCCCATCTCTGCAGTCCCATCTTATTTTGAGACAGAGTCTCACTATGTAGCTGGGCTCAGATTGGCCTTCAATCTGCAATACTCTTTATCTTGCTGGAATTATAGGCATGTACTAACATACCTGGCCTTTACAAAATATTGTATTTATTTGTTGGATATGTGCATGCTACAATGCTGGCAGCTTATCTCGAACTGGATTTAGTTGTTGTTTTTGAGGTCCCAGCCTTTGCTGGCTTGAACTCACTGTGTAAACCAGGCTGGCCAAATCTCTGAGGGGTCTACCTCTGCCTCCTGAGAGCTGGACACCTGGCTGGACAAAATGCTCTCTGCTAAGGTTGCTGGAGGTTTGGCTCCATGAGCATCATGTATCTGGGAGAATTCTACTACACATGTTTGTAGGAGTGAGGTTGCTACTGTAAATAAAAGGGCAGTTCAAAACAGCGACTTTGTTAAGTGCTTCAAGGTGGGGTTAGCTTTACACAGTTTTCATCGAGGAGTATGGAAAAGGACAAGAAAGGAATATTTATTTAATTTAACTTTTTTTTTTCCGAGACACGGTTTCTCTCGCTGTCCTGGAACTCACTCTGTAGACCAGGCTGGTCTCAAACTCAGAAATCTACCTGTCTCTGCCTCCCAAGTGCTGGGATTAAAGGCATGTGCCACCACTGCCCATCTTAATTTAACCTTTATTAGTAAATTATTGGAAGTAGAATTAAGAGTCAAACCCAGTGCACAGAAGACATTTGGAAGTGTCCAACCGGTTGTCCTAGCTACTTTTTTATTGCTGTACCATGACCAAAGCAACTTATAAAAGACAGCATTTCTTTCTTTTTCTTTCTTTTTTCTTTCTTTCTTTTTTTTTTTTTTTGATTTGGTGTTTTCAAGACAGGGTTTCTCTGTATAGCCCTGGCTGTCCTGGAACTCACTCTGTAGACCAGGCTGGCCTCGAACTCAGAAATCCACCTGCCTCTGCCTCCCAGAGTGCTGGGATTACAGGCGTGCGCCACCACCGCCCGGCCAGCATTTCATTTTTAGCTCAGGGTTCCAGACGGTTAGTTCATGACCTCCTTGGCAGCGACTGTGCCAGCAGACAGGAAGACATGATGCTGGAGCAGTAGCTAACAGTTTACATGTGAACCACAAGCACCAGACCTAAAACTAAGAAAGGGCTGGACTTTGAAACCTCACAGTGATATCTCTTCTAACCAGTTCACACTTAATCCAGTAGTTCTCAACCGTCCTAATGTTGGGACCCTTAATACAGTTCCTCATCTTTTGGTGACCCCTCCAGTCATGAAATTATTTTCGTTGCTACTTCAGAACAATTGGCTACTACTATGAATTGAAATTATCTGATATGTTACCGTCCAGGTGGTGTTGGGACCCCTATGTTGAGAACGACTATCCTAATCTTTCCCGGTCTGTCCAGTAACTGGGGACAAACATTCAAATGCATGGCTATAAGGCCATTTTCATTCAAACTACCACACCTGTCCATGGTATTTTGGGACATACCCGAAGGTTCTGGGCCTACATCCTCCTTACAGGCATCTCCTAAACTATAAAGAGCAGAGAAGGCGAGGGCCAGAAGCCTCCGGGCGGCCGAGTCCTACGTTCCGCCCTCCGTGATAGGCCCCGCCTCCAGGCCCCGCCCTGCCCTCCTGGGCTGGCCCAGCCGGCTCTTCTGCGCAGGCACCTGCCTAGCCGCCTCGCGAGGAGGGGTCCTGAGGCGGCCCCAGGGACGAGCAGTGATTGGCTGCAGCTGGCGGCTGGAGCTCCGTTCCAGCGGCGCTTGACAACCGCAGTCTGTGGAGCGGAGCGGTCGGAGGCGGGATAGGGGCGGACGCGAGAAAGACCGGCTGACGAGCTGATGGATTGACGTGCGGGCTGCGGCTGCTAAGCTCAGACCGCCGCCCTCGCGCTCGCGCCTTAGCCTGGAATCGGCTGCCTTGGGGCTCTGGCCGCCGGCCTCTCCGCCGCGTTTTCCTCCGCCGTTTCTGCCGGCTCCGCCCGGAGCCCTCAGGTGAGTGGATTCCAGGAGGCGGGGGCGGGCCGCCGTGCACCGTGGGTTGCCATGGTCACCCGTCGCCACCTGTCACTAGCCTGATGAGGCGCAGACCCCACGGCCCCTTGGGCGGCGTTCGCGGCTGGGAGGAGTGTCTTGGGTAGGCTTTGGTGGTGATTGCGAGAAGAGGGGATGCGGGCGAGGCCCGGGTGTCTCGACAGGGACCGGACCCGGGACCCGCCAGGCAGTCTATCCAGGCCGCCGCTCCTGGACCACACCTTCCCCTACACGCCAGCCTGCTTCGGGCGGCTGAGCGATGCCCCTCGCCCTGGTATGGAGTACCCACCTCGCCGCTGCTGAGGGGCGCAGGGAGGGCTCACTGGGCTGCGTCTGCCTCGCCCCTCTACTGGGCTGGGGCGACACTGAGGGCTGCGTTCTTGTCCCTTTCCCAGCTCGCCTTGGCCGGCGGATGGGTAGGGAGTGGCGGGGTTGGGGGCTAGGGTGTGTGTGTGTGTGTGTGTGTGTGTGTGTGTGTGAGATCCGGGTTTGACCTTTCCGACGCCAGTGGTTATTGGGAGCAGTCCTTTGGGGTCTGGGAGGGTGGGGACAGGAGCATCGACTGAATCTCGAACGTGAGTTGTTCCGGGGGACGCCTGCGTAAGACACCGCAGGTTATGGAAATCAGAGGGTTAAGCTCCTTAGCTGTATTGGGGAGAAAAAGATTGGGGCTCTAGCTCTGGGACGATGCCTTTGGCAAAGGGGTAGGAGCCAAGTAGGCATGGGCAGGATTTGACCTGATGATTTACCCCCTGTACATCCAGGCGTGCAGCTAGTAACTACAAATGGTGTCTGAGGGAAGCCTTTTTTTTTTTTTTTTTTTTTTTGGCAACTTGGTTCTCACTGCATAATGAAAGGAGAAGTCTTTGTTCCACCCAGATTCATCGGTTGAAATCCTGACACTTAGTTTCCCCCCTTTGTTGTAGAGTTCATAGAATGCTATATAAAGTTAATGGCACAGGAATTAACATACAGCTTTAAAAGGGCTGTAAATCTTTTTCACAGAAAATAACACTTCAATTTTTTTTTTTTTTTTTGGTCTTAAGTGTTGGCATATGTTATGTTCCATTTTACTAGAAAAGAGAAATGCCTAGCAGTGGGTTTTTCTTTATATGGAACATTCTGGAGATCTTATTTAAGTGGAAGATGTAAAAAAATCATTGTGTATTAAGGTTTGGGGAGAAACTACATTGCTTCCAACAACAAAGTAACACATAAATGGGAAAGACAAGTAAATAATCCATAGGTGTATATGTAAGGTAAACAACCAGAACATAAACTCCTTGAATTGGGCTGCCATTATCGAGTGTGTGTGTGTGTGTGTGTGTGTGTGTGTGAGAGAGAGAGAGAGAGAGAGAGAGAGAGAGAAAGAAAGAGAGAGAGAGAGACATTTAACTTATTACCCACCTTGCTACTTTTCTAGTTTTTGTCCTTTATGAAAATCAGTAATAGGAATGTATCCTAAGAAAGCAAGAGTGCTAACCAATGTTTCCAGTTACATAATTGTGCAGTTTCTTTCTTTTTGTTTGTGAAGTAGTTTGTTATTGAATGGACACCATATAACTTGTTTAGCATATGCTACAGTTTGAAAGACAATAAGAAATATGTCAAAAAAAATGTCCAGTTTTCCTTGGTAGGTCAGTTACCTGAAAATCAGATTGCCTGGATGTAAGCTTCTCTTTGCTACTGTAATTACAGTCTTGAAAGAGATATTTATCCTATCATTGACCTTGTTTTCTTATTCTGTAAACTAGGGATAATGCCTGGTGTTGTTTTAGTCTAAGAGTGGACTGTGGTGTTGAATAAATCAATTCAGTTTCAAGTGCTTTGGAAAATATTAAGGAATCTGTTGACTACCTTTTACCAGAGGGGAGCACTGACAGGAAGTATTATAATTTTCTGTGTATTTTGTTTTTGTTTGTTTTTGTTTTTTTGTTTTTTGAGACAGGGTTTCTCTGTGTAGCCCTGGCTGTCCTGGAACTCACTCTGTAGACCAGGTTGGCCTCGAACTCAGAAATCCACCTGCCTCTGCCTCCCAGAGTGCTGGGATTACAGGCGTGCGCCACTAGCGCCCAGCTTTTCTGTGTATTTTTAACATTTCTAAATTCAAAACCTTATTTATTACAGTGGCCTAAAAAAGTTTATGGGAAAAATTGAGGTGTATCCTCATTCTCAGTAGAGGGTTTGTTTATTTAAAATGGGGTGATGTGAGGAAAGAGGGTTTTGTTTTTGTGTTTGGGTTATTGATACTTTCTTGCAAATAAGGGTACTGCTAATAACTGACTTGAGTTATATTTGGCACTAGATAAACCTCACTGCAGGTCACAGGTTTTTGACTAAGGCAAACATAACTTTATCCCCTCTGACCTAAGTTTTTCAAATGGAAGTATTGACACCTACTCAGGCAGGGTCTGTAGTTCAGTGGCTGAGTACTGTCTAGCATCCAGAAGACCCTGGGCTTGATCCCCAGAACAACAAATAAGGATGAATAAGCTTCAGTATCCCAGAAAAAGATCTGTAGGTGTGTAAATGATACATGAATAGTCCTTAATTTCTTCTGAAGAATTGGATATATTCATACAAATCAAAGATGACACAAAGAGAAGGCAATATTAACATTAATTTCTAAGATAACATTTAGAGATTTCAAAATGGGCTTCCTGTTGGAGTTGACAGAAGCTAAGTGAATTCTAAGCTGTGTTTAGTGTCTTCTGTCTTTAAGTGCAAAAGTTTAAGAAGCTTTGTCTTAGGCATTCATAATTAATGAATTGAAAATCCTCACATAGCACAGGAAAAAAGGCATTTTTCATTTTTGCAATTCCAATTTTAAAAAGGTTCACCGTTACTTAAATTCTAACTTCCCCTCATGGTTTTTTGTTTATTTGTATGTCCTGGGCCTCTTCATAGAACAGGCTGGCCTCCAACTTACAAGATCTGCCTGCCTCTGCCTCCCAGGGAGTGCTGGGACTAAAGATGTGTGCCACCACTGTGCAGCTTACTCACCCTTGTTTTAAGCCCTGTAAAAAGTTAAGAGTATTGTAATGGGAATGATGAAAATTTTAGTTTACATCAGTGGTTCTCAATCCGTGCGTTTCTCCCCCTTTTGTTGAACTACCCCTTCACAGGGGTTGAATGTCAGATGTCTTGCATATTATATATTTATATAATGATTCATAACAGTAGAAAAATTACAGTTACAAAGTAGCAATGAAAATAATTTTATGATTGGGGCTCACCAACGTGAGGAACTGTATTAAGGGGTCCTAGCATTAGGAAGGCTGAGAAGCCCTGGTTAGACAGACTGATTGACTCATTTCCTTCGGGCTGTGAACTTATTTTCTCTAGATGCAGATTTCACATCTCTGAGCATAAGTGTGATCACCTGTATGAGGATGATCACAGGTGCAAGAGAATCACATAGATGACATATGAAGTATCCATCCGGGACCCAGTGTAGATAAATGTTAGTACCTTTTCACTTTCTCTTTGTAGGGCCAGAGGCTAATAATCTGGGGCTGACAGACGGCTCCTTGGCTGAGAGCACTGGCTGTTCTTCCAGAGGACCTAGGTTCAAGTCCCAGCATGCATTTGGTGGCTTATAACCATCTGGGAATCTAGTCCA
The DNA here is from genome assembly GCF_947179515.1 of Apodemus sylvaticus. Taxonomy (NCBI): domain Eukaryota; kingdom Metazoa; phylum Chordata; class Mammalia; order Rodentia; family Muridae; genus Apodemus; species Apodemus sylvaticus. The sequence continues at coordinate 54,896,604 of NC_067475.1, read as the reverse complement.
GGGGAAATCTAACACCCTCTTCTTACTTCTGTATGCATGAAGTGCCTAAGTGGTGCACAGATAGATATATAAGCAGGCAAAGCATGCATACAATTATATAACAAAATACAAAATTTAGAAGAATAACTTTTTACACACATTCTTAGCTGGAAACTTCATTGCCCCCTGAACTTCCTTGATATTTTATATTTAATTTTTTTAGATACTTCTTCATTTTTTTATAACATATCACACTTTTTTTCTTTTCTTCTTCTTCTTTTTTTTTTTTTTTTTTTTGGTGTTTTCGAGATAGGGTTTCTCTGTTTAGCCTTGACTGTCCTGGAACTCACTCTGTAGACCGAGCTGGCTTCAAACTCAGAAATCCACCTGCCTCTGCCTCCCAAGTGCTGGAATTAAAGGCGTGTGCCACCACCGTCTGGCCATATCACACTTTCTTAAAACTGAGTGTGTGTGTATGTGTGTGTGCATGTATGTATTATGTATATATATGTATGTATGTATATGTTCACCATAGTAACAACCATTATATCTGAGATGTGCAGACTAGTGTTAGAACATAAAAAATACTGAAATATATGTTTAAAACTTTTAATACATTTATTTGTTTACTTATTTTGCTTGTGTATGCATGCTCAGTCCATGTGCAGAGGTCAGAGGACAACTTGAAGGAGTCAGCTCCCTCTTACCATTGTGTGGGTCAGGTCATTGAGCTTGGTGGCAAGTGCCTTTACTTACTGAGGCATCTTGCCACTACTAGTTAAATTTTTTTTTAGAATTTTAATTGTGTATGTATGTGTCTGCATCTTTGAGATATATGTATCTTAGGGGTATGGGCTTGTTAGTGCTGGTACCCAAGGAGACCAGAGGTGTCAGATCCCCTGGAGCTGGAGTTATGATTGTGTAAGCTGTCTGAAGTTGGTGCTGGCAACGGAGCTTGGTTCCTCTATGAGAGCAGTACATGCTTTTAACTCACGAACCATCTCTTCAACTTCTAGTTTTAATATTTTTTTCATATATTACTCTGAAAACTTAGGGATAGAATTAGGTAAGTTTTGTTTACCAACTTAAAAGATTTGAGAGCTGGGTATGGTGGCACATGCCTATAATCTCAGCTCTTGGGAGATGGAGGCAGGAGGATCATTAGTTCAAAGGCAGATTCTGCTACACAGCAAGTTTGAGGCTGACCTGAACTATATGAGACCCTGTCCCAAAAAAGCAGTTGAGCATGGTGACTCAAGCCCACAATCCAACTCTTCGGAGACTGAGGCATGAGGATTGCTGTGAATTTAGAGGTACCATGGTTTACATAGTAAGTTCAAAGAAAGAAAAGAAAAAAAGAGGAGGTGGGGAGGGAGGGAAAATGGGTTTAGTGATGAAATTTTAGGTGGTACAAAAAGATCACAAATGATGGGAAGTATTAGTTTTACTGTATATAGTTACTGACCAGACTATACCAGAAATACTATGTTCTATTCTAGGTGCTTTTATTAAGGTAGATATTCGTGTGTATTCATAGGAGTGTCATCCAGATGGTAGGAGATGTGAAGAATGGTTTTGCAAGACTCCATTAACAGTATATGTAAGATCTAAGAATAGATCCCAGTATTTATATATTGAAAAAAACAGCAGTTAATTTTGTTTTAGGGATTCTGCTCCAGTTTTTAGCTCAGTAATAGAACAGACTTTTTTGATCTAATTCTAAAACTGGTCATTTTTACACTTTTTAGCTTAATTTTATTTAAACATTTTAAGGGTTTATTTTTTACTTTTATTCATATGTGAATATGTACGTGTAAATGCTGTGTGAGTATAGATACCTTCTGTGGCCATAAGAGGGTGTTGGATCATTGGGAGCTGGAGTTAAGGGATGTTACTACCGAATATAGGAATATATATGTAGTGTAGGAATTGAACCTGGGTGCACTGTAAGAGTAGTAGTATGTGTTCTAAACTGCGGGACTCTCTCTTCAATCCTAGATTCTTAATTTTAAAATTAAAGGTTGTCTTCATATCAGAAACTCACTGTCATGGAGCTCATCTTTATCTGAAGCAGTCTGAGACCAGCCTGTGCGATGTATGTATTGATGATGATGGTGATGGTGATGATGATGATATCCTCCTTTGAAATGAATCTTTCTATGTTCCCAAGACTGCCCAGAATTCCTGAGGTTCAACCGTATACTCCTGCCCCAGCCTCTCAAGTATGTGGAATTACAAGTGCACACCACAGTCATCCCGAGTGAGGCAATTCAGACCCAGAAAAACACAAATTGCATGGGTTTTTTTTGTTTTATTTTTAATGGATGTTAGCTTTTAAGCTTTAGATAAAGGTAGCTATTAAGTGAGCAGGGCATTTTGAGGGAAAGAAGGGATGTCTCAAGGAAGAAGAGATATAATGTTTTAAAGGGATAAAGAGGAAATGATAACAGGAGGGTTAATTGGGGTTGGGGAATGGGACGACAGGGTGGAGGAGGGACTATATATAAGGAAGGACAACTAACTGTTAACAGCTTCTTGAAAAGCTATCTGGAGGACTGGAGAGATGGTTAAGTGGTTAAGAGCATGGACTGCTCTTCCAGAGGTCCTGAGTTCAAATCCCAGCAACCACATGGTTGCTTACAACCATCTGTAATGAGATCTGACTCCTTCTTCTGGAGTGTCTGAAGACAGTTACAGTGTACTCACATATAATAAATAAATAAATCTTAAAAAAAAGAAAAACTTTCTTGAAACCTACTTCAGTAAAAGCTTCCTAAAAAGTAAAAGGAGTTTAAGTAACATTACCATATAATGAGGGGAGCAATAGCCTGACTATACATTGTATGCCACCATATAAAACCCCTAGCACCAAGAATTGATTGCATCTTTTTGATTTGTTGGCCAGTGGGGTTCCATAAACCCCTCTAACATTACAAGCTATTGCCAATGCAGTCAGTGTTATCCTTCATAGCTTGACAGTAAGAGACTATTGCTGATTATACCATATACACAAGTCATAGATCCAGGAGAAATCTAGCTGGTGCTCAGCTGGAAGCCTCAGCATTATTAGCTAGTGTTCATAGCGTTGATAGTGCTGGAAGGTATTATAAGCAATACCAGAGGAGAAAACTAATGTTAATTTCACCCAGCTATCAGTGCTCTGAGCTATAATAATCATATGCTGCAAGATATGACCATTGGTGCAACAGTGGCACAGATGTCATGAGAGCAACCTACCTGTTTTGGGTGGATTTAAGGCTGGGTTTATAAGATGGAATCCATACCTGCTAATGACTAGATAAGTCATGAGCCCTAGGGGAAAACCTGTTACTTTATTCTGCCAAATGATCATAGCAATAATTAAATTATTCCTAATTACATATTGCTATATCCATAGATTCGTGCAAGTGTGAGAAGTTGTCTTGGGTTATGAGAAAGTAAGTCACTCTGAAGTAATATTACATATATATATATATATTTGTTATTTTAGGGTTTAGTTTTAGTTATATGTAATGTATGTCACCGTGCCTGGCTCTGACTTACACACACTCTCTATTCGTGTGTGTGTGTGTGTGTGTGTGTGTGTGTGTGTGTGAGAGAGAGAGAGAGAGAGAGAGACAGAGAGAGAGACAGAGACAGGGTCTCAATATACATCCTAGATTGGCCTAGAATTCTATGTAGCCTGTCCTCAAACTCACAGAGCTCTGCCTGCCTCTATCTCCAGAGTGTTAGTATTTTTAAAGTGTGTGCTGAATAATAAAGCATAGCTGACATAACTGCTTATGCTTTATTATTAAAGAATTTCCTTGACATAGGGTCATGATGTGCAGATCCGGTCAGCTTGCAACTTGATGTCGTCTTGGCTGGCCTTGAACTTGACATCTGCCTGTTCCAACTTCTCTTGTAGTGGGATTACTGTATTGTGTAACCCTGAACTTTATGTAGAAACTTTTATTATTTTTAATTTTTACATGTGTATGCCACATGTATGCATGTGCCTGCAGAAGCAAAGAGGGGCTTGGATACTCTACAGCTGAAGTTACCAGTGGGTGTGAGCCATTTGCTGTGGGGGCTAGGAATTGAACTTGGGTTTTCTGGAAGAGCAGCAAGCTCTCGTAACTGCTGAGCCATCTTTCTAGCCCCATATTTAAATTTTTTAGATGTTTAATATTTTTTCATGGTATGGAATTCAAAAGATTTAACAGGGTACATGATAAAAGTCATGTAACCATTCCTATTTATCAAGATCTTTGGGACACAACCATTATTACCAATTCCATATGCCTTTTTTTACAGACATTTTAGGTATGTGTACAACATGATTTACTTTTACATTATTCTATAGCTAAAGTAACACCAGGCTTTAAACATGATTTGTTTCTATTACTTATTTTGATACAGTGTCTCACTATGTTCTGAGTTGGCTCTAACTCATATTCTTGTCTTCTTCCTCCAGTGTTTTATTCCACTGTTGTAATTTAGAAATGTGCTGCCATGCCCAGGTATACTGCATTTCTTTTTGCCTTTAAAAGGTTTATATTCTCCTCTGTCTCTGTCTTTGTGTCTCTCTCTCTCTCTCTCTCTCTCTCTCTCTGAGTGTATTTGTATGTACATACCATTGGTTGTACACATGTCGTGGTCAGAGAATAAGCTATGGGAGTAGACTCTCTATTAACATGTGGATCCCAGGGATCAAACTTTGGATTTCATGTTTGGTGGCAAGTGCCTTTAGTTACTGAACCAATTCTCTGTGCCCCCTTTAATTTTTTTAGTAGCCCCCACTGGCCTTGAACTTGCTCTGTAGGCAAAGATGACTTGAACTTATAATCTTCTGACCCCTTCCTCCTGGGGGCTAGATTGTAGGTGCAGGACACCACACCTGGTTTATGTCATATAGGACTTCTTACATGCTAGCCAAGCACTTTATATTAACATCCCCCATAGTCTTGGGGCAAAAATCACCCATAGTTCTGTAAAGTAAGTTAAAATAATCGATGATCTAAAGATGGTTATCAACATTAAGAAAGGACATGTTTATAAACAGTTTATTAGCAGGCATAATGGAGCTTTGTAGTTAGAACAGTTTTGTTTGTAAATGAACTAAAGAAAATATTTTCTTTTTTTAAACTGACCTTTATAAATTCAAAATTTCTGATTATCCCAGACTTCATAGTACCCACCAGAATATGTGTTTCCTGTTTCCAAAGTATGAATTGAAATAAATCACAAAATTAAATTATAAATCATAGAAAAGAGACTGTGAGCACTTTGTCGTGATCATGAAGTTGTAGACTTTTCTAATTTCCTCAGCCTTAACTTCTGAACTGTTCTTAGTCTCCCGTGTTTTCCTTCTTTCTAAATTCTGTATTTTAAGTTAGCAACATCATTGCAAAGAAACATTGAAGTCATCTCTATATTTGGTTAGAAAGCTAACACTTGGTTTTTTTTTTTTTTTTTTTTTTTGAAACATTATCTTGGTGTGTAGTCCAAGTTTGCTCTAGACATGCTAGATATCTCAGGCTGACCTCATATTCTCAGTAGGCCTGCTTTGGCCTCTTGAATGTTGAGATTACTGTAGTGTGTCACCACTTGCAACTAGTGATTTTTTTTTCGTGGAAATGTTTCTTTTTCTGTATATGAAAATATATTTCTGTTATCATTTTTAATCTGTGGTTAGCATTGACTTTTAATCTTTGATTTCTTTTTGTTTGTTTGTTTGTTTTGTTTTTGTTTTGTTTTTGTTTTTGTTTTTTTTGGATTTGGTTTTTTTTCAAGACAGTATTTCTCTGTATAGCTCTGGCTGTCCTGGAGCTCACTCTGTAGACAAGGCTGGCCTCAAACTCAGAAATCCGCCTGCCTCTGCCTCTCAGAGTGCTGGGATTACAGGTGTGCACCACCACCACCTGGCTTGTTGTTGTTCTTTTGTTTTGTTTTTGTTTTTGTTTTTTTCGAGATAGGGTTTCTCTGTATAACCCTGGTTGTCCTGGAACTCTATCTGTAGACCAGGCTGGTCTCAAACTCAGAAATCCGCCTGCCTCTGCCTCCCAAGTGCTGGGATTAGAGGCGTGTGCCACCACTGCTCGGTGGTTTGTTGTTGTTCTTAACAGGGTCTTTCTATGTGGCTTTGGATGTCCTAGAATTCAATATGTAGTTCTGTCTGCCTACCATACCCAGCTGCAGCCAGTGCTGTTGGTATTTATTTATTTATTTGTTTATTTATTTATTCATTTATTTATTTATTTTGGTTTTTTAAGATTGGGTTGCTTTGGCTGTCCTGGAACTCATTCTATAGATCAGGCTAGCCTCAAACTCAGAGATCCACCTGCCTCTGCTTCCTGAGGGCTGGGATCAAAAGGCATGTACCAGTACTGCCAGGCTTGTGGTCAGTGTTCTAAATCACAGTGCCGTATCTCTAATCACTATTCTGTTATGTTAAAAAAATTATTTGTGTCACCTAGTCCAGTTATTGAATATGAGTAAAATTTTACTCCTCAAAGGAAAATCCCCAAGAAACACAGAATTTCATGTTATGACTTCAAAAAAGAGTTGTCATTTATTAATGGGAATAGGGAATATGGACATTGATACCATCCTATTTCAGTGGGATAATCCTAATGTTGTCTCTTTGTGAGTTCTTTGCTAAGTAGGTGTTTCCAGCGACCGTAGTCTGGGAAGCCTACCTAAGATGCTTTGAGAATTGACTTTTACAAAATAGTAGGACCAAGAGGCCAAGTAGGCCAAGAGCCCTATTAAAAAACAGAAACCTTTAGAGAAGTTGGAAACATAAGTGACAAAAATGCCTTAGAAGAAGCATTTTTTTCAGTGACTTTTTTGCATTTCAAGTTCATTTAACTAGCATTAATTAAACATACATTGTGTCATTCCCCTTGCCCCAACCCCAGTGGGAATTGAAGCTAGGGTCTTCAGCATGCAAAGCAAGCACTCTATGATTGAGTTTTAATCTCTTTATCCTTCCCTACTGTCTTAGTTAGGGTTTCACTAAGGTTTCATTGCTGTGAAGAGACCCCATGATCACGGGAACTCTTACAAAGGACAACATTTCATTGGGGATGGTTTACAGTTTCATAGATTTAGACCATTATCATCTTGGTGGGAAGCCTCCAGGCAGACCTGGTGCTGGAGAAGGAGCTGAAAGTTCTACATTTTGATCCAAAGGCAGCAAGGAGGAGACTATGTTCCACACTGGGCAGAGCTTTAGCATAGGAGACTTCAAAGCCTGCCCCACCCCAACAGTGACTGGTCCTTTGGTAAGACTACACCTCCTAAAAGTGCCACTCCCCATTGGCCAAGCATTCAAACACTGGAATCTATGGGAGCTATACCTATTCAAACCACCACACCTACCCCCCCCTTTTTTTTTTTTAGTATAGAATACAGTTGTACAGTTTATTCAGGGCATGGGATGGCAGTTAAGGGGGGTTGTAGAGGCAGAGAAAGGCAGAGAGAGTAGAGAAGCAGAGGCCGGCCATGACCACGTGTAGAGAAGGGGGAGGGGAGGAGAGCCCAAGGGGGCAAGAGAAGCGGTGAGTGAGAGAGGTAAGAGATAAGAGCCACACCTACCCTTTTAAAGACAGGGATTTCACAATCTAACCCAGGGTGGCCTTGATTTTGAGTTCATCCTGCTACAGCCTCCTGAGTGTTAAGATTATAGGTGTGTGCCAGTATTCCTGACTTGTATATGTTTTAAAAGATAACCTCAGAGTTGAATGTAGTAGCATATAAATATAGTCTGAGCTATTCAAAACGTTGAATAGCTTTACTTAAACTTGGTTGTTGAGGCTAGACTAGGCAACATAGTAAGCCCTTGTCTTGCCCCTTCTTCTCTTTGTTATCCCCACTCCCCAAAAAACTCCAGAAAAAACAAACAAGCAAATAAGCAACAAATGGACATGGTGGGGTAGGCCAGTAAGCTCAGCTACTATGGATGTGTCAGTAGTGGATTAGAAAAGAGTAATTACACATGTTCCAAGTATGTATATATGTATGTATCTTGTAATAGTGAAACTTTTAAGAATAAAGTTTCTTTTTTTTAAACGATTTATTTACTTATTATTATATGTGAGTACAGTGTAGCTGTCTTCAGACACTCCAGAAGAGGGTCTCAGATCTCTTTACAGATGGTTTGAGCCATTATGTAGTTGCTGGGATTTGAACTCAGGACCTTTGGAAGAGCAGTCAGTGCTCTTAACCACTGAGCCATCTCTCCAGCCCCAAGAATAAAATTTCTAAAGATACTAAAATACCGTAATTGTCAACTGGAAATTTTATAGTGTAGAATTACAAGTTGTGTTTTTGTTAGTTCTTTTACTATCCTGAATAAATTCTAGATTAATTAGAATACATTTTCTGTTACCTATTCAAAAGTCAGTGTAAAACAAATGCTTTTGAGAGTCTGTATCTTCTTCCTTTAGGCTTTACTGGCCAAAAATAATTGTAGTATTAAACTTGTAATTGTGCTGGTTACAGCACTATATGGCTATAGTCCAGAATATGGGAAAACTAAGACTGTGGGGGATCATGTGAGACCAGGCATTGAGACCAACCTGGGCAATATAACACACCCTTAAGCATAGTTATGAGTTGAAGTGGGACAATTGCCAAAAATTCTACTCTAGAATTACTTACTTAATATTTAGACTAAATATGATTATGAGACCTGTAAAGTATTATATTGAACTATATGAGAAAATTATAGTTTCAGTTCTTGCTAAATGTATAGTTAGTACATGGTAATATCAATAACATGCCCCCCTTAAGTTCTCATTATGAGAATGGAGTAATATTTTTCTGCAAGTGAATTTAGTTAAAGTCTATTTTTTTTAAGTAAGTATTATATGAAGATTTGGGGTCTGTCAAAATTGCTAATCTATGTGTTTGGGAGATAAATTTGAAGTATGGTCAGCATTTAGTGAGTAGAGCTCTCACTAACTTTATTTTATTCTCTTGTGGACAAATTGGAGGATGTGGCCAAGGGAGTGTGAGGAACTGGACAGTTGGCTTGTTTGATAAAGGTTTGTGCTGATCTGTCAGCTGAGGCAGGCATCACAGTGCTGTGGGAATAGACATTCGTTAAAAGGTTTTAAACATTACATTGTATTTGTGTATTTGTGTGCATGTGCACACCCACACCACATGCAGGTCAGAGGAGCACTTGCAGGAGCTGTTTCTCTCCTCTGATCATGTGGGTCCTGGGGAATCAGACTCAGATCTTCAGGTTCAGCAGCAGGCCTCTCAACCTGCTGAATCATCTCACCTGCCCCAATCCTTTACTCCTTTATCACTAAGTAAGTATTTGAGTTGCGGGGCTGGAGAGATGGTTCAGCAGTTAAGAACACTATTGTGGGGCCTTCCGGGGGTCCCACTTGGGATTCAATGATAAAGACACAGAGATATCTGTGTAAGGCTATTAGCTTATTTGCTGGGGCTACCCTCAGTTACCCCTCTGGACTCAATCTGACTTTCCTGCACTGCTCCTGTTCTGCTTCCCTCCCTCTGCTCCAGCTCCAGCAACCTGCTCTTTATTTATCAAAAGCCACACTGTTCTCATATTAAAATTCTATTAGCAATAGTGGGGGATGTTCCACAGCTTACTCATTTTGAACCAATCAGCAGCCAGACTACACCCCATTCATATCTTAGTGTTGCCTTTTGGCCAGATTGAAGGCAATGTGTTTCCACATGGCAGCTTGCTTTTAAACATGACAATCTCAGAGAATCCTCTTTTTGGGCAGGCGAGGATGCAACATATATAAAGCAGGTCTTATGGGCTATAGAAATGACAATATCATATATCCTGCCAGCACCTGACTCTGCAGGCACAGCAATTAGCAATTGAGAATGCAGGGACACATCTTCATGGCCAGCTGATATAGTATGTATGGCAGTTATTTATCCCAACAGGCTGTTCTCCCAGAAGACCTGGATGTGATTCCCAGCATCCACATGGTAGCTCACATCCATCTGTAACTCTAGTCCATGGAATCTCATGTCCTCTTCTGGAATCCTCAGGCACTGCATTCATGTGGTATACAAATGTACAAGCAAGGCAAAACACCTCTACACATAAATAAGTTAGCCTGGTGTAGTGGTTCATGCCATTAATTCCAGCACTTAAGATGTAGAGGTGAATAGATAGAGGCCGATCTGGTCCATAGGGAGTTGTAGGTTAGTGGGGTTTGGGTTGGGAGGGCTACATAGTGAGACTGTGTTTCAAAAAAATTGTTTCTTAACTGAATAATTTTCTTAACACACATTTTCTTAACACATTTTATTTCCTTATCCTTCTTTGCATAAGAGATGATATGTTATTTGCTGATGAGGTTATTTTAGTTGGCTGTACATTTATATTCCTTTTTATGAAGAAATAAAGTAGATTGAAAGGAACAAAAGGCAATCTACAAACATGTGCTAATGTTTCTGTGAGCTTGCTTGGAATGACTTGGTCCAATGAGAAAGACCATTTTTCCTTATAGTCATGTTAACCATCAGGTAACATTTCCTTGCAATCAGTCCATTAGTGTGGTAATCTTTTTGCATTGCTCTGAGGAAATTTTTACATGTATTTATTTATTTTGTGTATGTGTGAGTCTTTGTATGCCATGGAATGTGCAAGTTAGAGGACATCTTGCCAGGAGTCTGTTTTCTCCTTGCACTCTGTGGGTCCTAGGCCTAGGACTCAGGTTGTCAGGCTTGATAGCAAGAGTGTTTACTGCTGGCCATATCGCCAGCCGCACTATGAGTTTGTTTTTCTTTAATAGAAGGACTTTGTTTTTATCATCCCTTATAATCTGGCTGGGTAGTCGCAGTCTCCCTCTCACATGTTCCCTTTCAGACACAGACGCCATCCAAAACTTCCTGCTGTCCTTGTTCTTAACTGTTGTGCCTTGTTGAATCAAAGCCATGGGGTTTGAAACAAGTTCAGTATCATTTTATTAGGATTAATTCACCCATCGGGACTTGAGATACAGAACCAGAACTCATCCAAACCCCGAGGATATAGTTTTCACCCAAGAAATTTCAGATTTCAATCAAAGACCCATCTCTCTCTCTCTCTCTCTCTCTCTCTCTCTCTCTCTCTCTCTCTGCCTTCCCCCCCCCCCCCCTTTTGGTTTTTGAGACAGTATTTCTCCATATAGCCCTGACTGTCCTGGAAATCACTCTATAGACCAGGCTGGCCTCGAACTCAGAAATCCACCTGCCTCTGCCTCCCAAGTGCTGGGATTAAAGGAATGCGCTTCCACTGCCCAGACCCATTCTCACGAGCAACTAGAAATAGGTTTTCCCAGTATGTAACACAATCTTAGGGTTCACCATGTGAACCTACAAGTCTTCATTTTCACAGTAAATGCAATAAAGAGAGAACAACCTTCATTTCTGTTCTTGTGATCTGTCAGGGGCCAGAGTGTTTTCTATGAGTATTAACATTTGAAAAATACAATTGCATATGACTTGTACAAAATGAGAGCACTAATCTAATGATTTCTTTTTTTTTTAGTCCTCATAGCTATAAATCTTTTTACTTTCATAGTGTATATATTTAGTTGTATCATTAAAATTCCTCCCTAAGTATATAGAGGAATTTTATTTAATTTTATTTAATTCCATACCTTCTTTCTCTCTCTTTTGAGAAAACAATCAGACAAAATATAGATAAAACAGTGAAAGAAAAAGTACAAGAAACAGACACACAAACAAAATCCATAAAAAACACAAAATTGGAAACCAAAATACACAAGGAAAAGACCAATAATATTTAAAAAGGTGCCTAAACAAAGCAATATGAGACAAAAAAATGTACAGAAATATTGAGTTTGTTTTGTGTTGACATCTTCTGCTGGTCATGGGACCTGCCCTTAAGTGTGGTTTATATACCCAAGGAGACTCTGTTGGACAAAACGAATTTGCCAGTGGTTGTCAGTTGGTGAGAGCTTCCTGGTTAGGGTTGGGAGCTCTTGGACCTGTACAGCCCTGTGCATGCTGCCTGTGCATTCACATGGATGTCAGTATGGGTCTGTTATGGCTGGAAGGCACTGTCTCTTTGGTGTGCCCCCTGGCTCTTAGAAGCTTTCCGATTCCACTTCTGCAGAGTTCACTGAGCCCTGAGGGGAGGGGAAAGAAGATGAAGTTGTCATCTGTGACGTGTTCTAAACTCTCATTCTTTGCACATTGTCTAGCTGTGGGTCTCTGTGTTAGTTCCTATCGACTGCAAGAGGAAGCATCTCTGATGATGTCAGTGAGATACTGATCTGACAGAAGGTTGTTAGGAGTTATTTTGTTGCTGTGTTCCTTTGACAGAACAATAGTATTTCATTCCAATCCAATCTCAATAGAAGGAATTTTCAAATGTTGAAATATAATTGATAGCCGGGTGGTGGTGGCGCACGCCTGTAATCCCAGCACTCTGGGAGGCAGAGGCAGGTGGATTTCTGAGTCTGAGGCCAGCCTGGTCTACAGAGTGAGCTCCAGGACAGCCAGGGCTATACACACTGGAGTAATGGCATTAAATTTTGAGGTCTGAAGTGCATTAGAATAAACTAGCAGTGACAGTATCAGGCATGTCTAACACTCAGACACTGTGCCATGATGCTGTCACCTACAATACCCATCTCAAGAATACCTCCCCTTCCCCAATGGAGTTACCAAAAAAATCATAATTCTAAGTAAGTTTACAATTTTGTTCTGGGCTGAATTCATAACTATTCTTGAAAACATGTAGCCTGCCGGGCGGTGGTGGCGCACGCCTGTAATCCTAGCACTCTGGGAGGCAGAGGCAGGCGGATTTCTGAGTTCGAGGCCAGCCTGGTCTACAGAGTGAGTTCCAGGACAGCCAGGGCTACAGAGAAACCCTGTCTCACAAAAAAAAAAAAAAAAAAAAAAAAAGTGTTAAAAAAAAAAAAAGAAAACATGTAGCCTATAAATCAAATGTTGGTCATTTGTGAATCATTTTGGAGTTAAGTAAGGCTCAACTGAAATATACAACTAGGTAATATCAGCATCATAGTGGTAATATCAATATATATTTTGTTTGTTTGTTTGTTTGTTTTTTGGATTTGGTTTTTTCGAGACAGAGTTTCTCACAGATTAGTACTTTAAAAAACCTGAGCCACATTTTAACACATTAAAGAATGATGCAGTCTCGATAGTTAATTTCACTGTGAACCAGTGCACTAAATGTTCCCAAGCAACATTCTCATTTCTAGGCAATTAAGCTTCCTCATAAAACAATACGACTAAGTTTTCTCTTGTTACTGTTTATTTAGGCTAGCAATATGACTGCTGAAGAAACGGTGAATGTAAAAGAGGTTGAGATCATTAAGCTGATTTTGGACTTCTTGAATTCAAAGAAGCTTCACATTAGTATGCTGGCGCTTGAGAAGGAGAGTGGAGTTATAAATGGCCTGTTTTCAGATGATATGCTTTTCTTGAGGTATGTTAACATCATTACTATGAGGCTTACAAGTAGCTCTTCCAAAGAAGAATATTAATAGGTTAATATGTATAATATTTCATGAAATACTGTAAGTGTAATTAAAATTATTTTTCATAATGGAATATTTGCAATACACAGTAATGCATGTATAGAATGTTTTTAGTGGTAACATGTGTAGTGTTCAGAGTTATAGCCTTAAGTGTGTATCAATTTAAAAGGTACACAAGAAATTCAAGGCCCTGGGAAGATAAAGAAAATATTTCTAAAATATGCACAAGGAGTGTATAGAAATGCATTCCATAAAATAAAGCATTTATTATAAAATATATTAATTATTAAAAGTAAGTTCACTACCTGAAACATTTGTAATTCTTGCATTTATATATATTACATATATATTATTGAATTTTGTTTTAATTTTATATGTACGTGTGTTTTGTGTACCATGTGTATGCCTGGTACCTATGGAAGCCAGAAGAGGGTCTCAGATCTCCTGGAACTAGAGTTAGAGATGATTGTGGGTCCTAGAGGTTGAATCCAGGTCCTCTGAGAGAACAGCTAGTGCTTTTAGTCACTGAACCATTTCTCTAACCCCTTTTGTGTATATTTTTTAAAAATAGCAAAATTTTTCCAGACATTGTAGTATATGACTTTAATCCCAGCATTTGAGCCGTAGAGGCAGGCAGAATTCCAGGCCAGCCAGAACAACATATACAAATCAAGACTGTCACCCAAAACAAAACAAAATAAAAGAATTCGCAGGAATTCTCTGTGGTTACAAATAAATATCTTAAAACTTTTCAATTTAGTCTCTTAATGGCTTGCCCATTTTAAAATTTTATCCATGAGACTTTTTTATATACTTTACTGAGCAGTTTTTATACATAAGACTTTTTGTGTCTTGAATTATTTTTCTAGGGTGTAATTTTTAGAGGGGGATTTGCAAGGCAAGGGGGACTGCCATATTTTCCACAGTGGAAAACTGAAAAAACCCCGGGCTGACTTTGATGGAAAAGATAATAACAATCTCTCATATAGAAATATATTCTATTTTAATGATTCTGCATATCCTTGAGATGGAGTGTATATTTTAAAAAATGAGCTGTTCCTAATTTATAAACATCAAGCTGAAAGGAGAACACAGAGGTTTATTAAATTATCTGTAGCTTATTAAAATTATTATACCTCCCTGAATCCCATTTGGTGGTCCTCTAGCCTCAGGAACCTATAGTGAGGAACTAGTACAGAAGTAGTGTTCTTTTTCCCTTGTCTTGACCTTTCCCCTTTTCCCCTTTTCCACTTCCCCTTTTCCCCTTTGCCCTTTCCTGTTTCCCCTTTTCTTCTTTCTCCTTTTCCCCTTTCTCCTTTCTCCCTTTTCCCTTTTCCCCCTTTCCCCCTTTGCCCTTCCCCATTCCCCCTTCTCCCTTCCATTTTTCCCTTTACCCCTCCTTTTTCCCCTTCTTCCCCCTTCTCCCTTCCCCCTCCCCCTTTCTCCCTTTCCCCTTCTTCCTTTCCCCCCTCCCTTCCCCTTTCCCCCCTTCTCCCTTTCCCCCTCCCCCTTCTCCCTTCCCCCTTCTCCCTTCTCCCTTCTCCCCCTTTTCTTCCTCCTCCCCGTCACCCTCTTTTTGTTTTGGAAACAGGGTTTCTCTGTGTAGCCTTGGTTGTCCAGTAACCTACTCTGTAGACTAGGCTGGCCTTGAACTCAGAGATTCGCCTGCCTCTGCCTCCTGAGTGTTGTGAATAAAGGTGTGTGCCACCATGCCTGGCTTGCTCTTGTCTTTCAAGTGTTGATACCTCTGGAATTTAGTACTGGCCCTTGAGTACTTTCTAGGAGCCTGTTGATTTGTGATGAAATTTTACTGGTTTCAGGTAAAGTGGAAAGAATTAGTAAGTATTAAGCTAATGTATTCATTTAAAGATCTAACCTATGAAATTGTATTCTCCTCCAATTTTAAGATTAAAACACCTCTTTATAAAACTACTATGACATATATTGTGATTGGTTATTATTCTTTAAATAAAATACTAGAAATCTTATGTTTGTCCTTCTGCCCATCCATCCATTTTATAAATTTACTGTTATCATTATTCAAAATTGAGAAATTGTTATTGTAAAAGAATATTACTGATGTTTGAAGAGTCAGAGGCTAATCTCATTATTTGCTTTTAATGTCTATTTTGTCATCTCTTCTGTCATCTATTAGTGTGACTTGAATTGATGAGCATTCTGGGTTTTTATTTATTTAGGCAGCTAATTCTGGATGGTCAATGGGATGAAGTTCTTCAGTTCATTCAGCCTCTAGAATGTATGGAAAAATTTGACAAAAAAAGGTAGGACTTTAAGGTTTTACTGTTTTGTCATTGACAGAAACCTAGCAAACAAAACAAAATAAATGCATGTAAGATGCAGCCTTTCTATAAAACAGCACACACTGGATCCTGGTGTATTAGAGCACTCTAGTTACACAGTTATAGTGCTTGAAGTCTTTGCAAGTTCCATATGCAGGTCTACTCAGTCAGTAGTGTGTATGCAGACTTCTGCATATCAAATAGTGATGTGTATGTACTTCAGAGACATCTTTTTGCTGACTCTTAGCCTTCATTGTTCAATGACAGTCAATTGTAATTTGTGTCCTTATTCTCTTAGTGTAACCAATGTCCTTCCTTCTTGCCTCCACTGACTGCCTTTAAGTTTTATGCTTCATCATTGTTTTTTGGCAGTTTGATTATTGTTGATTAGGGTTTTCATTGCTGAGAAGAGACACTATCACCAAGACAACTCTTAAAAAGGACAACATTTAATTGGGGCTAGATTACAGTTCAGAGGTGCAGTCCATTATTGTCATGGCAGGGAGCGTGGCAGTGTGCAGACAGACATGGTGCTGGAGGAGCCGAGAGAGAGTTCTACATCTTCATCAAAAGGAAGCCAGGAGCAGACTGGCTCTTTCGCCCTACGTGGAGCTTAAGCATAGGACCTCAAAGTCTACCCCACAGACACATTTACTCCAACAAGGCCACACCTATATTAGCAAGGACACAACTCCTAGTAGAGTCACTCCCTGTGGGCCAAGATTCAGGCACATGAGTCTGTGGGTCTATTCAAACCACTACAATTACGATATGCTTAAGTGTTTTTTAATTTCTTCATTTGTTTTTGGGGGGGTAGCTATATGTTTATTTTTCCAATTTGAAATATCTTTGGCCATACTTCTTCAAAAGTATATCTTACTTTGTATTTTCCTTCTGGGATATAATATAAAATTGAATTTTGTCCACAGCATTGAGGACTTGTTTAGTTTTTTTGTTTGTGGTTCTAGGGGTTGAACATAGGGGCTATGTATGCTTCACAAATGTTCCTGAGTAAACCATATCTGCAAGGCCCTTCTCCCTTCTTTTGTTTCTCTTGAGACAGGGTCTCATTAGCCTCAGATTGGCCTCAAACTTGATACTAGATTGGCCTTGAACTTCTTATCCTCCTACCTCCACCTCTTGGATACTTGGGTTTATATAGGTGTGTACCACCAGATACAGTTAATAAAGTGTTGGTGTTTGATCCCAGGACTTTGTACATGCTGAGGACACACTGAATCAACTGAGCTTCCCATCCTAATACCCTCAAACTGAAAAAAATTTGTTCAAAGACAGTGTCTTGCTCTGCAGAATGGACTGGACTTGTAATCTTCTGGCTTCCATATTCCAAATACTGGGGTTACAGTATTTGCTGCCACACCTTAATCTTTTTAAAAGCACATTTTCTCTTTGTTCCTATGGATTATTTTTTATTGAATTTTTTATTAGATATATTCTTTATTTACATTTCAAATGTCCCCCTTCCTGATCCCCCCTCCCCTGAAAATCCCCTAAGCTATCCCCCCCTCGCCCTGCTCATCAATCCACCCACTCCTGCTTCCCTGTCCTGGCATTCCCCTATACTGGGGCATCTAGAGTTCATGACCAAGGGCCTCTCCTCCCTTTGATGTCCAACAAGGCCATCCTCTGTTGCATATGCATCTGGAGCCATGGGTCCCTCCATGTGTACTCTTTGGTTGGTGGTTTAGTTTCTGGGAGCTCTGGAGGTACTGGGTGGTTCAAATTGTTGTTCCTCCTATGGCGCTGCAAACCCCTTCAGCTCCTTGGGTTCCTTCTTTGGCTCCTCCATTGGGGACCCTGTGCTCAGTTTAATGGTTGTCTGAGAATGTCCCCCTCCGTATTTGTCATGCACTGGCAGAGCCTCCCAGGTGACAGCTATATCAAGTTCCTGTCAGCAAGCACTTGTTGGCATCCACAATAGTGTCTGGGTTTTGTAACTGTATATGGGATGGATCCCTAGGAGGGGCAGTCTCTGGATGGTCTTTCCCGCAGTCTCTGCTCCACACTTTGTCTCTGTATCTCCTCCTGTGGGTATTTTGTTCCCCTTTCTAAGAAGGACCAGAGTATCCATACTTTGTTCTTCTTTCTTCTTGAGCTTCTTGAGAGTCTATGAATTGTCTCTCCTAGCTACATAATGATAAGTATGGGATTTTAAATTTCAGATAGCATACATTTCAATTTCAATTTTTTTTTATTAGGCATGGTGGTATATACTGGTAATCCTGGTACTTAAAAGGCTGAGGCAGGAAGATTATGAGTTTGAGGTTTCTTGCACTTAATAAGGAATTTCATATCAGCCTGTGCTATACATTGGGCCTAACTCAAAAGTTTTTGTTTTGTTTAATTTTTCTCTGAGATACCTTTTTTGCTGTTGTTGTTGGGTCATGTGTGTGTGTGTGTGTTTGTGTGTGTGTCCTGCTCCCAAGTTTCTCTATGTAGTCCTGGCTGTCCTGGAACTCACTCTATAGACCAGGCTGGTCTTGAACCCAGAGATCTGCCTGCCTCTGCCTTCCGAGTGCTGGGAATAAACGTGTGTGCCACCACTGCTCGCCTCTCAGAGATAGTCTTATCTGTTTATTTTCTGTGGATTTTTCTGTAAGTTTTTTTTAACTTAAATAGTTGCTTTTTTGCTAGTGTTTTGCTCCTAAGTTTGAGTTCTGGTGATACCAGGTTCAGATTTTAATGATCATCTTTTTTCCTAACTTTAAGTCACTTTAAAACAGTACTCATTTTTATATAAAGTATCTTCCACCCCTGTAGATTTCCTCCAGTCCAAATGCTTGGGACAGAAACCAGTGCCCTGTACATGCTAGGGAAGTGCTGTACAACTGAACTGTATTCCTGGCTTGTAAATTTATCTTTGAGGCTATGCAGTCTGTTATTGTCCTTTGAAAGTATTGGCTTTTAAAATATTTATTTTTATTATTTTAAATTATGTATATATGTGGATATGTCTATGTGTGGATGTGTGCATGTGAGAGCAGGTTCCTGAAGACACCAGAGGTATGGAATCCCCTGGACCTGGAATTTGAGGCGGCTGTGAGCCGCTCTGTGTGGTACTAGGAACTGAACGTGGGCCTTCTGCTAGAGCAGCAAGCATTCTTAGCCATGGAGCTGGCTTTCCTTCCTTCCTTCCTTCCTTCCTTCCTTCCTTCCTTCCTTCCTTCCTTCCTTCCTTCCTTTTCTTTTTTTTTTTTTTTTCTTGGATTTGTTTTTTTTTTCTGAGACAGGGTTTCTCTGTGTAGCCCTGGCTGTCCTGGAACTCACTCTGTAGACCAGGCTGGCCTCGAACTCAGAAATCCGCCTGTCTCTGCCTCCCAGAGTGCTGGGGTTACAGGCGTGTGCCACCACCACCCGGCTGGGGCCATCTTTCTTAAAAGTGTTGAGTTTTATTTAAGCAAGTAGTTAACTTGTTTAGTCCAAAATACAAATTTTGTTTTTTCTTTGTAGTGAAATTTCTTGTCTTTCCATCATTTTTCTGTTGTTTTCTCAGTGTTCCTTACAATTTCCTTTTCATCTTAATCATTTTGGGAATAGTTGTAAGTTAGGGCACTTGAATTTATACAGTACATTTGAATGCATCTCTTACCGTGGTTCCCTTTTTGTTTTCTTTTTTTCTTTTTCCTTTTTTTGTTTTTTGTTTTTGTTGTTTTGTTTCTTCACTCATTTTTCTGTCTGATCTAGCAGTATTAAACTAGGGTGGTGGAAACTTTTTTCCTAAAGATTTATTTTTATTTTCAATTATGCTCATGCATATGTGTCTGTGTGGGAATATGTGCATATGAGGCCAGTAGAGGGCGTTGGATCTTCAGGTGTGGTAATAAGCACCTTTATCTGTGGACCCATCTTGCTGGCCCAATTTGACCAATTCACATATCAAATGATGCCCAAGAAAAAGGAAGGAGAGGTTCCTGGTCCTGGAAAGGCTAAGTGCAGCAGTGTAGGGGAATACCAGGACAGGGAAGCTGGAAGGGGTGGATTGGGGAACAGGGAGGGAAGAGGGCTTATGGGACTTTCAGGGAGGGGGGATCCAGGAAAGAGTAAATCATTTGAAATGTAAATAAAGAATATATTGAATAAAAAAAAATTGCTGGAGTGGTACTCTAACCCAGTGGTAGAGTATGTGCCTGGCCTGTGCAGAGTCCTGGGCAGTCCGGCAGCCCAGCACGGAGCACACTTGTGCTTTGGAAGCTTCTCTAGGCTTTGGCTTTGTTAGCATTCTTGCCATGTAGCTCAGGTTGGCTCATGGTTGTCCTTATTTAACCTCCTGAGTCTGGATATATAGATGTGTGCTTCCATGCCTGTTATCATTCAACTTTTTAATCATTTTAATGTTTCTTCTTTCACAGGTTTCGTTATATTATCCTGAAGCAGAAGTTTCTAGAAGCTTTGTGTGTTAACAATGCAATGTCTGCAGAAGATGAGCCCCAGCATGTAAGATTTTTATTCCTGAAGGTTTGCGCCCTAGTCTTGTTTTCAGCTATTTTATTTACTAAATCAGAAGATTATTATCATGGGTTTTCCAAGGGTTTGTAAGCTATGATGAGGCAAGATCTGTAGTTTTACAGATGTAATACTTTTAATCTGTAATCCTTCTAAACTTCTCTGATTAAACCAAAGTGCTGTGTGAATACTCCAAAGGT
Organism: Apodemus sylvaticus; assembly: GCF_947179515.1. NCBI lineage: Eukaryota > Metazoa > Chordata > Mammalia > Rodentia > Muridae > Apodemus > Apodemus sylvaticus. Next base: position 54,876,162 of record NC_067475.1, on the reverse strand, counting down.
ATATATTCTCCTTTCAGGTAAGTTAGACCAGGGCCTATTAAGCGTTTCCCTCTTTTGACTCTTTTTACCCTAGAAAAATTGATATGCCCCTGGTTTTATTGGTATTCAAATAAAGAATTTAGTGATCAAAAATCTAAGGAATTTTATTTTAAAATGTTATACATATTGTTTTATCATACTGTTTATTAGCAGTGAAAGCAAATTTACATGCTAATGAGATGTATATGGATATGTATATGATATGTATATTTAATTAATATTTATGTATATTAATTTCTTTATATATGTATATATGTGAGGTATATATCCCCCCTTCTGTGTGTGTGTGTGTGTGTGTGTGTGTTTGTGTACATGAGTCCAGTGTGTCCTTATAGGCTGTCCTCTTCAGTCTTTCTTGTTTCTTTGAGGCAAGGTCTTGGGAGGATTGCTGTCGTTGTCATCTTCGTCTTCTTCCTCCTCCTCTTCCTCTTCCTCTTCCTCCTCCTCTTCTTCCTCCTCTTCTTCTTCCCCATCTTCCTCCTCTTCCTCCTCTTCCTCTTCCTCCTCCTCCTTCTTCTTCTTCTTCTTTTTTTTTTTTTTTTAGCAAGACTGGCAGTCAATAAGCTCCAGTGATCCTGTGTCCACCAACTTCATGCTGGGGTTAGAGGCATGTGTGAACCATGCTTGGTTTTTACATGGGTGCTAGAATCTTGGTCTTCTCACAAGCAGAGCAAATGTTCCTAACAGTGAAATCCTCTCTCTAGCCTAGCCTCAACCTCTATATATTTATTGAAATTTAAAAAAAAAGTATGTGTGTATGATTTGTATATGTGTGTGTTAGAGAGAGAGAGAGAGAGAATGTATGCATGCTATGGTATATGTATAGAGGTCAGAGGACATCTTGGGTGTCTGTCCTCACTTTCTAGCTTGTTGAGACAAAGTTTCTGTGTTGTTTGCTTCTGTATATGCCACACTAGCTGGTCTATGAGATTCCCGAGATTCCCGGGTCCACTTCCCATCTTTCTGTACTGGCCCTGGAATTATGAACATGTTGCAAACCTTTAGTGGGTTCTAGGGATTTGAACCCAGTTTATTATATTGCACAGCAAGTACTTTACCTACTGATCCATCTCTCAGGTCACTCTCTTTTAAAGAAAAGGTTTCTGAGTTTGGTTCCTAACATCTACATGATCGCTCATGACCATCTATCTGTAACTCTGGTTCCAGGTAATTCAACACCATCTCTGGCCTCCAGGGCACTGAGTACACACATGGCCACATATCTGTATCCAGGCAAAGCACTCCTGTACCTACAAGGAAGAAAAGGAGGTGGGGGGGGGGGGGGAAACAGGCGCCCATGCAGCCTGTTGGCTTTGAGCTGGCTTAGAACAGGATGGTTCTGAGCTTCTGTAGCTTCCTGCCTCTGCCGCCTGGGGCTTGCTCATTGTTATATAGAGGCATAAATGTTGGCTCACTATTTTATATTACAGGATGTAGCAAATCTTTAACTCAGTATTGGATCAATTTTTAAATTTTTATCATTTATTTATTTTATGGGGGGTGCATCACACACTTCATGGTAAAAGTATGTGGAGGTTGGCAGAAATCTTGCAGGAGTCGCTTCTCTCCTGCCACCTAGGTCCCAGGGACCAAACTGAGGTCCTCAGAGTTGGTGGCAGGCAACTCTTTCCTCTTGGCTTTCTTGCCAGCCCTTGGTCAATATTTTATTTTATAGTTGTTAATGATGACAATACATTGCATAAATACATAATACAAAATGGCAGAAGTATGCTTAGGATGATTTTAGAAATCATTGGAAATTTTGTTTTAATCTCAGTCCAGAATTAATCAAAAGCTTTAAAATGAAAAAGCAAGCAACTCAAACATAAACTTTGAATTGAATTTTTGAAGTAGAGTTGAGGTTTTTAAAGTCTAAAATAGATTTTAACCACCAAGGATTAGAATAGTGGTTTTCAACATTTGTTTATTTGTGTTCTCTCTCTCTCTCTCTCTCTCTCTCTCTCTCTCTCTCTCTCTCTCTCACACACACACACACACACACACACACACACTTGTGCCATTCACAAGTGTAGAGATCAGAGGACTATTTGAGTCAGTTCTCGCCTTCACCACATGGATCCTGGGAATTAAACTCAATATTGTCAGGTTTGGCAGCACGTACTTTACCCACTGAGCCATCTTTCTGGCCCAGTTCTAGACCTTATGCCTTTGTAGCAAATGCTTTTACCCACTGAACCCCACCCACAACAGATGAATTATGGAGAATTCAGAGCATAGCAAAACAAGGGATAATATAATGGCATTTCTTTTCCCATGATGAAGAAATTTTTATCAGATGATGTCACAATGGAACAAGTTTTAAAAACTAAACTTGATGTTTTGAGTTTGTCACTAATTGATTCAGTCTGTATTCCCAGTTATTCCCATGTGTAAGATAGGCCCATATACTTAAATTCTATTAGGTGTGTCTAGACTTCTGACACTTGGACATGATATTGTCATCTACAGTGCATACGCTCAAGAACCACACAACTGAGTTGGGAAGAAAAACACCTTCATGTTTACTCTTTTGGGTTGGGCCATATTCATAGCTAACCTGGGGCACTTAATTCTCCCAGGCCACCTGTTGTCATGCCCTCTGGGTATCTGACTGTTTAGTATACACATTGTTGTCATTCATCTCATCTAAGCTTCTTTCTGCTGTTTCTATTGTTTTTGTAGTGTTTTGTAGTGTAAATGTTCCCTGTTGTGAATTTTGCATTTTATCCCAATATCCCTTAGAATTTATTCTAAGACCAGTTGAGACCAAGAAAATGGCTCATTTGCATTTGAGCTAAAGCAAATAATCAAGTTTTTAAAACAAACTATTGTCATCCTTCAGTTTTCACTTTTATTGAACTATGCATGGAGGCTCTCAACTCTAATTCCAGTATTCATAAGACTGAGAAGACAGGAGGAGCTTGAGTTCAAGACCAACCTGAGTTACATAGAGACCCTGTATCTAACCGTACCAACAAAATGAAAGTGAATTAAAGAACAAACACTTTATAAGAATTTTAATGTGAATTAGAATGCTATTTTTATAGGTAAAATTTTAATTTGGTAATTAACCAATTTTTTTATTTTTAAGTTGTAAAAACATCATCAGTTAAAAATTACTACACTGTACAAATTATGTGTATGCTCTCTGGCACCTATATCTATCTTTTATGCTCTCAGCTTTCATATTTTATTTTAAGGTGATCATTGCCTTGTACCACTTTATAGTCAGCCTTTGTTTTTCAGTTGGAATTCACCATGCAAGAAGCTGTCCAGTGTCTGCATGCTCTCGAGGAGTACTGCCCTTCTAAAGATGATTACAGCAAGCTCTGTCTGCTGCTCACCCTGCCTCGTCTGACCAATCATGCTGAATTTAAGGACTGGAATCCCAGCACTGCACGAGTTCACTGCTTTGAAGAGGTCTGTGTCATGGTTGCAGAGTTCATCCCTGCCGACAGGAAGCTAAGTGAGGCTGGTTTTAAAGCAAGTAACAATCGCTTATTCCAGCTCGTAATGAAGGGCCTACTTTATGAATGCTGTGTAGAATTTTGTCAGAGTAAAGCAACTGGTGAAGAAATTACAGAAAGTGAAGTCCTTCTTGGCATCGACCTCTTATGTGGCAACGGTTGTGATGATCTAGATCTAAGTTTATTGTCTTGGCTTCAAAATCTCCCTTCTTCAGTCTTTTCTTGTGCATTTGAACAGAAAATGCTTAATATTCATGTTGACAAACTTCTGAAGCCTACAAAAGCTGCATATGCTGATCTGTTGACTCCTCTTATCAGCAAACTGTCTCCCTACCCTTCATCTCCAATGAGAAGACCTCAGTCAGCTGATGCCTATATGACTCGTTCTCTCAATCCTGCTTTGGATGGCCTCACATGTGGATTAACCAGTCACGATAAGAGGATCTCAGATCTTGGAAACAAAACTTCTCCAATGTCACACTCCTTTGCTAACTTCCACTATCCAGGGGTACAAAACCTCAGCAGAAGTCTCATGCTTGAGAATACAGAATGTCACAGCATCTATGAAGAATCTCCTGAGCGGTAAGCATTTACTCCTAAGAATTAGGACGTTGTCGGTTCCAAGTAATCTGTAGTGTGCGCATGCAGATGTTCTTGGTGTTCAGTACTTTGTAGTTGTAAGAATTTTAGGTTTATTTTTAAAGTTAGCTTATAAAGTAATGGGTGTTATAATGCACACATTTTCATACATTTGTGTTCTGATTTATCTCTTTTTTTCTCTCCTTCCTTAAATACCTTTCTTCTCTGTCATAACCCCCTTTCTAGTGTGATGACTTATACACACACCATATACATAAATGTCATTCTAAATATAGGTCCTCCATAGGGAAAATGCAGAGTTTGTCTTTCTGAATTTGAATTATTCTCTTTTGTTGTTGTTTTTGTTTTGTTTTGTTTTTTTCAAGATAGGGTTCCTCTGTCTAGGATGTTCTGGAGCTCACTCTGTAGACCAGGCTGGCCTTGATGACCAACCTGCCTCTGCCTTCCAAGTGATGGGATTAAAGGCATGCACCACCACTGCCCAGCAAGTCTGGTTTATTTCATTTAACACAATCATCTCTAGGTGTATCAATTTTCCTGTGGATGTTATGATTTCATTTTCTTTATGGCTGAGTATAATGCCATTATGTATTCTGACCTGCCAGGCAGGATGTGCCCTGGTACACAAATGGCAAGACTATCTGGGACAGCCAACTTTCAGACTAGGTTCTGTTGCAGGGAATGCATGCTGGTACTGAGCCTGTGGCTGGGGGTGGGGATTGGGGTTGGGGGGGGACAGGCCCTAGTGGAGAACACATTGCAGTGTTTTGCTAGATGAATACCTAGTCAAAGCGCCTTCTAAATATTTGTATTTATACTCACAGAACAGTGCTGTTCTTAGCCTGGGTCAGAAATGTTTCTTTTAGCAAAGGTTGGAAGTTAATGTAGAGACTCACAAATGGCCAGAGAACTGAGAATGTTTCCCAAGTGCTTAGTTCTAAATGGAATATCTGTACCTGCTTCAAAGTCCAGGAAACATCACCCTAGGTGTGGGGGTTGTTGTTGAGTGCCATGAGATAGAGAGGAGGGGACGTGAAACACTGTTTTCTGGGAGTGGCATGGCTATCCCAATCACCAGCTCACAACAGTCGTGACTAGCTGTACAAAAAGAAACAAGATGTGGGAATAGAAGGAGCACAGTTGAAGAGAAGGAAGTCATCAGGAGAGGGAAGGGGGAAGGGAAGTGATGGGGTGAGAATGATCACAGTCTATATTTTTACATTATCAGAAGTAAACCACAAATGGTCAGAAACATATTTTATACTGTACAAGAATACATAAGATGCCCATGAAGGCCCACTGTTGTATGTCCTACATTTTCTGAATCTGTTTGTTATTGGTCATCAGGTTTGTCCCGCCTTCTCACTGTTGCAAATTGCACAGCTGTTTAGAAACATGGCTGTGCGAGTGTCTCTGCGATGTGCTGACCTGCAGCCTTTGGTACACACTCATGAGGGTAATATGGCTGGGTCATACGGTAGTCTGTTTTTAGATTTGAGAAACCTCCACCTTGATTTCCATAGAGGCAGTCCAAGTTCATATTCCCAGTGAGTATGAGTTCTTTCTCTACATCCACACCAGCTTTAGCTATTGTATGTTCTCCTGTGGATAACCATTCTAACTGACTGTGAGGTGGAATTTCAAAGCAGTTTTAATTTTTATTTCCCTGATGACTATGGACATTGAACATTTTGCATAATATTTATCAGCTATTTGTATTTCTTGTTTTGAGAATCATCTGTTCAGTTAGATCATTAGCCCATTTATTGACTTGGTGAGTTTTTCTCTTTGGTGTTCACATTCTTTAGCTCTTGGTCTATGCTAAGTATTATCTGATGTATGGTTGGCAGAGCTTTTCCCAGGCCGTATGCTCTGCAGAGGCCTTTTAGTTTCATGTAATATCATTCTTCCAGTTCTTGGTATTATTTTCTGTGCTTTTAGAGTCCTCTCAGAAAGTGTCTGCTTCTGTGTGTGGTTCTGTGTGGGCAAGGCTGTCAGAGTTGTCAGTAACTCACAGTGGTCTGATAATGACCATTCTTCACATGCACACCTGAGTAGAGGGTGCCATTGGGAAAAGACTGTCTCACTTTGTCTTCCTGACCCCTTTATCCTTATATACTCTTCTAGAAGAGGTGAGTCTTTAAAACTAAATTCTTTAAAGTGGAAAGTCATTTAACTTCTGTAGTTGTCTCTATGGTCTTTTGTAGCAATAGGTAAATCTGTGTAAATGTCTGGTATTCATCATCAGATAACATTTTTCTTTTTTTCTTTACATTTATTTATTTATTTATTTATTTATTTAAGACAAAGTATATAGCCTTGACTGGCCTGGAGCTCATTGTGTGAAGCAGCCTGCCTCTGACCCTTAAGTGCTGGGATTAGAGATATACATCACGACATTGGGTCACTGTTAACATTTTTTATAGCTATAAAAAAGCAGAAATTGTTAGTATTTTAAAAGAATATTAGGAAAAAATTGACAAAAAAGTTACTGATTATGCCATTAAAAAGATCATTTATTAAAGTTTAGGACAGCCAGGGCTAAATGGAGAAACACTGTCTCAAAAAATTGAAAAATAATCTTGAATAATTAAAAAAGTAGAAAGATATGTTTTGCTTTAATCTTAAGTATAAATAAGCCAAATAAAGTCTCTTAATAAAATTTAAAGTCTTAAAACTCTGTAGAAACATACGAGAGGGAAAAAAAAAATTTGAATAACAAAATCACAATTCATATTGCATAAAGAGACTGGGTATTAAATCTTCTAGCCTATCCAGTTTGTAGATGATTCTGGGCCACAAAGAAAGGAAATGAACTTCCTGAAAACACAGATGTCTTAGTCAGGGTTTCTATTCCTGCACAAACGTCATGACCAAGAAGCAAGTTGGGGAGGAAAGGGTTTATTGAGCTTACACTTCCACATTGCAGTTCATCACTAAAGGAAGTCAGGACTGGAACTCAAGCAGGAAGCAGGAGCTGATGCAGAGGCCATGGAGGGATGTTTCTTACTGGCTTGCTTCCCCTGGCTTGCTTAGCCTGCTCTCTTATAGAACCCAAGAGCACCAGCCCAAAGATGGAACCACCCACAAGGGGCCCTCCCCACTTGATCACTAATTGAGAAAATGCCCCACAGCTGGATCTCATGGAGGCACTTCCCCAACTGAAACTCCTTTCTCTGTGATAACTCCAGCCTGTGTCAAGTTGACACACGAAACTAGCCAGTACAACAGACTTAGATTAGAGACCCTGCTTCTTGAGAGTAATGTATGCTCTACCTAGGCATGGCAGTCCACATCTGCAGCTACAGCTGTGAGGGGCTGAGGAGCTCTCTCTCTCTCTCTCTCTCTCTTTGTTTGTTTTTGTTTTTGTTTTTTCGAGACAGGGTTTCTCTGTGTAGCCCTGACTGTCCTGGAACTCACTCTGTAGACCAGGCTGGCCTCAAACTCAGAAATCTGCCTGCCTCTGCCTCCCAAGTGGGCTGAGGATCTCTTGAGCTCAGGAGTTTGATAGCACAGAACAAGAGCCTGGGTCTATATTTTGAAACTATTTTCTATAGTAAAAGAAAAGAATAAAGATACCTTTTTAAAAAAAATAATTGATAAACACTAAATCCTTTTTTTTTGTTTTGTTTTGTTTTTTTTAAAACACTAAATCCTTAATATTATTTTCTCATTCTGTAGACCAGGCTAGCCTTGAACTCAGAAATCGCCTGCCTCTGCCTCCCAAGTGCTGGGATTAAAGGCTTGCGCCACCACTGCCTGGCCTTAATATTCTTTTTTAATGCAAGAAGAATTCTTCTAAATGTATTTTTTCACTCCCATCTGTTTTTTCTACTTTTTTGGGAAGAAGTGATACACCTGTTGAGGCCCAGCAGCCTGTGAGCAGTGAACCCATGTGCCAGGGTTCAGGGTTAGAGAAAGAGCCTGCAAATGGAGCACAGAACTCAGTTCCAGCTAAACAAGAGAAAAACGAGGTAATATTTATTGAATGCCATCTGCTTCAAAGTTATACTCTGTAAAAATTAATGGACTTGGATAAAATTGAAAAGATTTTTAATATTTTGGTATAGTACAAAGATTTTAAATATTCTTATTGGCTTGTTTTCTAGCTTCTCCCCAGAGAATTTATAGTATGTTTAGTTGTCATTGAGTATTTTATAACTTTTAAGTAGAGAAATGTATTAAAAAAACCCTGCAATGCCACATAGTGGCATTGCATGATTTAAATAATTGAATTTACATTAAATGTGGCTAATTTTCATTTTAAAGGCATATATTGTATATTTTACTTTTTGTACTTAATAAACAATTTTAAAATATATGATATAGAGCAATATTTTTATCTAAACCTAAGGTTCTGTTTTTATGTTTATGACAGGAAATTGTATTATGATAGATTATAAATTTTTTGTGCTACTCTACTTGAAGAGGTGTTAAATGTTTTTTCCTTTAAAAAAATTATTGGTGTGATGTATGCAAGTGCACATGCCACAGTGCATATGTGTAGATCAAAGGAGAATTTGTGGGAGATGGCTCTTTTTAGAGAACTCAAGTTGTCAGGCTTATATGGGAGATCCCTTTATCTACTTGCCTGTCTCTCCAGCCCCAAAACAATTGTTTCAGTGGATGAATGGGAAATACTGAGACTGATGATGAATTTAAAATGAGCTATCATTCATGAAAGCATATTTTAGCCTAGTTTTTAGGCAAATATGTTTCTATCTATACAAACCTGTTATATGCTCAGTATTAAATATGTTTGATAAGGTTAATATTTTTACTAACTAGTAATACAGTCTTTAAAAAGGTATCTAATTTAAGTAATGCCAAATTTATTATTATCTACATGCATATTCCCTGTCTGTGTGCTCATTATTGCTGTCAGTGTGCATGCTTACTTTGGGCTAGTCAGAAATGGACAATAACTGGTCGTTTCAGTCCAGAGTAAAGCAGAGGGACCAGTAATCGGTGACAATTAAGACACCGATGTTATTGTTATTTTTCATAAGTGACTTTTAAATTGTTCTAGTTGTAATTTTACTCAGCATTATGAAAAGCCATAATTCAGTAATGGTCTGTTCAATTATTCAACCATGTTCATCAAAACAATGTGTATTGTTTTTCTAATATTTTTAAGCTTCGAGATTCCACTGAACAATTTCAGGAATATTATAGGCAAAGATTGCGCTACCAGCAGCATCTAGAACAGAAGGAGCAACAGCGGCAGATATACCAGCAGATGTTACTTGAAGGAGGTGTGAACCAAGAGGATGGTCCTGATCAGCAGCAAAATCTTACTGAACAATTCCTTAATAGGTTTGTTGTCTCTCTGTAAATAAGAGATTTGTTTAAAGTTGTTCAAAGCATACAGTGAAGGCTAGGGCACCATTAAGCTCACATGATGCTTCTTAGAGAAGATCCAGGTTCAGTTCTCACCATAATGGTGTGGAAAGCTCACAACCACCTGTAACTCTTCTTCTGGCCTTTGTGAGCACCAACTAAACATGCAATGTACATATGTACATGTAGGAAAAGATTCATACACATGAAATAAATCTTTTTTTTTATTTATTTTTTAATTCGAAATATTTTTTACTTACATTTCAAATGATTTCCCCTTTTCTAGACCCCCCCACTCCCTGAAAGTCCCATCAGCCCCCTTCCCTTCCCCTGTTTTCCCACCCAACCCTCTTTTAAAACATGCAGTAACTGCTACTTTTCATGTAGTGTGGAATTTTCAGGATTTTAGAAATGTTTTTTTGTAATGTAAAATTGCATGTCTTTTAGTTACAAAACCTAGTTTTGTCTTTATTCCCTGAGTAATGAGCAGTGTGGTGGTTCAGCTCATGGCTGGAAGCTTGTGGGCTAGGGGGTCCCATTTTACTCAAGGTAGATGAGGATATAGAAGTTACTTCATGGGCTGGAGAGAGGGCTCAGTGGTTAAGGCACTGACTGTTTTTCCAAAGGTCCTGAGTTCAAATCCTAGCAACCACATGGTGACTTACAACCATCCTTAATGAAATCTGATGCCCTCTTCTGGTGCTGTCTGAAGACAGCTACAGTGTACTTACATAGAAATAAATCTTTAAAAAAGCTGGGCGGTGGTGGCGCAAGCCTGTATTCCCAGCACTTGGGAGGCAGAGGCAGGCAGATTTCTGAGTTTGAGGCCAGCCTGGTCTACAGAGTGAGTTCCAGGACAGCCAAGGCTATACAGAGAAACCCTGTCTCTAAAAAACCAAAAAAAAAAAAAAAAAAAAAAATCTTTAAAAAATAATAAAATAAAATAAAGAAGTTCATTTCTTTTCTGTTTAACTTCTAACATTTTAGTGCTAGTGTTTTGTTTCTGTGCCTGTCTGTGTGCCAGAGCATGACTGGTGGTCACAGAGGCTGGAAGAAGCCATTGGAGCTACAGAGAGTTGTGAGATACCATATAGGTGCTGGGAATTGAACCCAGGCCCTCTGGAGGTATAGTCAGTGAGAAGAAGAGCTAACTCATCTATGTTGTCTTCTGGCCTCCACAAGCATGCTGAAGTACATGCACACACACCCTTAATTAGTAACTAATTCTGCTTTTTTTTTTTTTTTTTTTTTTTTTTTTTTAATAGTCAGGGTTTCTCTGTGTAGTCCTGGCTGTTTTGGAACTCACTCTATAGACCAGGCTGTCCTTGAACTCAGAGATCTGCCTGCCTCTGCCTCCTGAGAGTTGGGACTAAAGGCATGTGCCACCACCACCCAGCATGATTAAGTTCTAAGTCCACAGGATAGTAAGGTCTATATTGTGTATGCTTATCCTGTGTGCAAATGATTTGGACATCATTTTTTGTTGGTCTCTTAATAGTGCTGCACCAACCTTTTATATTCTTGCCTGTGTGCTTAGTATTATACTTGGCATCAGTGATTGGGCATTTAAAAGTCTATTCTGTCCCAGCCTTTGTCCAGCCTTCATCCTAACCTAACCCATCCTTTAAGAGACTGGTCTATAGAATGAGACCCAAATTCAGAAATAAAGAGAGAGAGGAGAAAGAGAGGTGGGGGGCGGGGGTGGGGGGGTGGGGGGAGAACTCTAAAATGACAGTCAAACCGATGTGAGCATTTTGAAGTCCCTTTACATTTAATGTCCAGATTTACTTGGGTCTTTTTTTGGGTGGGTGGGGCATATCACAGGATTAATGTTTTGCAAAAACATAATTTTAGAAATTCTTTCTAATTTAATTTGTACCTAATATATATTTAATAAATATTAAAATTTCCCCTGGTTTTTGTTGTGGTTTTTGAGTTGAGTCTCTGTGAACTTCAGGTTAGTCTCAGCCTTGCAGGTTGATTATAGGCATTTGTTAGTATGCCTGTCTTTTGTAAAAGACTTCAAAAACCAAACATACACACAATGGTTAATAAAGGGAAAGGAAAAAGCACAACGAACCTATCATACTTCAGTAGTCCTACCAATTGTGTTAGTCTTCTTTTATGTTGACTCTTGGCTAAAGGGCGATCCTGGGTCAGTGCTAGACCTAAGCAATTTTTGATGGTCTCACTGTAGGCTAGGCTGGTCTTACCCTCCTATGTTAGCACCTCTCATGATGGGATTACAGATATTAACCCCCAAGGCATCCCAGATCTAAGAGAGTCTAGTGCCATCTTCTGTGTGCCTTCCATAAGCCTGAGCTTCCAAGGAGTCAGCCTAGGCACATGGAAGGATTGTTAAAAGAGAGACATATTGTTTAGTGTGTTATCTCTCCAGTGCCCATCAGAGTCTGGCAAACGGTAGTTAAAGGGTGAGTAAATGAATGCAGACCTGAGTAATAAGGGCCCAACTTACCATTTGTGCTATGCTCTCATCACCCATGTCTTGATAGCATGTTGACAGGATGTTCCTAGAGATAAATGAAATGAAGACAGCTTATTTTGTTAAAGGAAAATTGGTACCTTGATATTATTGTTGACAATTTTTGGAAAATCTGATTTTTTTTTAATTCAAAGCATTGCATATGCCAAGCAACAACCTTTGTCTTCTGTATAGTGTGGTACTGTGGGAAAATTTGGATTATCTTTTTTAGTATCTTGGTTATGTCTTCAGTTGATGGTGTGCAGTTTTTATAAAAAAAATTTCCTCTTGATTATATATATTCACAAGTTTGAATTTTCAAGCTTTAGCCTTGGATATATTATGAACATTTTAAACTACATTTTTTAAAAAAAAAACTACTTGTGTTGTTTACTTCTATAGGTCTATTCAAAAGCTTGGTGAATTAAATATTGGGATGGACAGTCTTGGTAATGAGGTGCCAGTGCTCAACCAACAATGCATTGGGAACAAAAACAGTGGATCAAATAATTCCTCTGTGACTAGTTTCAGTACACCACCCCAAGATTCCAGTCAGAGGTTAATGCAAGATACTTCTAATATTCACACAAGCACTCCTCGTAATCCTGGATCAACAAATCACATCCCTTTTCTTGAAGAATCACCTTGTGGAAGCCAGAAGTAAGTACTTGACTATAAAACCTGAAATAGTAATTTCTTACTGTAGTGATAGGAGCAGAAGCCTCTACCTTGCTTTGGAGCCTTACAGAATTGAGGGCCTCCCCCAATTTCTCTCGGACCTACCTTCATTTGTCTGTTTTAATCTCTTTATAGTCATCTTTCCTGTCTGGTATCTTTTTTGCTTCCTCACCAGCACCAGGACAGTTGTGTTTGTATGAACCATCTTACTGAATCTTTAGTGTTAGACTTTATTTTGATTTTTACCCCTGTGCCTTTTACATTCAACAAATAATTTCACAGACTTTTAGGGAACAAGAGGGTGTTTTTACAACATGTTGGAGTGATTATAGGAAGACAATTTTGGCAACTGTGAAAAACATAGCAGCTAAAGACTTTGCATATTCATGTTTTCACTAGTTAGAACATTTATATCTTCCTGTCACTAGTAAACAGGTTAATTTATGCAGCGAGAAGAGTCAAGGGGTATTGTTCCAACCCGCAAGACAGTCAACAGGGTTCCTTTAGGCCACCTAGAAGAAAGGCGATGGGGCGACAAGACAATAGAGGCCGGACAGCCTGTCTAGTTCTGATCAAGCTGTCAAACTTTAATTTTCACACAAGTCAATATAAAGGGAAGCATACAAGGTTTGGGAGGGGTAAAGGGGGGAACAATCTCAGGGGGTTGGCATCATTTCTAAGAAACAGTTTCTCATAATTTCTGGTAAAGCTAGTTATTGCTGTTGGAATTCTGGCATGATAAAAGGGGGGTCATGAGGTGGTGAAGTGGAAAGGGGTTGCTATAGTAACCTATCTACAGATGAACTTCAAAAGGAGGGGGGTTTTAAGGAATAGTTCCTGGCATGGAGATCTAAGTGAGAATGACTCCTGGTATTGAGGTCTCCTGGCATTGAGAGCCAGGTGGGGATGGCTCCTGGTATGGAGAGTTCTTGGCATTGAGTTCTAAGTGAGGATGGCTCCTGGCAGGGTATTTTCTTGCATTACCATAAAATATTTCTCAGGTGTAGTTAATTTAGAAATGTATAATTTCTTTCTTTCTTTTTTTTTTTTTTTGTTTTTTTTTTGTTTTTCAAGACAGGGTTTCTATGTGTAGCCCTGGCTGTCTTGAAACTCACTCTGTAGACCAGGCTGGCCTCGAACTCAGAAATCCTCCTACCTCTGCCTCCCAAGTACTGGGATTAAAGGCGTGCCCCACCACTGCCCGGCCTGTATAATTTCTTTTTGACATCTGTATACTTGTAGGAATTAGCCTTGTCATTAATGCCATTTTCTACTTTTGTATCTAGGATACTGGATCCCAGGCTGTTACACAAATGTCTATGAGTAGAGACAGGAGCTAAATCTTAAAGTTACGCTTTATTCAGAGGGCCTGTGATCCGAGAAGACAGCAAGTTAATATCCTGACCTCCAAATGCACAGCATTGCACACACCCATGCATGCACACACACGAATAAATGTAAAAACAAAATTGTCTCATTATGTTAAAAAGCATCCAATGATTTGTTGTCTTTTTTCTTTCTGGGACATGACTCCAGCATCATTCTTGCATTTATTTACTGGTTTTAAGCCATTTAAAAAACAAACAAATAATAACAAAACAGGATTAGAAAATTCTGGGACTTTCCTTATCTTCCTGCGATATTCTTTTCCTGTGTTGGATCCCTGTCTTATAGGATCTCATGTAGTTCTTTGAAAAGAGTCATGTGTCAGAAGTAGTTTCTCAGACCCTGTATATCTGCACGTGTTTGCTGTAGTTCACAGTGTTGCTATAGATTTGGGATGGTAACCATTTCTCAGTATTTAAAGCCCTGCAATATGATATTCCAGTTTCAGAACTCTTATGAAGAAATCCAATGCCATTTTGATTCTTGATCCTTTGTGTAAGGCCTATTGTGTTTTCCAGTCTGAAATTTTTAGGTCGTTTTCTTTCCTGATGTTCTGTAGTTTCATTCTGTCATATAGACCATTGACCTTCAAACTAGAAACTTAAGTTTTAGGAAGTTAGAAAAAATGTTTAGTGATTTCCTCACCTCTATTTTCTATTGATTTTTTTTCCCCCTTGATGTGTTTTAAGTGTTCCCATTTTCTAAAAATTTACTTTTTTTCTAAGATTAAACCCTCTTGTCTATAAAGAGTGTAATTATGGCTTTAGATTTGGGGTTTTGTTCTGTAAAGTGAAACTCTTCCCTTGCTTCCTTTGATGTATCCCTTTATGAGGAGGGCTTTGCTTCTTTTGTATACTCGGAAGCCTCTGGCTGTCTCTAATTCCTGAGGAGTTTTCTTAAGTTATTAGAAAATAGCTGCATGTGCTGGCGACTTGTCTGTCCTTGGCCTTTCAAAACATGGGTTAGATGAGTGCACTGTTCTAAGAAGGGACAACTATCACTTTCAGTTATTTTTTCTCCAGATAATTTTCCTAAAGAGCAATTTCTAGGCTTGTCCTTGGGGTAGGATTAGTAGGCATTGCAGACAGTACTGTGGGAAGCCGAGGAAAGGATCTCGATCCTTCCTATACAACGTAGAGACTTGACCCTCTTTCTCACCTTCTCTCTATAACTCTCCTTGGTATCACCAAATCCAGAGCCCCTAAGTGTCTCCATATAGTAACTTTGAACAGAGTTATTGAAGATCATTTGCTAAGAGAAAAAAAAAAAATAAAGATTGAAGTGTTAAGTTAGTATCTGCTTCTAGTTTCAGAGTAAGCTTTATTTGAACTTCTATCCTACAGCTCATCAGAACATTCTGTCATTAAGCCATCACCTGGAGATTCATCAGGGAATCTATCAAGGTCAAAAGGGGAAGAGGTAATGTTTTTGAGAAGTTTCTGTGTGTATATGTTACAATTAAAAAAAAAAATTTTTTTTTTTTGAGCCAGGGTCTCACTGTGTAGCTCTGGCTGACATGGAACCTGGCCTCAAACCCACAGAGATCAGCTTGCCTCTGCCCCCAACACTAGCATTAAAGGTGTGCGCCACTACCACCCTGTTGCAAATAGTCTTACTTCAAAGAAAACTATAGAAATGGTCATTGTTGATCTCAAAATAGTTGGATAGATCTCACGAAACTACATGTTAGACTGATTATAGGAAGACAATTTTGGCAACTGTGAAAAACATTATAGCAGCTAAAGACTTCGCATATTTATATTTTCACTAGGTAGAACATTTTTATCTTCCTGTCATTAGTAAATGGGTTAATTTATACAGTGAGAAGAGTCAAGTGATATTTTTTTTGCATTACCATAAAATACTTCTCAGGTGTAGTTAATTTAGAAATGTATAATTTCCTTTTGACACCTGTGTAGGAATTAGCCTTTGTAGTTTGCCTTCGAAAACACATTTTGTGATCAATTGGGATGGCTGGGTTAGTGGGGACCAGTGCTCACCACCAAACCTAATAAACTGAGCTCAGTCCCCAGGACCCATATGGTAGAAATAGATGGAGAACTGACTGCTAGATGTTGTCTTCTGACTTCCCTGTGCATATGTGCACCCCCCCCAACACACAAATAATTAAGTGAAAACACAGTTGTAGATATTCATGTGAATGACCTGGGTGACTTTGAATTTTCAAGCTGAGACTGTGCTACTCTCTGATCTTTATAGTGGCTTTTTAAAGATTATATTGGTGTTTTTACTGGGCCTTTCATTTCAATATGTTGTGTGCTCTGGAATCAGATTTTTTTCTTACTAGATTATTCTATCTTGTTTTCTCCAGCTCAGAATTTAACCTTATAAATAAAGGTCTGTTTTCAGATGTCTGTAGAGGCCAAACAGGAAACAAATTAATAGTGTCCACCATTTTCATGATAAATACTCAGGAATATTTGTTCCTTGTACAAAGAAATGCAAAATACTGGTGTTTCCAGTTTCTCAAGAAAAGATAATATCTATATTTTTCTATTTAGCCTCCTATTATGCAAATAGCTACATTTTTTAAAAAAATTGAAATATTGCAGTACAAATAAAACCAGCTTATGTTACTTGTGCTATTAAAAAAAACCCTCTTAGTATTAGTGTTCAGAAGGATATTTAATCAATCATCCACCCCTCTTTTTTTCTCTTATCTTCCCATACTATTCATTTACATGATGTCTCTTTCCTATACATGGATATAGAGCTCATGAATAACAATTCAGTTAAATAAGAAAAGTATATATTAAACATATATTGTATAAATATATATCTATACACATATACGCATATCCATTGCTTCCCTAAGGAGGGCCCATTGTTGGTATGCATAAAAGCTTGGGTAAGAGGGAAAGTGCCTGCAATGGTCATGTCATTGTGATTCTCAAGTTCTTAGGCTATGTCCAGAGCTCTAATGATTTGCGTTTTGTGTACTTGACATAGATCTTTCCCAAAGACAAGATTACATTAAGGCTGTCAGCCATGCTGTCTGCAGACCCCTGTTCCAAGTCCAGGCAGTCCTGCTCAAGTTAGAGGTGCTGTTTTAAAAAGACACCGAGCAAGAGCTTCGGGAGTCTTGGTATAGAATTGCCTCAACTCACTTCCGAGCAAGAGCTTCGGGAGTCTTGGTATAGAATTGCCTCAACTCACTTCTCTGGGAGATTATGTGTACAGAGACTGACACTTTAAGTAAACATGAAACTCAAATATTTTTATTAAAATCACTTTTATAATTTTAAAAGGCCATTCTACAATTTCAGTGTGAAATACTGAAATACTAATTGCCACAAGCTGTCTGATTTTAACTGTAAGTGTACCAAATTAATAATAGCCTTTTATATTTCTTCTTCTTTTCTTCCTGAGAGAGCAGTCTGTGTTGCCTGCTTTCATCTAGAACTACTTCTCCTGCTTTAGTTTCAACTAGCAGCTCATGAATTTCCTATTACAACATAAATGAAGCTCTCTTGTTTTTGATAGAACTGTATATATATGAGGTCCCCCTTAAGTTAAAGAAAGCTTAATATGGGAATATACATTCTAATGTTATTATTTTACTTTCAGTGTTTATTTATGTGCATGGGTGTTTTGCCTGCATGTATATCTGTGTACCATGTTGTGCCAGGTGCCCACAGAGCCCAATAGAGAAACTGGATTTATAAATGTGGGGTTGATTGGAATTGAACCAAGGTCCTGGTAGAGCAGCCAGTGCACTTAACTTTTGAGCCCTCTCGCTAGACTCCTTTTTTTTTTTTTTTTTAATTTTTAAAAGATTTGTTAGTTTATGAGTGTTTTGCATTCAGTGTAATCTTATTTCTGTGAGCTAGCGTGTAGTTGCTGGGAATTGAACTCAGAACCTCTGGAAGAGCAACCAGTTCTCTTAACTGCTGAGCCTTCTCTCCACCCCACCCCCTATCTTATTTCTGTCACATTTATATATTTTATCTGTAATGTTCTTATATTCCAGTTAAATGATGCACAGCAAAAATAATAAGACTCATTACAGATTGAGAATATATACATATTTTTTCCTTTCAAGGCAGTACTTTTATGTTCTTTGTGTATGTATACAATCACACACACACACACACACACACACACATATAAGTCTGGTATCTGAGGAGGTCAGACAGCATCAGTTCCCTTGAGCTGGACTTATGCATGATGGTGACTGCTGTGCGGATGCTGGGAACTGAAGCTAGGTTCTTTACAAGAGCAACACACACTCTTAACTGCTGAGCCGTCTCTCTAGGCCCTATATTTGTTTTTTATCTGAATTTGGTTTAGTAATGATTAGCAAAAATTAGTAACATTATAGTTAATTTGAACTTGTCACTTAAAGGTTATTAGTAGCTACTATGAAATGATCAAACAGATATAATATGGTTGAAATTAATTTAAAGTGGGATAAAGGTAACTCAAGCTTGTTTTTTCTATATAATGACTTTTATATTTGTTCTTTCCATAGGATGACAAGTCAAAAAAGCAGTTTGTTTGTATTAATACCCTAGAAGATACACAGGCTGTTAGAGCAGTGGCGTTTCATCCAAGTGGTAGTTTATATGCTGTTGGTTCAAATTCAAAAACTCTGAGAGTATGTGCCTATCCAGAAAAAATGGATGCAAGGTGAGGGTAGCTGTGTGTTGTTCTGCAGTTGGCTCTGTGGCTGCCCTTCACAGTCACCAGTCACTAATTTTCAGTTCTTCTTTTCCTTCTGTTAGGCTTTATTAATCAGTGCCTAGGAAAATATCCATCATTTTTAATTTATTCATTTATATTTCTGAGTATGCCATTTTGCATCAGAAAGGCTTTCTTATTTCTAAGACAAATTTATATTTGCAGAGTTCTTATAGTCCATCTAAATGATGCAAGACAAAAACTAGATAATGGCTTATAGATTGAGAAAATACACATTCTTTTCTTTTGAGGTAGCCTTTCACTTGTAGCATGGATTGGCCTTCAGCCCTAGATTCCTCTACCTCTTTCTCCTTTGCAGGCACACACCACTATACCCTGCACTACATTTCCTATAATTTCAGAGGAGTTACGGTTAAATCACAGTAATTACTGATATTGGGCATTATTAAACCTACAAAAATTAAAGTTTTATTTGGTTAACTTAACAATGGTTTAACTATCTTGTTCTAGCAAATTATAGGATTTGAAAACAAGATATATGTTTTAAAATATATGTCACCCTAGTACAATCAATTTAACTTTATCCCTGGCTAGCTTACAAATAAACGAGACTCAGACTAAGGTTATTTTATTTGGCCTTGACAATTACTGGGGGTAACGCCTAATCTGCTTTTCTAACTGCTGGCCTGGATGCCTCCCTAGCAGCGTTCCCCAGATACTTGCTGTTACTTCTGGCCATGTCCTCATGGTCCATTGTTGCAGAAAATATTAAAAAAATGAACCTGCCAACTCTCCACACTCTAGTAATTGACTTTAAAAATTTTATGAGAAAATAAGATAAATGGAGATTCTTTTAAAAAACCCGTTTGTCTTATTTATTATATGATCTGAAATAGTGGATTCATATAATAGTTATAATTTTACTGATTTGGTTTAAATATGACTTATAATATTTCTTTTATGACTTTGGAACTTTAACCGCCTGCTGTCAGTTAGGCATATGGTACCCACCTTTAACATCGGCATTCTGGAGCCGAGATAGGAAGATTGTTGAGTTCAGAGCTAGGCTAGATCTCAAGAAGCCAAGAAACCCAGCCTCTCCTCAAATAGAGCCTTGTTGCTGGGTATGCTTTTTCCTCCTTCCTTTATTATAATTTCATGTTAACTGATTTCACAAGCAGGAAACTGAAATATCTTGATGTACTTCTATTTCCAGTGCCCACGACAGCCCTAAGCAGCCGGTGGTACGATTTAAAAGAAACAAACATCATAAAGGATCTATTTACTGTGTGGCTTGGAGTCCGTGTGGACAGTTATTAGCGACAGGATCAAATGACAAATACGTAAAAGTGCTGCCCTTCAATGCAGAGACTTGTAATGCAACAGGTAGGGCCCGGTGCACCAGTGGCTCACGCCCCAGCGTGTGTGTACACTTGTTTGTCTTTCTCTTGTCACTAATCCAAGAACACTGTCTTTTTTTATTTTTTTAAAGATTTATTTATTTATTTTATGTATATAAGTACACTGTAGCTGTCTTTAGACACACCAGAAGAGGGTATCAGATCCCATTACAGATGGTTGTGAGCCACCATGTGGTTGTTGGGAATTGAACTCAGGACCTCTGGAAGAGCAGTCAGTGCTCTTAATCACTGAGCCATCTCTCAGCCTCCCAACCCCCGCCAGAACACTGTCTTAAAGCATTTATTTTTTGTTCTGATTATTCTGATCTAGTGGAGGCATTTAAAAAAAATAAGTCAGGTAGTATATGAATTTTAGAAAAGCATAAGGAAAAAATAATTTTTAAGGACTAGGGATGTACCTGAATGCTAGATCACTTGCATAGTGTGTGTAAACATGTGAGCATGCATGCATAGACAGACACACACACACATGAGAGAGACAGACAGACAGGCAGAGATTAAGAGAGCCTTTTAAATAACTACCATAATTGAATTAATGAATATTTTCTATAGTGTATCTTTCCTTTTTTGTTTGAAATAAAAAACAGGGAAGCAATGAATTTTCTGTAGTTCTGTTTTAAAGGCAGTGATAATTAGTTAATAATCAGTATTTTAATGTTTTGAAGTTTTATGTTCAGTAAATAAGTTGATTATGTCAGTCCCTAAATATAAATCATACTGTACTATTTTTTAAATTAAGCATATTAGCATAAAGATAATGGGTTTCATTATCATGTTTTCCTACAGATGTGTTGTTATGCTTTGCTCCAATGCTGCTATGTTGTCCTTGGCCAGTGCTTAGGCAGTTTAGCATCCTCTTTACACAGTACGTTGAGCAGCATTTTTTTTTTTTAATTCTTATTGCTGTTTCAGGACCAGATCTGGAATTTAGCATGCATGATGGGACAATTCGAGATTTGGCATTTATGGAAGGCCCAGAAAGTGGTGGAGCTATTTTAATAAGTGCTGGAGCAGGAGATTGTAACATTTATACAACAGACTGTCAAAGAGGACAGGGTCTTCATGCTTTGAGTGGACACACTGGTATGTGATATGGTCTTCCTTTTCTCTGTGTGTACTGTGTGCTGTTTATTATGAGATCTCTTCATAATGTATCTTTTTGAGACAGATTTTTATTTAAAAAACTTGTATTGTGAGTGTTGGATATCAGAGTAATATTACTAGCATTATCCATTTATTCATCACAGGATTCCTTCACTTTAACCTTCACAGCTATTATATGGTGTGTGAAGTTTTATCTGTTTGTATTTGAAGAAAGTGAGGCACAGGGGTACAGCTGGTAAGGGACAGCTCAGATCTGACTCTAGATCCACTTTGTTCAAGGCTGGTAACCTAACCTCACAAAATAGCTGCCTATAGTTTCTTCATGAAAAAGTTGCCATTATTTCAAGTGACAAATTTTTGTCTGTACCAGTTACTATATCTTGAATTACCAAAAGAACTTAGTCTTCTAATAGAGTCACCAAAGAAGGACTGAATTTGTTCGGAGTGGTTTTGATGAATTTAAAAAAAATCTTAAATCTCTTTTAAAGTCTGTACAGTCTCTGTGATGTGGCATATTTGGTTAACCAGTGATGAGAATAACTTATTTTGCACATGTGCGGAAAGGCCCACATCAGTAACTGCATGTTTCCTGTCTTATATAGGGCATATTTTAGCACTTTATACCTGGAGTGGATGGATGATTGCATCTGGTTCCCAGGATAAGACTGTTAGATTCTGGGATCTTCGTGTACCAAGCTGTGTTCGTGTGGTTGGCACAACATTCCATGGAACTGGTAAGTTTTCCATAGATTGAATGAAGTTCTATGAGAAAGGAACTTTATAAATGACTCTAGAGTCTGCTGCCCTACCCTCATCTTCATGTAAAAAAGAGAAGTAGGGCTGGAAAGTAAAGTAGCTATTGATAGGCTGCCGGACTACTTTATAGGGAGCTCTGAGTTTGATTCGTAGAACTGAATGAACTAAGTCAGTCTGGGCTGCAGGAGACTGCTTTAAAGAAAAGACAAGGATGTTGTGGTAGGCGCTAGAGGGAAGACCGACTTTGTATTTTATTGTTTAGTTTCAATTCTTTTAGAAATCTTTCATATGTTACCATATTTGTAAACTGATATTAGATTAAATATTATGTTCCAATTTGGCAATTTTAATGTATATTCATTTGTTTATTTATTATATGTGACATGTGTAAGTGTGTACACCCCCTACAATGTGCCTTGTGTATGTGGAGGTCAGAAGACAACTTGTGGGAGTCCATTCTTTTCATGTGGGCTCTGGGGATTGGCCTGAGTGCACACTTGGATGCAGTCTCCTTAACTGCTGAGCCATCCCCTGCCCAGGTCTAGATACTTAACATTTTTAATTAATTAACTTCCTTATTTATGTGAGGGCTGGTGTTCACTTGAAGGTCAGTAGATAACCTATGGGAGTCATTCTGTCTTTAAAATCTATTGTGAGGATTGACCCCAGGTCATCAGCTTGGCAGCAAGTGCTGTTCATTTCCATTTGGACCTCCTCACTGGCCCTAGGACTCCACATCTCTATTAGTTTTTAAAGATGTATTTTTATTTTATGTACATGAGTGTTTTGCCTGCCTTTATGTCTGTCTGTACACATGTGCATGCATTGTCTGTGGAGACAATCAGTCCCTTGGAACTAACATTACAGAAGGTTGTGAAGCCACCTTGTGGGTGCTGGGGAGTAAACCCTCATTTTCTGTAAGAGCATCAAGTAGTCTTAACTACTGAACCATCTCTGCAGCTTCTTCTGACTCTTAATGAAATTCACGCTCTAGGTTTGAAGTTCCCGGTTTCCTTTAAAGCTCTACGGTGCTGCTTTTAGTATATTTTACCTCTTCCTTCTAGTGCTTTCTGACCTTAAGGCAAGGTCATCGCCCATAGCCCTTTCTTCTTGTAAATCTCACTACTTCCTGAAGAATGTTCATGTGCCAGTTCCTTTTTATGAACCAGCTATGTCTTTATTTAAAAGTATGCTTATCTAGTGTGGGTTCAAGGGGCTGTTTTGATGAAATGGAGTATTCTGTAGATACCTATTAAGTCCATTTATTGTATGTTTTCTGTTTAGGTGACTAGGTTCTAGTAGTTTAGCATGCATTTTGGAAGAGCTAAGGTGGGACAGGGTAACCATTCAAACTCTTAACAACCTCCTTTATGCTTAAAGCAAGGCATATGGAGGAGAGATATAATGCTTCATCTCATTAAAAATGTGACTGATTTTAGAATTGCCAGGTAACACACCTCTGAGTATCCATTTATTGTATGTATGGGATAGTTTAACTTTCTTAACTGTTCTTTGTCAGGTTCTCATTTGGATGATTTATTTAGAAATGAATAATTAGGGTACTGAAATCACCCACTGTTATTCCATCAAGCCTTAATCCAAACTTAAAAAAAAACTGTTGATATTTATATGAAAATATGGTGTGTGTCTTCTTGGTGGATTGTTCTCTCTTTAAATATGTAGAGGCCATCTTCATTTCTCTTAACCTTCCAATGCCTAATGTTCACGACCCACTTCTGCTTGCCAGGCCCCACCTCCTAAATATGTCATAACCTCCCAGAATCCCTTCTTACATTGGGGGGAAAGTATTCAAAACATGAAGCTGTAGAGATAATTTCAGGTTCAATCCTGACCTGGCATCGTGCATCCTTACTCTTAGTTGAAACTTTGTTTTCCTTTTTGTAATACTCCAAGATTTTCCATGAATTCATGTTGCTGCTGCCACCTATGGTGTTTTTCCTTTTGTCTTCTCTTTACTAAGTTTTCTTTTCTTTCCTTTCCTTTTATCTTTTTAAAGATTTATTTATTTATTTATTTATTTACTTATTTATTTATTTATTATATGCGAATACACTGAAGCTATCTTCAGACATTCCAGAAGAGGGCTTCAGATCTCATTACAGATGGTTGTGAGCCACCATGTGGTTGCTGGGGCTTGAACTCAGGACCTTCGGAAGAACATTCAGCCCTCTTAACCACTGAGCCATGTCTCCAGCCCCTTACCAGGCTTTTCTTATCTTTAGGTTTTAGTTCAGCATTTCTTCACCACCATGAGAAGACTCCTTTGACTGCCCTAATTCTGAACTCATCACTGTGTTCTATCACTGAACTCTTAATATCTGTTTAAAATAGTGCTTATCCTTATTAATTGCTTACCTCTCATAATACACATTAAGTGATCACATCTGTATCATGTTTCAGAGTAGATGAACCATCTTCTGTAAAGTGCCTGGCCCAAGAGACAACTGAATTAGAAATAATCAGCTTTTTAAAGAAATGAACTGAAATTTTTCTTGGCACAATAACTTTTTTGTGTTTAAACTCGACTTTTTATAGTTTTCCTATGTGTTAGCTCTTCTCATTTTCCCTAATTCTTTTGTGCATTTTTATATATGTAATGTGTATATGTTCACATGTGTGTGCAGATGCACTTGCACTGTGTATGCATGTGTATACATGTATTATGTATTTATCTGTTTCTTGCCACCTTATGACCATAAGGATTTTTTTTTTTTTAATTTGGTTTTTCAAGACAGGGTTTCTCTGTGTAGCCCTGGCTGTCCTGGAACTCACTTTGTAGACCACGCTGGCCTTGAACTCAGAAATCCGCCTGCCTCTGTCTCCCAAGTGCTGGGATTAAAGGTGTACACCACCACCACCCAGCAATATTTTATTTTTTCTTGCCAGAATTTCAAGAAAAGATTATCTTAGTTTACATAGATGTATTTACATTTGGACATTCATGTAGACCATTATTTTTACTGTTTACTGCTTTTCAAGATTTAATTCATATCCTTTTTTTCCTGTGAAATTTCCAGAAACTACTTGAACTAATTGGGTATTGAGCATAACTCTTCAATCTTATTTTTATGATTAATCTTCTTTAAGAAGAAAAATAAAATCTTTATCCTAACAAAAACTAAATGCTAAGTAATAAAATTTTTGTAGATACAGTTGAGTTTTGGCAGGTCCACAAAGTATTGTTAGCATTTTTTTAATCCACCATCTTTTGTGTTTTGGGGGTTATGAATGTCCCCATTGAGAATACATGGTAAAGTTAGGGCTATATCCTTCAGATTCAGAACTTGATTCTGTTGTTAATAAATCTTGGGTTGCCTTAGGATATTTCCTACAGTGTTGCTTTAAAGTATACCTCATTCGTGTGTTTTCTTGTTCCCTTGGCTCTATACTCTAAGCCAGCATAGGGACTTGCCCTGGTAGTGAACACACTCAGGGAGAAGAGGTTTTTCTAGCATTGTTTCACAGTGTTATGCTGGTGTGTCTTCAACTCAATAGTGTTTCATTTCTTCCACAACTTGTTTTATCCTGGCTTCTGAAAAAGATACAGTAGTTATTAATTAATTTTGATTTTTCCTTATCAAATCAATATAACAGTATTGATAAGCTATATCAGATCATTAGTGTGTGGTTCAATGAACGTGAGTAGCTACATTGTGGTGTAAGTATTAATTTTCTGTTGCAATGCTCATTTTCCCACTATAGGCAGTGCAGTGGCATCTGTAGCTGTGGACCCCAGTGGCCGTCTCTTGGCTACAGGTCAAGAGGACTCCAGCTGCATGCTGTACGACATAAGGGGAGGCAGAATGGTCCAGAGTTACCACCCTCACTCCAGTGACGTTCGCTCCGTTCGCTTCTCCCCTGGAGCTCACTATTTGCTGACAGGCTCTTACGATATGAAAATAAAGGTGACAGACCTGCAAGGTGATGGAGACTGCTCCCGTTGTTTTTAATTTCCTATTCTATTTGGGACCTTTTTTTTTCTAGTCTGATGTGATTGACTAACATTTTTTAAGCTTTAATTATATTCTTATTTATTGAGAAGACTACATTAAGATTTCTAGTAAATTAAGTAGAGTGAAATTTAATAAAATACACTTTATTAATTCAGTTTACTAAAGTGACTTAATCTGTGTCGTAAGTGATGGGTTTATATATACTTTAGCATCTTAAAAAAGAATGTACAGTTTGTATAGTTTGTCTTTCAATGTCTAGTTTTATCTTTAAGCATTCATTAACTAAATGTTTGTTAAATAGTAACTGGGAACGGTTACTTCAGTAACTTATATTTTAGAGGCCAGTGAAAAAGAAACTAACAAATGGTGTAATTTTTGGTATTGCCAGTGTGATTATAAATTAGCTCCTAGGAAATAGTGAGTCTAGTTAGGGATGGCTGTGTTAGACAGGGTGATAAGTGTGGTTCTCTGCAGAGATGCCTTTGCACAGAGACCTGAGGAGGAGGAATAAGCTGTGCCAAGACCCTCAGTGAAGAGCACAACAGATCCAGGGTGCTGAGGCAGGGCAGAGTTGGTCGTGGCACTGCAGGAAGTTGACATGTTGGAACTTAGTCAACCCAGGAAAGAGATGTAGTATCAAGAACGTTCATGAACCTTGAAAGACCAGTCAGGAGCCCAACCGATGCAATCACACAGGGTCTTTACTCAAGCTAGCTGGGGCTTACCTCACTACAGCCCCACAGGATGGTTATGGTGCAGGAAAAGCCCTGAACATTCATTGAGGCAAGGTTTTATAGAAAGCAGCAAGCGAGGGTTGAGTGTTTCTAGCCTGCCAAGCATCTAATTGGTGTGCTACTGTGGCCTTTAGTGTTACTGGCTGCTTTTTTCCTAATTGGTGGTTGTTAATCAGGGGTGGGCTTGTAACCTGGAGGTATAGATTTGTTGGGGGAAATAATCTGGAGACTGGTGCAAGACACAGGTTTGTTTAGGGGGAAATTAGCCTGGAAAAGCAGGTTTTGTTGGGGTTACCCTAGGAACTGGAGCTAGGCTCAGGTTTTGTTTTGGGGGAGGGGGGTAACTTGGAAACTAATGCTAGGTACTGGCCTTGAGTTCAAACTTAGGTCAGATTCTCTAAGATGGAGTCTGACCTCAAATTTTGGTCTTTCAGAAATACAGCAATCTAGTTCTGAGGTAGAGTGCATTGGCATAAAGAGGTTGATCTGTTGTTTAAAAAGTTTTAGGTTAATAGAAAAATCAAGAAAGACTGACTTCCCATGTTCCATCTGCCCTTCACATGAGTAGCTTCCCATTGTCAGTCTCCATACCAGAATAGTGTCTTGTTATACTTAATGGGCTGCCTGCATTTAAAAAGTGACAACATGAATCCTTTGGAAGGTTTTAAATCAAGAAGTAATGTAATCCAAATTATATTAAGGTAATTTGAGTTCTTACCTGTGTATTGTTGTTAGGCAGGAATAGAAATGCAGAACCAGAGAGGGCGCTGCCTGAAAGGGGGGGTGGGTAAAAGAGGTGACTGAGTGGAGGCTAGACTCAGGAGGAAGAGAACAAGGCCTCAGGGCACTCCATGGCTTCTGACAGTGCCAGAGAATGCCACCAGTGATGAGGTGTATGAGTCTGGCAGGATGAATTTCAGCAAGAAATCAAAAATTTGGTTTTAGACAAGTTAAATATTTGATGGCTGTTAAGGAATCAGGTAAGGTATTAAATAGTTATTTAAAGACTAGATGTGGTAGTATACATCTTTAATCCCAGCACTCGGGAGGCAGAGGCAGGGACATCTTAGTGACTTTGAGGTCAGCCTAGTCCACAGAGTGAGTTTGAGGACAACCAGAATGAGACCCAGTCTAAAAAAAAAAATTATGGGTTACTAACCCAAGGCTTAAGTTTGGAGATAATTTGAGTGTGAGTCATAGGCATATAAACACCCAAGATACAAGATAGAATGTCAGAGAAGTAAGATACAGGGAGGACAGAAGAAATCTGCATGATTGGGACTCCAGGAACCCACCAAACTTTACATTGGGAAAGGAAGGAAAATCAGGGAAGGGCCTGATTGGATTGTAGTGGAACCACACTGGAGAAGGAGATGAGGTGGTGACAGAGGTGACACATGTTGCATGTGTATTTTACCAAATCCTGACACTCAAAGGTGCAGGAAGTCTGTATAATGTGAGTATTCACTCTCTCTTTCCTCATAAGCCAATATCTCTTCTTTCTCATTTAGGGGACCTCACCAAGCAGCTTCCACTCATGGTGGTGGGGGAGCACAAGGACAAGGTGATTCAGTGCAGATGGCACACCCAGGACCTCTCCTTCCTTTCATCCTCTGCAGACAGAACTGTGACCCTCTGGACTTACAGTGGCTAGAGGCCACCCTGCATTGGTCTATGCAGTGAAAGCACAGACTCAAACTACTGAACTGTTAGGACTACAGGCCTGAAGAACGTGTACTGCCCCTGAAAGAGTTTACCCGGAGGAAGCCCCCTTTTTACCATGGCCTATGAGCAGAAGGTGTTGGGTAGTGGTTTTCAGTCTTCCATGTGTGTTCATGCTGCTGTGTAGTTTCCTTGCCAAAGTCTGCAGAAGAGCTCTTATGTATATTGTTGGTGTGTACACCAAGTCATGGTACAGGATGGGTTCACGGTTTATTATTAAGTACACTCCTTGGGTGTTACCAAGGTAACAGTTTTATACTCACACTGACATGGAATTATAATTTAAGTAATTGTTATACATAATAGAACCAGCTTCTCCCCAAGATGAAACATAGGTATTCAGACATGACTGCTCTGGTCACAATCCCATGCTGTGTCACGTGTCTTCTAGGGGTCAGGGTTTGGTAAGTCTCCAATTTTACATGATCATCTTTGCCTAGGGCTCACCACAGAGTCTCCAGATGAAAGTAGAACTGCTTCTTTCTTTTAACCCAGGGGTGTGGTTGCTAATTTGTCACATCACTTTGTTTCAGGCTAAACAGTAATAACTATTTTGCTTTGGGAACTTGTTGACTTCAATTTTTTGAATGCACAAGATACCTCCCTTCCAAACAGCACTGTAGAAGCAGAGCAGCAGCAGTTACATGGGACAGTGTATTCGGTAGGAGGCCAACTTACCGGGTAACATTGACCTCTTAAAAATTAAAGACTTTGCCATGACCCTAGCTAGCATGGCTTGAAAAGCTATGTTTGCATGATAATTTAAAATGGAAACTGAAACTTTGCACTCCAGAAGCTTATTCAGATTTTCTTGCACAGTTTTGTGTAATGAGGATAATGATTTTATTTGTACAGTACTATATAGCCTAACATTTTATGTATCTTTATTTTCATATTGTTCAGTATTTTACTTTAAGTTATTAAATAGGCTACTTTATTTATTTCAACTGCAGTGGTATTGACCTGTCTGTGCACTATATGTAGCAAGCATTTTAAATCTATAGTACACAAGTGGGAGGTAATAGAAGTGTTACTGTGCTTTTTATTTCAATAAAGACCTCTTGACACCCAAACTGTCTTTTTCTCACAGTCTGAGTCCATGGCATTCTACTCAGAGTGCTGTTTCCAGTTTACTTGGAGAAGGTAGGTCTAAGGAAAGAAAGACTCTCTGGATGTGGACCCTAGCTCTGCTTCTCACTGTTTTCTGAAGCCCCTGGCCACAGAGCACCTCTGTTCCCTCCCTCCTTTCTCCAAGACTTTGCACGCGCTAAGCAAGCAGTGTACTACCCAGTTGCAGTCCCAGCTTATTGTTGTGGTGTCTAGTTAACCAAGCCTGGCACAGCAGGGGCTGGGACATAGCTGCGTGGTAAAGCTTCTTCCAAGCATGCAGAAGCCCTGGGTTTAGTCCCCGGAACTACAAACACTTTATAAACAGGCCAGGCTAGGTGAAGTGTGCCTAGTAAAGCGCACTCTAACCAGTGCATCAGCAAGGTTTGGAAGCTTTTGAATGTTTAACACCCACAGATTTTTTTCACTCACAGACTCGGAAGGGAGGCTACAAACACCAATGCCATCTTGAAACTAAGTCTCTTTAGTTTGGTTTAATGAGATCCTCTTTGCCTCCCAAGTGCTGGGATTAAAAATGTAGGCCC
The DNA here is from genome assembly GCF_947179515.1 of Apodemus sylvaticus. Taxonomy (NCBI): domain Eukaryota; kingdom Metazoa; phylum Chordata; class Mammalia; order Rodentia; family Muridae; genus Apodemus; species Apodemus sylvaticus. The sequence goes on along the minus strand of NC_067475.1, from coordinate 54,846,145 downwards.
CATTTTAGGATTCACTCACTCATTCATTCATTCATTCATTCATTCAAGACAGGGTTACTTGTGTACTCCTGGCTGTCCTTGAACTCACTCTGTATACCAGACTGCCTTAAACTCAGATTCACCTGCCTCTGTCTCCTGAGTGCTGAGACCAAAGATGTGTGTTAGCAGTGCCCTGTTCATTTTAGCAATTTTGAAAGGTCATTTTTGTTAAGTTTAAAACCAGGGTGAGGAAGGCATTTAGGAGAGATAAACATGATCTCATTTTACTTTTGAAAAGTAAGCTAAGTATGCTATGATGCTGCTCTTACTCCCCAAATCAAACTTAGTTTTCTTTTCCCTGGACAACAAATAGTTTTGACCAAAACAAGCAAAAGTGATTTTGTTTTCCTTTCAGGAAATTAGGACATTGAAAGAATACACAGCTTTCTCTGCATGGTGTGAAATGGTGTGAGACGGTGTGAGATGGTGTGAGACGTGAGTATCAGTGAAGTCCTCTGTCCACTTGGCTTTGAGTGTACCCAGTTTGGGGTTCCAGTTTTTCTGTGGTCTGTACCAGGTGGAGAGGTTGTCATTTAAAGGCAGCCTCTCTTGTTCACTGGGGGGCTAGGGATTCTGCCCTGCTGTGCTCTGACAGCCCAGAGGTGTTACTTGGCAGGAATGCATTATAGACCAGCTGTCGCCTGGGTCACCTTGCTGTCCTCAGCAGGCTCAGCTGCTGGAGGTGTGCACTATAGCTGTGGCTCTCCCTTAGACCTGTCCTGAGCTCCCTGAAATCAGTTCAGGAGCAGATTTCACAGTTCCCGTGGGCTGCTTTTCCTGAAGGCAGAATGACTCATTTATCATAAAAGATATTATAAAAGTCAGCAAGAGACAGGGAGCTTCTTTGGGCAGCAGGAAGCAGGAGGTCTCCAGGACCTCCATGTTTACTGTTTCTCAGACCTTCTAGAGCAGATAGTTCTCCCTCCTACCTTCCTCTTCATCTCCCCTCCCTATCCTCTTCCCTTCAACTACCTCCTTTCCCATAATAATTGTGTTTATAGGATACTGTGAGATTTTTCAACTCCTTTGTATATGTTTTCTTTCTGCTTTTTGAAGTAGTTCACTATGTGTTGTCACCTTAGTATATAATAAAATACCAAAACTTTACCAATATAGCCCTGTTACATTTCATGACAGGAAATATGCATGGTGTTATATTCCTGTATAGCATTTTGGAGGTCCTAAGACCTTGTCTCAAAAAAATTCATATTAAAAACAAATAAGTAAAGGGTTAGGGATGTAGCTCTTTGTGAAAGCCCTTACTGATGTGTGTGAGTCTCTGGGTTTGATTCTCAACACTCCCCACACCTCCCAAGTTCATAAAAGCATATCCTCCCTCCCCCCAGACAGGGTTTCTCTGTGTAGTCCTGGCTGTCCTGGAGGAACTCACTCTGTAGACCAGGCTGGCCTCGAACTCAGAAATCCGCCTGCCTCTGCCTCCTAAGTGCTGGGATTAAAGGCATGCGCCACCACCGCCCAGCTTATAAAAGCATATTCCTACTTAAATTGTGAAGCAGAAAGCTCTCAGGACCCTCAGATGAGGTATGAAATTCATTTTTCTCTAACACTTTGTGTTTTGCATACACATAGGGTAAGTGCATACGTTTCTGTGTGTGCACTGTAGCATGTAAATGAAGGTCAAAGGTAGTGGTCCCAGGGGTCAAGTTGTCAGGCTTGGGCCAGGCGCCTTACTGCTGAGCAGCCATGGCTTTAATTTCTTTTTCTTTTTCTTTTCTCTCTCTCTCTTTCTTTCTCTCTCTCTTTCTTTCTCTCTTTCTTTCTCTCTCTTTCTTTCTTTCTTTCTTTCTTTCTTTCTTTCTTTCTTTCTTTCTTTCTTTCTTTCTTTTTTCTTTCTTTCTTTCTTTTAAAGATTTATTCGTTTATTTTATGAGTACACTGTCACTGTCTTCAGATGCACCAGAAGAGGGCATCAGATCTCTTTACGGATGGTTGTATGCCCACCATGTGGTTGATGGGATTTGAACTCTGGACCTTTGGAAGAGCAGTCAGTGCTCTTAACTGTTGAGCCATCTCTCCAGCCCCCCTTTGATTTCTTTTATTGCATTGCCTTATAGCACCAGAAATTATTTTAGCAACTATCTAGATCCATATGCTTAGTTCCTGTGTCTCTACACTGTCTTCCCCCATGGGTTGAATAGATTCTGAACTTTATACACAAAAGAAATGCCAACGAGCTTCCAGCTGCTCTCAGCATGTGAGAAAGGAGTTTGTCTAAAAGGAGTGCTGGACTCCCCAGGTCTAATTTAAATTTCACAGTCTAATGAAAAATTTCCCTTTTTCTTTATTTTTCTGTTTTCAATCAAAAGTATTTAGCTTTCCTCAAAATTATAAGCCCAAAAGATACACTACACAGAGAAAGGAAGCACATGAGAGGTGAGAAAGCATTCACAATCTTTAAGAATATGTAATTATCTCTGGAGAGATGGCTCCACCATTAAAGGTTAGACTCACAACCAAAAGTATAAGAATATATAACTAACTGGATATGGCAGTTGGGAGGCTGAGGCAGGAGAATTTCCACAAATTTAAAGCCAGCTTGGGTTACATAGTAAATCTCAGGCACTCCTAGGATATGTCCCTCCTTTCCTAAACACACGCACGCGCGCGCGCACACACACACACACACACACACACACACACAGAGAGAGAGAGAGAGAGAGAGAATTACTAAAATGTAGCAACATTCAAAACCAACTCTAACAACATTCAAAACCAACTAACCAACGAATAGAAAGGATTTGAATAGTCATTAACCAAAGAAGTACATGAAAAGATTCTCTGCTGGACTTGGAAGATAATACAAGAGTTTGAGGTCATCCTGGGCAGCAAAAAGACTCAAACACAGTTGAGGGTTCAGGATATTTTTTTGGGGGGGGGCACACTTGTGTTCACAAAATTATTTTCTACTGAAGTGGTTCTCAACACAGAAGTCACATATCAGATGTCTTATGTATTAGATATTTACAATATGATTCATAACAGCAAAATTACAGACATGAAGGAGCAACAAAATATTTTGTGCTTGGGGTCTCACCTCAACATGAGGAACTGTATTAAAAGGTCATAGCATTAGGAAGGTTGAGAACCACTGATCTATAGAGATGTTGGCAATCCCTACCAAGTTAAAGCTGGAGCCAGCTGTGGTGGCACGTGCCTGCATTACCAGCACTGGGAGGTAAGGAGGACAATTAGGAGCTGGAAGCAGGGTGGGCTACAGAGTAAGACCCTGTTACAGAAATAAAAATTAAAAATTACTACTCAGCAGCCCCATATTCAAATATATATCACTGGAGGTGGAGATACGGCTCTGTGATTAAGAGCACTTGTTGCTCTTGCAGATAACTAGGTTGAGGATTCCCAACACCAATATGATGGTTCACAACTGACTTAGGGCTTTATTGCTGTGAAGAGAAACCATGACCACATCAGTTCTTATAAAGAAAAGCATTTAGTCTGGAGAGATGGGTCAGTGGTTAAGAGCACTGACTGTTCTTCCGAAAGTCCTGAGTTCAAATCCCAGCAACCACATGGTGGCTCACAACCGTCTGTAATGAGATCAGACGCCCTCTTCTGCTGTGTCTGAAGACAGCTACAGTGTACTTACACATAATAAATAAATCTTTAAAAAAACATTTAATTGGGCTTGGCTTGCAGGTTTAGTGGTTTAGTCCATTATCATCATGGTGGGAACCATGGTAGCATGCAGGCAGACATGGTGGAGGAGGAGCAGAGAGTTCTGTATCAGATAGGAAGCAGCAGAAAGGAAGACTCAGCCACTTGGCCTGGCTTGAGCTAAGACCTCAAAGCCCACCCACTAGTGACACACTTTCTTTAATAGCCACACCTACTCCAACAGGGCCACACCTAATAGTGCCACTGCCTATGAACCTACAGGGGCCATTTTCTTTCAAACTACAACAATAACCATCCATAAATTCGGTTCCAGGGGCACACAAGTGATACACATACATGCACACAGGCAAAACATTCACATAAAACATATCTTCAAAAACATTTAAACATGTACTAATGCAGTTTTAGGGCCTGAGTCCTGTCTCCAAGTCCTGATATGCCAGGCTCAACCTACCTATCCTAATGTTTCAAAGATTACAAAGGACAGGATAATCAACTTGACTCTGCATGAATAGTGTGGCAGCTAATAGTGTCTACTTAACAGTCCTTGGGCATACCTCAAAATTAGAATAACAGAGGTAGGAAGATCCATCTTAACTGTGGGCAGCCCTGCCACATGGACTGGCGTCTTGAACTGAGTGCAAAGGAGAAAGAAAGTTGAGCACTAACGCTCCTTGATCACTCTACTTTCGGATCAAGGGCATAATGTGACTAGTTGTTTCACGTCCCTGCATCATGACTTCCTGTCTTGCTGGGCCCTCCCCTGAACTCTGAACTCAAATAAGCCCCTCTCCTTAAGAGTGTCAGAGCTTCTGATCACAGCAACCAATAAAGATGGATAAAGGAGTTTGGTGGCCCCAAATCCCTATATCCAAGGATAACCTTGACTTTATAATCTCCCCTCATCCACGCTCACATGTAAGCATAATTAAACCTATTGAGTCACACAAATAAAATATGAAAGTACAAGAACTGATGTGGAAAGCCGGGCGGTGGTGGTGCACGCCTGTAATCCCAGCACTCTGGGAGGCAGAGGCAGGCGGATTTCTGAGTTCGAGGCCAGCCTGGTCTACAGAGTGAGTTCCAGGACAGCCAGAGCTATACAGAGAAACCCTGTCTCGAAAAAACCAAATCCAAAAAAAACAAAAAAGACCCCAAAGAACCGATGTGGAAAATGGATCAGAAGGAGGGGGAAGGGGACAGAAGAGGGTTATATTAAGTCGGTTTGATCAAAATACATTATAAACATGGAAATACAATGAAATTATTATCTATAATTAATGCATGCTATTAAGAGTAGAAATACAGTTAATATAAGTTTAATTAGGGTTGCTTATGTGAGCAAAAGTGAGAGGTTATTTACAATATAGATTGGCAACTTAATCAGTTGCTATACCACCGAAGAAAATACCTCCTCTCCTCAAACAATCATTAACTGCCCATAGCTCCTCAGGGAAGAGTGGGACTTCATGAACCCTCTCCCACTTTCACAGGTACTGTCTTGTACGGTTCTTAGCTACTAGCAAGTTCATGCCATGCCAGGTAGACAACAGCCCACAACACGCCTACCTTTCTACCCTTCCTCTGGCTCTCAGATTCTACCATTACCACCCCCACTCTACCCCCCCAACCCATCAAGTGATGTTCCTTGAGTCTTGGAAGGAGAGATGTTCCATTCAGGGCTGAGGATTCAAGTCATTTATTCTCAACAGTTTGAGCAATGAGTCTCTGTATTAAGCACTACTACTGCAAAATGAAGTTTCTTTGCCCAAATCTGAAAGCAGTATTAATGTTTGGGTATAAACATAAATTTTGGAAGGCAGTTTGATATGCATAATATATTTACTCAGCAAAACAAGAGCAGTTCCCACTAGGGCATATGACCTCCCAGACACAGACTTGATCAGGTCTACTGTGCCAGACATGAATCCCCTCTTATGGAGTAGGCCTCAAATCAAGCCGGAAAGAGGATGGTTACCCACTTAACCGTTTGCTACTGTTGCAAAAGTGGGTACCTCTTGCCTGGGAGGGCAGCCTGGTAAAGCACAAGGTCCCAGCAGGGCAAGACTGTTGGTGACTTCTTCCATATGGCATTCCCTAGTGTTTTGAAAGCTAACCAGCCCACAGTAGGCATCCAGTCCAGTTCCATCTTGACTTATGCACATGGTTTCTACAGCAGTAGGATCTTGTCACCTACATCTGGAGGGCTACCATCAACAGTAGCAGTGGGGCTGGAGAGGTGGCTTGGCTATTAAAAGAACTCCTTTGGTTTCCAGCATCTGAGTTTTGTGGCTCACAATCACCTATAACTCTGTCTCCAAGGTACCTGACGAGATATCTCTGGCCTCCGCTGGCAACTGCATTTATATGCAGACACACTTTCAGAATTAAAAATAAATTTTGGGGCTAGGGATGGCTCAGCGGTTTAGGTCACATGTTGCTTTTGCAGAGGACCTGGCTTCCAGTCCCAGCACCCACATGGTGATTCACAATTATCCGTGACTTCCTATCTAGGGGGATCTGACCCTCTCTTCTGGCCTCCGTGGGTACTAGCAAGAACACATGATACTTAAGACTTTTCAATTACCCAACTACCAGCTCAGTTTAGAAGAGTGTGACTAAGCGGGCCTGGCCCCACCCCCGAGGCGCAGCCAATCAGCGATGCGCGGAAGGCTGCACAGATGAGGACCGAGCGAGTCGATGAATGGGCTCTGGACTCCTGCGCGAGCGCACAGTGTCTGAGGTAGGCTGTTCGGCGTCTTCCGGGTCTGGGCTGGTCCCGGGCGGTCCGAGAGAGCAGGCAGGACCCCGGACGTGAGTGGGTGCTCTTCGGTGTGTCGGGGAGACCCGCGGGGCTGCGTGGGAGGCGGCGCGGCAGTGCGGGAGGAGTCCGGGCCTGGGCCCATGGCGATCCCCTGTTCTGACTGACCTACGCGGGTAGATAGCGCCTGCCAGTAATTCCCCAGCCTCATCTTCTGTTTCCCTGCGAATACTGAGCGGCCCAGCCTAGGGCAAGAGCACCCTTGCTTGCGTTACCGGAAACCTAGGCATAATCTGTAACAAATACTGACGGCCAAAAAATTATATATATATATATATATATATGTTGGATTTGTTGTAGTAATGGTATGAAACTCCAGATCTAATTAGAGTATATAAAGTTAGGAGATGCCGTAAGTCCGTGTGTTTATAGTTAGGTGCAAAAAAGTCAGATTTTCTCCATGACACTGATTATAAAAGTGCTCTTCTCAGCGTTGTCTGGGCACACATTGGAAATGAAAATTTTCAGGTGGGCGGTGGTGTTGCACGCCTTTAATCCCAGCACTCTGGAGTCAAAGGCAGGAGTTCAGGGCCATCCTGGTCTACAGCGTGAGTTCCAGGACAGATATACAGAGAGAAACCCAGTTTCGGAAAACAAACAAACAAAACCAACCTCAAGCGCCAGGAAAGGGCACGAAAACGCGTGAGGTAAATAGCGACTCCCCGATTCTAAGATAACATAGAATTTGTCTCCCCTTCTTCCGGTTAGTCCTGCTTGACTGGTTAGACGTCTGATTCTTTGAAATCAGTGATTTTCTTGAGGATTTCCATTTCGTGGCTGTCAGTCAGCCTGCACTTAAGAGCTACGCCCAGGCTGCCCCTGTTAGAACCCCTCTTCTGGTTTTCCAACCTATGAGTTTCACCAAGCAGAGTTTCACTCCTCCCTTGAACCCTGTAACCTAAGGAACCTCTCAGAGCTCAGAGGCCATGGGCAAGTTGCTCGTTTTTCTTGTTAAAGGGATTGAGACAGTGGTACCTGTTCTAAGAGTTGGTAAGGATTTTTTTTCTGTTTTTTTCTTTGTTTCTTTTTTTTTTTTTTTTTTTTCTCCCAAGACAGGGTTTCTCTCTGTAGCCCTGGCTGTCCTGGAACTCACTCTGTAGACCAGGCTGGCCTTGAACTCAGAAATCTGCCTCTGCCTCCCAAGTGCTGGGATTAAAGGCGTATGGATTAATGGAGCATATGTTTCATTAACAAAATGTTCTCTATTATTGTATATGAGAGTGTGTATTTTTATATATTGTAATTGTGCGAACTGTATTACATGTGTAGTAGTTGAGGCAATGAGAAAATGATACAAATTATGCCCATTGACAAGCCATAGAGTAGTACAGATTTTTCCATAAACTAAGGCAACATAGGAGGTTTTTTGTGATGATGTTTTTTCGAAACAGTCTATTAAGTAGCACAGACTGGCCCTAGCTGAAAAACTTGTCTTTTATGGAATTTTTTTCGTTTTCTTTCTTTGAGACAGGGTTTCCCTGTATAGTCCTGGCTGTCCTAAAAGGCGTGCACACCACTGCCCTGTGAAACTTGTCTTTAAAATAAGCGCTCTCTCTCTCTCTCTTTCTCTCTCTTTCTCTCTCTGCTCCCTCCCCCCTCTCCACGTGGTCATGTCCATCCCTCTATCTTCTCTTGTATCTTTACTTTTCTATCTCCTTTCTCTATCCACTCTTCTAATAATAAAACATGGAAACTATGAATTGTTTCTTCTTATTGAAACCCGCCGCGTAGAAGCATGGAGCAGGCCTCAGCGTTTCTAGCCACCAGGGAAGGATCGAGCCTCCTCACAGCCAAGCAGCTTCCTCAACAGCAGCTCCAGCGCTTTCAAGGCTTTGGGAAGATGCTGGTGAGAGAAGGCAGCAGCAGATGCCTCCAGCGCACCCCTTACTCCCTGGCTCCCCGATTTCTGAGCCCTTCAGGCGGGCCCTTCCCACCAGCCTTGAGTTGGCAGAACCCCAGACTGTTTTTGCACCTTGCCGGAGCCAGCTTCTGGCCTCACTGCATTTACATTTCCCTGCCTGAGTCTTGAGGAGTTGGCCGCCTACTGAGCTTACTTTGCAAAGGAATCCAGGAGGAACAAAGCAACAGAACTCAGCTGAAACTAAGGATGAAACTAACTCAGAACTGAAAACTAAAAATTGAGCCTTGATCAGAAAAAAAAAAAATCTCGTCACAGGTGTGGATTGCATATTTGGAGGAAGTGTGGGATAAGTTCCAAGTTTTGTTATTTTCAAAGAGTTCTAGTCTTAATGACCACAGGACTCTGACAGGAGGCCTTGCATTTCCAATTGATTCTGGTTTTGTTTTTTCCACACCCCTCCCCCTCCTTTTGATTTCCCAGCTCTTTCAGCTGTGGAATCTGAGTCTGGCTTTCCGTCTTTTTTGTCATTTTAACCATTTGTAGTCTTGGTTAACTCTGCACCTGCTGGTCATTATTGGAGAAAGAAACATGGCTGCAGTGGTGTAACTTTGTGGTTGATGCTTGCAGGCTGCCAGCCCTGAAGTAATGTCCTCTGCTTTTCTCTCCTCACTATCCATTACCTTCACCCTGAACTCCTGTTTTTATCTTAGATAATTTGTCTTCCTTCTCACTCGTTCTGTTAATGAAGAAGTATGTCATGCCCATGAAAGGGACACAAGATACCTTTCTATATCTTTGATTTCAGTTTATATGCTCTTAACTGCTTCTTTTTTAAATTTTTTTTTTTTTAATGTTTTCACCATTGCTGTCTTCAGACACACCGGAAGAGGGCATTAGGCCCCATTGAAGATGGCTGTGAGCCTCCATGTGGTTGCTGGGAATTGAATTTAGGACCTCTGGAAGAGCAGTCAGTGCTCTTAATCACTGAACCATCTCTCCAGCCCTTTTACCTACTTTTTAACTCTTTAGAATTGGTCCTTTCTGTATTACTCTTTTAGTAAATGGTTAATGAATTAACTCATTAAATGACCTTTCTCGGGCTTTACTGAATTTCTTTGAAATATTGAATATGACCAATATTTGTTTGTTTCAGCCAAGCCCCTCCTTTGTGTCTTTTTTTTTTCTTAAAACTTTTCCCTTTAAAAATTTTTTATGGGTATTTTGCCTGCATGTATGTCTGTGCACCATGTGTATACTGGGCCTACAGAGGCCAGGAAAGGGAGTCAGATCCCCTGGAACTGGAGTTACAGCTGGTTCTGATCTGCCACATGGGTGCTGGGACTAGAACCTAGGTCCTCTGGAAGAGCGGCCAGTGCTTTTAGCTCTGAGCTGTCTCCCCAGCCCCTTTCTTGGTGTCTTCCCTTTGCTGTTTTGTCTGTCTGTCTCTCCCCCCCTTCTTGCCTGCTGCTCTAGTTAAACCTCCACTTTCTTCTGTATGTAGTTCTTCTAAGGCTCTATTTCATATCTTTATTTTTAATCACACAGTTATTCGGTTTTTCTGTCTCCAGAGTGTGAGATGATGTTAGTATTTAGATTTTCTAGTTGGTGTATTATCATATTTGCTTGATTCCTGTGATCGTCACAGTTTAGTCACTCTTTTGTGTAAACTTTTGCGTTGGGGTTTATATATCATAAGAAGAGACTATGGGTTATAGACGTCTAGGTTTTTTGTGTCTAAGGAAGTCTGTATTAGTTTTCTAGGACTGCCTTAACAAAGTATCTTGAACTAGGCAGTGTAAATAACAAACCGGTCTTCTTTCTGACTGTTCTATAGGCTAGCAGAAGGTGTAGCCTGGTTGCTTTCTTCTGAGGCCTTCCCCTCTCTTCTTGGCTTTTGTTGAATGACTTTCCTGGCAAGACAGTTTATTGTTTTTAAATTTTATTTATGTATGTTTTCTATGTATGAACGCTCCTTTTGCATGTGTGACTGCATGCCAGAAGAGGGCATTAGGCCCCTTGCTAGTGAGCCACCACGTGGGTTTTAGAACTTGAACTCAGGACCTCTGGAAGAACAGCTACTGCTCTTCACTGCAGAATCATCTCTTTCCAGCCCCTTGACAAGACTGTTTTTATTCACTTCAGATAGAGGTAAATGACAGACCAGAGAAACAATTCCATCCAAGTCTAGCTTAATGAACAATGACTTTATTGAGGCTGCTTATGGGGTGACTGACTGGGGCAACTGTATCTATCTATAGCAGGAAAGGGCACCGTGGGTGAGGCACTTAGAGGAAGCTATATCTCTGAAGAGTCTTGCCCCGCAGCAATTGTTTACCACTTTTATAGCTTTAGAGAGGGGCTTCATCAGGCTTGTGAGCCTTCCTGGCTCCCTGGAAGAGAATGTTTTGATGGAGAGGAGGCAACTTGCAGAATGATTTATAAATGGCCGGTATCTTCACATTGCCTTACTGTGATTTGTCTGTATCTAAATTTCTTCCTCTTAGGGGTATCCAGTACCTGTGCGTGCGTGCGTGCGTGCTGAGATAGGGTGTCACTAGGTAGCTTTCTGGCTCTCCTGGAATTCACTCTGTAGATCAGACTAGCCTCACACTCACTGAGGTCACCTGTCTCAGCCTTTTTAGTGCTGGAACCAAAGGTGTGCACCACCATGCCCAATAGTAGTTAATATTTAATATTAATAAAATAATTATATTAAATTAATAAATTTATTAATATTAATATTCAATAAAGTAGTTTCTCTTAATTCTTGAACACTCTGATCCACAGGTGAAATTATTAAATTCTTACAGTGGGGTCCTCATCACTGCCAAGCCCTCCCCCCTCTCCCTCCCCTTCCTTCTCCCTCCCTCTCCCTCTCCCACCATAGTCATCCCTGGCTCACTGTGCCTGAAGAATGTACTTTGTTCTTCCACATTAGGAACTACTAGATGGTTCCTGTACTTCAGGTTTCACTAACCTTGCTATTCCTCTGAAATCTTGCTGGATTTTCATAATCAGATAAGCTTCCTTCATTTCTGAACTACCAAAACCCTTGGGCTCCTTGCTAAGGCTTGAGTCGTGTGCATTTGCTTCCCAACACTTACTGACTTGGTTTGCTAGTCCAAGGCTGGGTGCTCGGCTTTGGGGATGTGGGTGTGTAAGTGGCTAGGTGTGTTTAGATGCGCACGAGGCACTCCCTTTCCCAGAAGCCTTCACACAGCACTGAGGCTTCCTTCCTGGGCTGCACAGTGAGACCACCCATGCAGCTCTGAGTCCTACCGGTTGGGCTTCAGTTCTGGAGATGCTGATTCAATTGGACTGGAAAGTGGCCAGAGCTGTGGGCATTTTAGAGCTCTTTGGACGATCAGTGTATAGCCACAACTGAGAGACCCTTGACTGATGGGAGAGGCAGACAAGTACAAGGCTCAGTTGTGTGTTTTACTATAATAATAAAGTATCAGGGAAGCACAGAGAAGTGTTTTATTTAGATTAGGCTTACCTTTAATTTTACAAGCCAAATATAAGCTGTTTACCATTCTCATCTTGTGGTTACTGTCCTGTAGACTTTGTGCTGGTGGAAATATCTGTTTTCAGTGTTTATGATTATGTGGCAGTTAAAAAATTCGGCTTTTCACATCAGCTGTTTCGAGTCTTACTGTCCTCGAGTGTCTAGTAGCCACCAAACTGACCATGAGTCGCTTAAGCAGGGTGCTCTCTGAATGGTTGGAGTTCACTCGAGCCTCATTTGAGTCTTTTTAAACATTTTCATTATGTTTTCCATGTATATACCTATGTGGGCGCATGTGTATGTGGGCGCCGACAGGATCTGAAAGAGGAGTTTGGGTCCCCTGAAGTTGAAGTTACAGGCACTTCTGAGCCACTCAGTGTGCACGCTGAGAACCGGACTTAGGTCCTCTGGAAGAGGAGCAATGCTCTTCCAGTGAGACATTCCTTTAGACACTTGTTTTAGCATTAATTTTATATCTTTTAAAGCTATTTGTTTCAAAAATTAGGGAAGGGTTGGCAAGATGGTTCAGCTGGTAAATGTCCTTGCTGGTAAGCTTACGGGAGCTTATTTCAGATCCCAGAGTTCACTTGGAGAAGGAGAAAGCCAGCTGCTGTAGGTTGTCCTGGGACCTGCACGTGTGTGCAGTGACATATGTGAAAGGCAAAGTCAGACTCCCAAAATAAGTTTAGAAGCTGAGCGCGGTGAGGCACACCTGCAGTGCCAGCTAACATGACACTGAGGTAGGAGAGTTTGAGCCCAGTAGTTTGAGGTTACTCTGGGTAACATAGACCTCAATACCTTAAAACAAAAAGAAAAACAAGGCATGGTTTGTTTCATTTTAATATATTCACAGACATGTCTAACCACTATCACAGTTTTAGAGTGTTTTATTTATGTTATAGAATGGTATCAGCACTTAATTGCTTTTATGCCTAAATATTCTTGTACATGGCTATAAGTGGTAAGGATTTTGACTTCTTTCCAAATGTAGAGATGTCATGGCAGTGTTTTTGATTTCCAGGTGTGGGCTGTGGGTCCACAGCAGCAGTCTGTGATTTGCCCTGTGCTCCAGCAGGGGCGTGGTTTTGCCAACTGCAGATAGTTTAATGGTGGGGACTCTTTAGAGGTGATATGAATGCCAGACCCCCTAGAGATGAGGAGGCTGCTGCTCCCTGTGTTTCTGTTGTTGTGGTTTGTCAGGAGGTCATGAGAGATAAGATCAATGAGATAAGGAAGAGCTTTATTGCCCCAAGGAGCTGGATGCCCCTAATCAGCAGGAAGTAATCTATGAGACCCCTTCTCCTCTAACCTTCTTTCTCTCCTACCTAGCTGGGGGGGGGGGGTTGTGTGGAACGGGTAAGGGTGGAGCAGGTCGGCAGCAAGAGGAGCCCCATAAAGCAGAGCGGTATCTGTGCTGTGTTTCATTCACCCATGTTTTCATGTGGCTGTTTGTCTCTTGGATATAGAAGAGCTAGAAGTCAAATGCCAGCGCCATATTAAAATGCCTGTGTTTTATGAGACGTGTGTGTGTGTGTGTGTGTGTGTGTGTGTGTGTGTATGCACACACATAGTTAGATACGAATACCATTTGTCTTAGGGTCTCCATTGCTGTGAAGAGACACCTTGACCAAGCTATTCTTATAAAGGACAACATTTAACTGGGGCTGGGTTACAGTTTCAGAGGTTTAGTCCATTATCATGGTGGGAAGCAGGGCAGCCTCCAGGTAGACATGGTGCTGGAGGAGCAAAGAATTCTCCACCTTGATCTACAGACAGCCAGGAGGTGACTGTCTTCTACAGGCAGCCAGAAGTGGGAGGGCGGAACATAGAGCCCTCAAAAGCCCAACCCCACAGCACTTTCTCCAGTAAGGCTACACTTTCTAATAGTGCCACTCCCCTGAGTCTATAGGGACCAAACCTATTCAAACTACCACACCATTTTATTGTATTTTAAAAAAAAGATCGTATCATGTATCCCAGGCTGGCCTCTCAAAGACAGTACAGCTTATATGACCTTAAACTTCTGTGCCTACCTCCCCAGTGTGAGGATCACAAGTGGGCACTATAATGTCTAGTTTGGGAGGTGCTGGACTTGAACTCAGGGCTTTGTACTTGCTGGTGAAGTTCTCTTTTAACAGAGCTATACCTGGAGCCATTTTACTGGGTTGTTTTGTTTGAGTTTTATGCACACTCTTTTTTTTTTTCTTTTTTAAAGATTTACTTATGTATTCAGCATTCTGCTGTTTTGCCTGCGTGTATGCCTGCAGACCAGAAGAGGGCATCAGATCCCATGTGGTTGCTGGGACTTGAACTCAGGACCTCTGGAAGAGCAGCTGGTGCTTTTAATCCCTGAGTCATCTCTCCAGCCCTTATGTTCATTTTTTTTTTTTTTTTTTGCCCTTTATTCAGAAAATGTTAACTCTAGGCAGAAGTAGTTTTTATTATAATTTTACCACATTTACAATAATAAAAACAGTTATTTTAAAAGTCTTTCATTACTTTTTATTTTTAAGCCTTATTCAGGATGCAGTGTTTGCTGCTCCTTTGTGGATGTCTGTTGCTGACAACTGGCTCTGCTCATGGCGATGACTGGATCGACCCCACAGATATGCTCAACTACGACGCTGCTTCAGGGACAATGAGATCTCAGGTAGTGGTTTTTTTAAATGCACTGATAGAACCTCTGTTATGATGGACTAGTGCAGTTTTGCTGTTTTATATAGAGCTGTGGGAGTCATAAATAATCAACTGTTATGCAAACTACTTTTTCCTTTTTCTCCCATGCTGGCTCGGGAGACGCTAGACAAGCACTCATACCCGCCTGGTTGTTTCTGTTTGGGTTTGGCTGTGAAGCCCATCGAGGAGTAAGCCAGTGAAGAATTTAAGAAGCTAGTCATAGAATGATAGACCCTTAGTCTTTATTCATTGGAACCTGTTTTTACAACTAAAGCATAAAGAATAAAATCTCTGCTTTGATTTAGGTGAAACACAGTACATCAGAGAAAAAGGAAGTGAGCCCTGACTTGTCATATGCCGAGGACTTGTCAGACTGTTTGCACAGACTGGATTCTTTAACTCATAAGGTTTGATTTTTTTTTTTCCACTCACAAAATTAGATATTATTTATGTTAAGTTACTATGCTGGCTAGTTTTATGTTAAGTTGAGATAGGCTGAAGTCATCTGAGAGGAGGGAACCTCATTTGAGAAAATGCCTCCATAAGATCAGGCTACAGAGAAGCCTATAGGGTATTTTCTCAGTGACTGACGGGAGAGGGCCCAGCACATTGTAGATGGTGCCACTCCTGGGTGGGTTCTGTCAGAAAGCAGGCTGAGCAAGCCAGTAAGCAGCACTCCTCCATGGCTTCCATGAGCTCCTGCTTCCAGGTTCCTGCCCTGTGTGCGTGAGTTCCACTTCCGACTTCCCTCAGGGATGAACAGTCACGTGGGACCAAATGAACCCTCTTCTCCCAAGGTGCTTTGGTCATGGTCTGCCATCACACCAGTGGAAGCCCTGACTAAGACTGTTACTTGTGTACTTGTCTTTGCTCACTTTTGTATTTGTAATGTTTCTATATACTATTCAGTGATATATTTTATTGGCATAATTTTTAGTTGCATCTTGTATTTTCAAATAGTACTTAGTATTTGTATAATATAATTAGGAGATTATAAACTTGTTGGCACAAGGAATAGATTTTTTTATCTTAATTGTTATCACCTGTCGTACTGCTGAGCCATTGATAACATAACAGATGAGCAGATGAGCAAATTGGCTTATTAAAGGTTGTAATAGTTCTTCCAAATGTGAAGGGTGGTTATAAATAAAAATATGCACATATATGCATGCATACGTACATCCATCCATCCATGTGTGGCAGTTGTACCTTGGAAAGGCTCTGGAATGGGGAGGGAAGTTATCATGTGGTCACCATATGATGTCCTGCTGACATAGTGAGAGTGGTGAAGAGAAGAGACAGATGGGACACTTTCATGGGTGCAGATCGAGACAGAGTGGATGAGCGCCATGTCTATCTTGGGAGGCAGAGAGAGGATTAAGTGAGGTCCCAGTAAATCCTAGCCTTGCTGTCCTAGGGTTTCCATTGCTGTGGAGACACCGTGACCAAGGCAACTTTTATTAAGGGCAACATTTAATTGGGGCTGGCTTACATGTTCAGAGGTTTAGTCCATTATCATCATGGTAGGAAACATGGCAGCATCCAGGCAGGCATGGTGTGGCAGGAGCTGAGTTCTACATCTTGTTCCAAAAGAAACCAGGAGAAGACTATCTTCCAGGTGCTAGGAGGGTCTGAGAGCTCAACCCCACAGTGGCACACTTCCTTCAGCAGTGCCACTCCCTGGGCCAAGCGTGGGCCACACGCTTGTCAAACAAAAAATAACAACCAACTCCTTATTCTAGAACTTGACCTTCTCAGTAGCCTTTGATGCTGTTGACTTTATTGTGTGATTACAGGTTGATAATTGTGAAAAGAAGAAAATGAAAGATTATGAAAGTCAAAGTAATCCTGTTTTTAGGAGATATCTAAATAAGATTTTAATTGAAGCTGGCAAGCTTGGACTTGTAAGTATTTGATGACATGATTCTAATCGTTGTTGTAGATACTTTCATTATTTGTTTCACACAGTGTAAGAAGTCGTGCACCGTGTGTGGTGATACACACCTGTTGTTCTAGTTAGTACTTTGGACACTGAGCCAGGAGGATCTCCAGTTCCAGCCCAGCCTGTGTCCCCACCAAAAGAGTGAAATAATATACCCTTATGTGCTTTAACAGAAAATACTGCTTCATGCTTTCCCAAGAGGCCGTAGGCACAGATTTTGGGACCACCTAGCGTTACAGCGCTGCTTGGTGGAGGGTAAGCAGTACAGGGCACTCTGGTTTTTCCTAAGGCCTCTGAGGGTCTTATATATTTTTCTCAACTCCACTGATGAGGTGAGGTGATGGGGAAATAATCCTGCCCTAAGCTTTATTGTCATTTTCCCATCCCCATACTTTCATAGCCATAAAATGTAAAATCATAATTTGAGGACAAGAAAAATGTGTTTTAGTAGTCTGTTTCTTTCCTGTGGTAGGTTCTCTTTGTGGACTGTGTGTCTCCCTCCTGTGTTACTTATAACGGGGAGAGTACCTTCTGTTATTTTGTAGCGATGCAGAGCAAGCCCAGGCCTTGCACATGATAGGCAATCCTGTTACCATGGGCGCTAAGCCTAGCTCTTATATGTTAGTCATTCATTCATTCATTCATTCATTCATTCTATATTTTTAAAGAATTCATTCTATATTTTTAAAGAATTACTGTTTCAATTTAGGGAATCAAGACATGATAAAGATTTATAATTTTGCATCTTGCATCATACTTATAAAGCTCATTTTTACATTTAGTCAGAAGGCCTAGAAGCAGTATCTAAAGCTCATTTGTAAGTGTAGAAGGTATTTTTCCTTATTATTTATCTCACCAGAATTGGTCTAAGGGCTGGAGACAGAGGCAGGCTTTTGTTTGGTCTAGCCATGCATTCCAGCTACCAGAAGTAGGTCACAGGTTTAATTTTTTTTTTAATTTCTTTTTTTTTTAAATGATTTATTTATTTTATGTATATGAGTACACCATTGCTCTCTTCAGACACACCAGAAGAGGGCATCAGACCCCATTGCAGATGGTTATGAGCCGCTGTATGGTTGCTGGGAGTTGAACTCAGGATCTCTGGAAGAACAGTCAGTGCTCTTAACCACTGAGCCATCTCTCCAGCCCAGGTTTAAATTTTTGCTTTTGAGACACTGTCCCATGTAGCCAAGAAAAGTATGGAATTCGCATGTCATCCTCTTGCCAGGGTCATACTAATCTATCATTGCTGCTGTAGTATATGGGCAGCCAGACCAAGCACAGAAAATGTCCTATTTGGAGTGTTAGGCAGTTTTTCTCAAAATTAAAAAAAACCCAGTGATAATTAACAGAGAAGAAAACACCTGGAGATGTCCCTCAGTTGGTAGTGTTTGCCTTGGGTTTGATCCTTAGCGCTCCATAATCAGGCCTAGGTGCGAATGCCTGTAATCCCAGCATTCGGTCAGAAGTGGGAGGGTCAGAATTTCAGAGTCATCTTTGGCTACATAGCAAGTTCAAGACCAGTCTAGGATATATGAGACCTTGTCTCAAGAACAGAAAACAAATTAAAAATCCAAAACAAAAATAACAGCAACCAAAAAAAAAAAAGAAAAAAGGATATTGTTTTGACTCATGGTTTTAGACATTGCAGCCTAAGATGATCTGGCCTCTAGTAGGTATAGCAGATGTTCATGGCTGGGAGCATGTGCTGGGACACACTTGTTCACATCGTGGCTGGGAAGCCAAAGAAGGGTAAAGGAGCACCGGTCTTATATCCCCTTCAAGGACACGCCCCTAAGTGAGCTGACTTCTCACACTCACTCCCACTTCCTAAAAGGCCACCCACATTCCTGCAGTGCTACCGTGGCTCTTAGCACACTGACCTCTGGGGAACACTGAGCACCTAGACCTAAAGCCCTGGGTGTGCTGGCGCATGCCTAGAATCCTTGTCCTCAGGAGCATGATCTTCTTGGGTTTTGTACTGGCTGGTTTTGTGTTTCAACTTGACACAATCTGGAGTTATCACAGAGAAAGGAGTCTGCCTTGAGGAAGTGCCTCCATGAGATCTAGCTGTAGGGCATTTTCTCAATTAGTCATCAAGGGGGGAGGGCCCATTGTGAGTGGTGCCATCCCTGGACTGGTGGTCCTGGGTTCTATAAGAAAGCAAGCTGAGCAAGCCAGGGGAAGCAAGTCAGTAAGTAACATCCCTCCATGGCCTCTGCATCTGCTCCTGCCTCCAAGTTCCTGCCCTGTGTGAATTCCTGTCCTGACTTCCTTTGGTGATGAATACTAATGTGGAAGTGTAAACTGAATAAACCCTTTCCTCCCCAACTTGCTTCTTGGTCATGATGTTTTGTGCAGGAATACAAACCCTAAGACAGGTTTCATAACAAGGCTCTGTCTCAAATTAAACAACCAAAAAACCAAATAATCCAAATTGTGTCAACTTGTCAGTAAATGTCAGTTTTTTACAATGATTTCTCTGAGTTGAACTTGTACTAATAAAGAGGTAAATGTTTTATATTTCAGGGAAACTATTTGTGTCTTTAGTAATTTAAAACATGTTTTTTTATTTGATCTACTGTAAATTTTAGTCTATCTGAAAATTGTGTCAGCAAATGGAAACTCATAGATTGAATTTATAGATTCAGTCTGTTCTTATTCTTTGCAATTTCCTTATAACTTGTTCATTAAAGTGTGTCCCATCAAGATCAATACATGGCGATTTTTTGAAATTACTCATTTTTTAAAGTTTCCCCTTTTTTGGTTGTATGTGTGCATGCACATGTATATGCATGTTCACACACGGGGAGGCCAGAGATCAGTTTGGAGTGTGCCTCAATCACTTCAAGACTAACTGACCAGGAAAAGCAAGCCTCAGGGATCCTCCTGCCCCTGTGCTCTTGGCTTACACTGTGGGTTTGTACCACCACAACTGCCTTCAATGTGGTGCTGGAGATCTAAACTCAGGCCCTTGTCCTTGCAGAGCAGGCGCTTTCCCAGCTGAGCCATCTCCCCCGAGACATTTCTGTGGTCATTGTTGCATGTTTGAGTTGCTTGGTACTGTGGGCCTCATGTAAGGCGGAGCAAGGTGACCCACCTGCCCCCTGGGCTCACCTCGGACACTGAAGCCACTGCCTTTATTCCTGCAGTTTACTGTGGCTGTTAAGTGCTAAGGTTGCCACACTTCAGGGTAGGGAGGGATTTCATTGTTTAAGTAATTTCATCATTTGGGATGTCTCTCAAATGTGAAGTGCCACCTACTGTCCCTGCATGCAAGAAGCCTATGATGTTTCCTACAGGAAAAGAACAAAACAAAACCCCCACATTGATATAAACATCCAGGCATGAATTATAGGATGGTTAGCAGCGTGTTCCATGGTAATGAGTCACTCATATTTATGACTTGGGTGTCAACAGAAACAAAAATATATTGATCAGTTGACAAGTGTTATGACCAGGGGTGCACAGGAAGCTGACATCTTGTGGGGCTGTGGCACAGCACTTGTCCGTGGCTTTGTACCACCTGTGTGCTTACACAGTGAGGCCAGCTGTGCCTCCGTGAGGTGCTTGCAACATTTCTAGTGCTTTTTATATAGACTTGGATTTCCTGCTAGACTTTGGGGATAAGTATGTTTTTTTATAGTGCTGGAAGCTAGAACTGTTTACATATACCACCTTATATTGAGTTCTTGGGTGTTTTTATCTTTTGAGATAAGGTCAAGGCTAACCTTGAACTTAAAATTCTTTACATCCTCCTCCTGAGAGCTAGGAATGCAGATGTGTCCTGATGTATTGGGCCCAAACTGGCTTTAAACTCAATGCTTCATTGACTAATGTAATAATACAAGGCCTTTCCTGTTGTTTGCCTCTTGGTAACTGATGCAGCCTGATGAAAACAAGGTAGACATGCGCTATGACGCTGAGATCCTCCTTACAAGGCAGACACTGTTGGAGATCCAAAAGTTCCTCGGTGGTGAGGAGTGGAAGCCGGGGGCCTTGGATGATGCGCTAAGTGACATTTTAGTCAATTTTAAGCGTCATGATTCAGAAGCATGGAAGTGGCAATTTGAAGATTTTTTTGGAATCGATCCATATAATGTGTTTATGGTAAGATGACATTTTTGTGACAGGAAGCTTCCTTTGAAAAAGTGCTTCGAAAATTAATTAACATAATTATGAACCTTATTTCCTTACTATAGGGATGATATAGCAGTAAAACTATACAAGTGATTTCATTTGAATCCAGTTCTTTTAAGGCTGTTTAAATGCTGTATTCATTTATTTTGTGTGCATATTATGTGTGTGTGTGCAGAGGTCAGAGGGCAGTTTGCTGGATTTGGTTTCTCTCCTATGTGGGTCCTGGGACTGAACTCAGCTCCTTAGGATTGATGACAAGTTCATTAACCTCCTGAGTGGCCGTCTCTCTGGCCAAGTCTGGCCTTTCTTGTTTTTAAACTGATGTTTGGTGGGGTTTGGCAGGGAAGACCATTTAGCAGTGTCTCTGACTCCCGTTTCTGCTTCATAAGGTGCTCTTGTGTCTGCTCTGCATCGTGACGCTGGTGGCTACGGAGCTGTGGACATATGTTCGCTGGTACACGCAGTTGAAACGCATTTTTATCATCAGTTTTCTCTTAAGTTTAGGATGGAATTGGATATACTTATATAAGGTATTAAATATTTTTTTAAATTAAATATAAATTCATAGTAACCAGAGACTATTATCTACTCTGAGAGCAGTCTTGCCTCAGATATGCTGAAGATTGTGGTTGGATTCTAAACAGTGGAAGTAAGTCCGAACCTGTAAGCACAGGTGATTTATTTAGAGGTCCTAGTGAAAAGGTACTGTTGCCAGGCACAGAGCAAAATGGGACACATTGTAGAAACTCGTAATTTGGGAAATGAGCTTTCATTCTCTATTTAGAAGTGATGATACCATAGTCATGATTAAAAATGTTATCCTTAAAAGTTAGGCTTTTTAAATATAAAAGTTAGGTATATTCACCATAGAGAAATTAGAAAACTAAGATACAGATAAACTCACTTTCACTTTTTTTAAAATTTTTTTTATTTTTGGTTTTTTCAAGACAGGGTTTCTCTGTATAGCCCTGGCTGTCCTGGAACTCACTCTGTAGACCAGGCTGGCCTTGAACTCAGAAATCCGCCTGCCTCTGCCTCCCAGAGTACTGGAATTACAGGCGTGTGCCACCACCGCCTGGCTCACTTTCACATTTTTAATAGTTGTAACTACTGATGAATAATTACTGTTGAATTTTTATTTATTTTTATTTCTTGTGAGAGAGTCTCCCTATGTAGACCAGGCTAGCCTGGAACTCAGCTCTGCCTGCTTCTCAGGTGCTTAAAGGCATAAGTCATCATATGTAACCTGGTGATTTTTGAGGGCTATATTTTTTCCAGATATTTTCTTACATTTTAATTATCTTTCAAAATAAGAATAAGATTGTAGGAATGTAAAAAGATTACTGCCTGTAGCAGAATAGTATAATCACGGAAGGGAAAATTTAATGTCCATTTTCCTGACAAGGGTGAATCAGATCGGCAGGATTCATGCGATGACGTCGGCCTTACACTTCCTTTACCCTTCGCTCTGGTTTCCGTGGCCCTGAAACAAGTCACTTGCACATTAAGCACGTAGGTTCTTGGTAGAAGAAAATGTTCATGGTGGAGTGTTAACTACTTCAGTGAGTTCCTCTGGGAATGTGGTTTGATGAAAGCTGTATCCCTGCCTGTAGAGGGAAAAAGGCTTGGGTCTGGGTAAAAGTTGTCATGTGACATTTGCATATAAGCTATATGTAGCCTCTCAGTACTTCAGATTACCTGTGGGTCATGTGTACTACCTAATACAGGGTAAGTAGCTATACGTGTTTAATACGTATGCAGGTTTTTCAGCCTGTTTGATAGCAGTCATTTAAATTAAAATACCATTTTATTATGAACTATAAAAGAACCTTAATTGTTAATACTTTCACTCATGACATGAACCATATGTAAATTCCTTTTCATCAGTAGTCTTGCTGGGTGGAAGTTGTGCATGGCTTTAATCCCAGCCCTTGGGAGGCAAAGGCAGCTGGATCTCTGAGTTCAAGGCCAGCCTGCTCTACAGAGTGAGTTCCAGGACAGCCAGGGCTACACATAAACCCTGTCTTGAACCACCCTCCCCCCAAAAAAAAGTTACGAAAAATTAGTTTTCTTGCATCATAAGGATATACAAAGATGGTATGAAGCATTGTAGTTAGTTTTTAACCCTTTTATTGTATTAAGACTGTTTGTAATTAGGTGTCATAGTACACATCTGTAATTGCAGTGCTTGGGTGAGGGAAGCAGTGGGGCCTGGGGTTCAAGGTTATCTTTAGGGTACAACAGTAAGGCTAGCCTGGGCTACATAAGACCTTGTCTCAAAAAGAAGAGAAAAAAGTGTGTTTCCATGAGCTGAAAGTAACCAGTCTTTAAATTGTTCTCTTAATTAGTCCCAGCACTCAGGAGGCAGAGGCAGTCGATCCCCAAGTTTGAGGCCAGCCTCGTCTACAGAGTGAGTTCCAGGACAGCCAAGGTTACGTAGAGAAATCCTGTCTCGAAAAACAATACAAATTTTAGGCCTGATAATAGTGGCACGAGCTTTTAATCCCAGTATTGTGAGGCAGGATGTCTCCATGAGTTTGAGTTTGAGGACACCTTTGTCTACATCATAAATTTCAGGCTAGCTGGTGAGACCCTATTTCAAAAAACTTATAAAAGAGAAAGTCTCGTTTGTCTAAATGATAGAGAAAATGGTGAAATCGGTCGTGTCGGATCTACATGTCCAGCCCTCAGTCGCCGGTTTCTTCTGCTTCCTTTGTGCCTGCCAGGTGGCTTTTGCTCAGCATCAGGCTAACATTGCCAAGATGGACCCATCAAACAGTGTGTGTGCTGGGAAGATGGATTGGACTGGAAGTTTCTGGGGTAAGCTGAAAACCAACAACAAAATGACCAGTAACAACAAAATGAAATGCCCCAGGAGGCTGCCCATGACTGAGTCTTTAATATGGGATGTGTGCAGGGCACATGGGGGGCCGGGAGAGGAATTGCAGTGATGAGCTGCTCCAGAGGCTCACAGGTTCCAACCAAGCTTCAGCAAGATAGCAAGAGCCTGCCTCAAAGTAAAAGGGGCGGGGCGCAGCTCAGTGTTAGAATGCTGGCACACTTCATGATACCCTAGTTTTGATCCCTCTCCAAAGAAAAAACAACTGCAGAGCAAGCCTACTTCCTTAAATTTATAAGTATCAACTTACTGAACTCATCCAAAGTCACAGGAAAGACAGCAGCAGTGTGTGTGTGCGCGCGCGCGCGCGCGTGGTGTGGGGTTTTCAGTCTGCTGCGTTAGACTGAGGGCTCCTAGGCTCCCTTCTCATCACCTAGCCGGCCGACGGCATTTTCTAGGTCGTCAGCAGAAATTTACTAAAAGTAATTGTATATATAAAATAATAGCTCTTTTAGCTTTAAACTCCTTAGATTAACATAAAGTATTACTTTATAGCTTTCTTATAGTTTTTTTAAACTAAGTGAAAAGTTGTTTTTATCCTTTCAGATTTTGTAAAAATTCTCACCACTATTAACCACTAACTCTCAAAATCTAGACTGGATCGGTATAATATTGAAAGAACTTTATAAACACTTGTCTGTAATGACTTACAGATTAGATTCTCAGTATAGTCTACAAGTAGGTCCCAGAATTAACTTGAATTTTTTCTTAGATAATTTTTAACAAATATGTTTGAGTGTTTTCCTTGCATGTATGGTTCTGCACCACATGTGCCCCTGGCCCACGGAGGTCAGAAGGCCCTGGGTCCCTGGAGTGGGAGTCACGGTCAGGAGCGCCACGTGGGTGCTGGGAATGGAATCTGGGTGTCTTTCCAGAGCGGCACGTACTCTGCTGAGCCATCTCCAAACCTACTGCCCGCTTTCCCAGTCGTGAGGTTCACCCAGGTCAGCTTGGAGACAAGATGCTTCCTTAGTGCAGGCAGATTCCAGACATGCATAAAGCTGCTCTAGAAAAATTAATTAAGAAAATCTATAAAGCAGACATTTATTTTGGCATATCTGTAAGATTTTTTTGAATTTGAATAGATTTTGAAAATATAATTTTGGACTTGAAATAATTAACATTATAGAGAGTATTTAAAATATAAAACAACTCAAAATTTACTAGTGGGTGGGCACAGTCAAAACTGAACTGATCTTACTTGTGAAAGAAATACTTCTATGTTTTCCTTTGATCGTTTTGTCTGTTTCTCTAGAGTGGTTTAGAAGTTCATGGACCTATAAGGATGACCCATGCCAAAAGTACTATGAGCTCTTATTAGTCAACCCTTTTTGGCTGGTTGCGCCAACAAAGGTATAGAATATATTTTGTAATAATTACAGTATGTCACAAATTCTTTGCCTTTATAAAGGATAGGGCTAATAATAAACCTTTGTCCTAGAAAAAAAAATAGTTCCATTAAACATTGGCTTTCAAATTTAGGTGGGCCTGGGGGTGTGCCTCAAATCCTAGCCCTTGGGAGGGGAGGGAGGACTGCGTTCAGGGCCTCTGAGAGACTCGCTCTCAGGACACACACATACACATACACATACACAAAAACACGTATGTTAATTTGTGTCATTTGAGCCTCAGTGCAGAGTGAAGTTTTGTATGTGGATATCTTGGTCTTGAAGTTAAATTGCTCTGATCTTTGATTTTAGGCTCTGGCAGTTACAGTAACTAACTTTGTAACGGAACCATTAAAGCACATTGGAAAAGGAATGGGTGAATTCATTAAAGCCCTCATGAAGGAGATCCCAGTGATACTTCAGATTCCGGTGCTTGTGATTATAGCACTGGCTGTCCTGGTTAGTACGTTAGCGCTGCTGACAGTGGGTAAGATTTATAAAACAGAAGGCAACTCTCAAATCATTAGACTTTGCTGTAAACCAGATTGGAGTAATAATACTGTGCTCACAGGTATACGGTGGTTTTTAATGAGTTGAGATTTAATATATTCCTCTAATCAGTAGTTCTTGTGTTTGTACACATCATAGCAATGGCTTACAGTAATTTATTTTAAATTTAATGTGAATACACAGGAAATTGGTTGACTGCTTCCTCTGTGAAGAAATGGGACTTTTATTCTAGTCTGAGCTTTGAGGAACAGAACAGAGAGGGTGTAGGAGTGGGTGTGCGTACTGAGAAGCCATCGGGGCTCCAAGAGAAGATAGTTATTACAAATTGTTCTTAGTCCCCCCGTGGTTGTTTGTAAATCAAATGCCCCGAGCACTTGAGGGCTCTTGTGGCCAGAGTGAAATCCTATGTCTATGTCTGTTTCAAAACGTCTCTCTCACACGCATGCTTTCTGTCATATGTTATCTCCTAGTTGAGCATCATGTTGTTTATAGCCATGACCTCTCCAAAGCACATGCTGTTAGAGTCAAAATGGAGACTCCCAGTAATTGGAGGGATGGTTCTTCCAGAGGTCCTGAATTCAATCTCCAGCAACACATGGTGGCTCACAACCATCTGTATTGGGGTCTGATGCCGTCTTCTGGTGTGTCTGAAGACAGAGCACTCATATAAAATAAATAAGTCTTTGAGAGAGAGAGAGAGAGAGAGAGAGAGAGAGAGAGAGAGAGAGAGAGAGAGAGAGAGAGAGAGAAAATGCCCCATGATTTGTGATTATAGTGCTATGTGCACTGACTGAACTGTTCCCTTTTCAGTTTTGTCTTGGTATATGATTATGAGATGCAGTTAGTAATTTTCATCATTTGACCATATATGGGTATCAACAGAAACATGAGCAATGACCAGGCTTTTAAATTTAAATTTCTAGAACTCTGTAATTTAAATTCTTAGGTCTCAATGAGTGTTACATATTCAAAATAAATGTCAAGCCGATTGAAATGTTTATTTAATATTAGTTATTTAATAATTTTTAGTAACTTTAGTAACATACCAGTAACATTTTCTTGACTACTTTGGCCTCTGCTAAAGAAAGTTTTTAAAGAGTGAAATTTAAAGAGTGTGTGTGTGTGTGTGTGTGTGTGTGTAGATACTGTTAGCTATTTTTGTTAAAGCCTGAATAACATAGTTCCTACTTTACTATCTGTTGGTTACTGAGCCCTGGAGCGTACTCCTTTTCTTCACAGAGCTTCTGCTATGGTGCTGGACGGTCAGTTACTATGCAGAGACACTTGGGTGGTCCTGAAAGAGAGCCCCCCCCAGCACTTGAGGCGGATGACAGAAGACGACAGAAGGAACTCGACTATAGATCCCATGGTGGAGCAGGTGATGCAGATTTCTCTTACAGGGGCCCAGCAGGCTCCATCGAGCAAGGCCCTTATGACAGAATGCATGCATGTGAGAGAGATGTTTTGAGACAGAGACACGTTGACATGAGATTTCACTCTGGCAACAAGAGCCCTGAAGTGCTCCGGGCATTTGATTTACCTGACACAGAGGCACAAGACCATCCAGAAGTGGTCCCCAGCGTAAGTCAGCAACTGTCTATTTTTACTCTAGGCCCAAGTGCTTTTTACAGAGCTTTGATTGCTTTTACTCTGTACCCTGTCAGTGAAGTCACCAGTGGCACGCTTAGTCATCCTCTCTTCTGTCACTACTCTAGCTTCCTTAGAAGATGAGATTTTCTTTGTTATGTCAAATACCATTTGATTGTATTCTTTATAACAAATGGTATTTGGAAATTTACAGGAACAAGATCAGAGGCCTCACTGAGGGCCTAAGAATGCTAGGGGACTAGCTGTAGAGCTCTGGTGGCCCAGCCTGGATGGAAGGGAGGCTTGGCGAGGGATCAGAAGCCCTACAGATTCTATAGATTAGAAGAAAGTAATAGCACAGTTGGCTGGACTGGGCTTTTTACCTGCAAGATGCTGTTCTTCATTATTTGTATATTAGCAGTCCCAAGGGTGGAACCTGAGGTCTCACACATGTGAGGCCACTGAACTTCATTTTGTAGCACTGATATTGTTTTTTAAAGGAACATTTCCATTTTTTCCTTAGAAAGGAATTATTTGCAATGTTTGAGTTGCAACTAGAGTCCATGAGACTCTAGAAATGACAGAAATCTAGCTATGAATGCTTTTATGGATGTTAATGTATCTAGGTAATCTGAGACTGTTCTTCCAGCTTTTATAACTGTTGTCACTCATTCCAAACCTCTCTAGTGTCATTTCCAAAAGCCATCTACCACAGTGGCCCAGGGACTTCCTGTTCACCATGTCCCACGCCTACCACCTTACTGATCATCTGCAGTCTTGTGTGCTTGTTCTGCCTTTGTGACTGGGTGTCTGTTTTTGTTGTTCACTGTACATTCTCACACACACACACAGTCTTCAGCCTTACTCACATATCTTAAACTGTAGTCTGACCATAATCTACCTACCACCTCCCTCATTTTTTTCCTATGTAGCCTGTACTTCTAATGTAATATTCATATCCTGTCTGATTCATTCCCACAACTAAATACAGGTTCCTGTGGGAACAGGTTTTGTGTTTTGCTCTTTCTATATTCCTAGCACCTAGAACAGGGTCAATAAGCATTTGTGAAATAGTTATTCTCACCAGGTAGGAAGAGAGACATTATTGGTAGCCAATGCTCTTGTCCTTTTCTAAGCAGGGTCAGCAGACCATCTATAATATCTCAGGTGTCTTCATGAACAGTTTTGTGACGCTTATTGCTTTAATTATGCAGCTCAAAAACCAGAATTTTAAAATATTTGGAGCAAGCTACAATAGGTTTGGATAAGAATTGGCAATGAAACTTTACATTTTACTAAATAGTTAATATAATTCTATATTTTAAAGCACAAATCATCCATTGTGAATACAAGCCTTGAGGAGACAAAGAGAGAAAGCACCCCGACAGAATGCAGCCAGTCTGCCAAGGATGCCTCCCGCCCAGGTCCTAGCACTGCTGAGAGCACACCCTTAGTGGAGAAGGCCCAGTTGAAGACAGACTCTGAGTGCGGCCCGCAAGGAGGCTGTCCACACAGCACAGCAGCTGCTGCCACAGCACATGGGGCTGACCCTGTCAGCAGCCCGTGTGGCTAAAGAAGAAGACACAGACCGACCACAGCTCCAGAGTCATCGTTAAAGTCTGTATTGACTCTTCATCTTTCCTTACAAATATGTTGAAATTTACTACAAAGCTGCCAACTTTAATTTTACAGACTATCAGAATATCTCTTAGCTGTTAGGATAGAACTATTTGTAAAGTTTATGCTTTAGCAGACAGACACGACTAATTGAGCTGGTATTAACAGGCATTTAACTAATGATAAATGTTGCTTCGGCCACACTGCTACATGACAGCTAGGAAAGCAACAGGATCCAACTATCAGAGTGTATGTTAGCTGATGGAAGGTCCTCTGAAACCTACTTTATTAACAGTATTTAATGCAGGTCGGCGTCTGCTGCTGCCACACACATACTCATCTATGTTCCTAGGTAGGCCACCTGCAGAGCTATGTGACTTTCTGCTTACCAGGCCCGTACATTTATAAAGCCCCATTTCCACTTGTTTAGAACCTAGCAGTAGCTTTGATGCTATTCAGTTTACTATATTCTCTTGGCTAAATGTAATTCTGGTTTTCAGCAAGCTTTAGATGACGAGAACAAGATGTATTAACATTTTTAAGTCAGCATTTTGTCTGTGATTTTAAAGTACATTCTCCATGTTATACTTTTAAAAAAACAATTTATATATTTTGTACAAGTCCTAGTTAGCACTCTTTTTGTGCACGCAGGTTTCCTTTGTTGCTGCAACAATATTTATATTGCACATTTTATTCAGCTGCTTTCCAAAAATGAGACCACTCAAGAATTAAGTCTTGACATTATCAGGCAGGTTGCTTTAACAAGGACTTTCTGAACAGTTGACTTTATTTTTTTAATTTTTATTTTTTATTATTTTTGGTTTATGTCAATATAACGTTCTTGTTTATCATTGAGTTGCCATTGGGAAGGGTAGGGAGGGGAGAGAGAGAGAGAGAGAGAGAGAGAGAGAGAGAGAGAGAGAGAGAGAGAGAGAGAGAGAGAATATGAACGAACATGAGAGAAGAGCAAATGCCTTTAGTAGTTCATCACGAAGGTAAAAATGTCCCCAAAATCCAAAACGATTTTGCATTAAGACCGGATCACAGACATGTAATGAACGATGAGAGGATATAAGCAGTTTATTCAGACTCTGAACATCTGTGCATAAAGCAGTTACCTCTGTGGACTGGACCCACTCACCCTAATGGTAAATGCACTCCCAAGAGGGAAGTGTCCTTTGAGCTCCAGTGTAATTCTACAGAGAAATAAGTGCCTCCCTTAACAGATGTGCCTGATAGGACAGAAGGACTGTTGGCACTATTTTTATCCAACAGTGAACCCCTTTAAGAACAATTACAATCTCGTCTTTGTATTTTTCATTACAGATGCCCATTTGGGGATGGAATCTACTTTGACAGCTAGCAAAGCAACATGCTGTTCTTGAGTGATTACAGCAATCCAGGGAAGACTTGATTAAAGCAAGGTGAAGTGATCAAGGCCAGGTTATTGCAGCACAGAGAGGCCACTTGTCTCCAGTGACTAGCAAGTGTCTGTCATTGAGGTTAAAGCATATTGTAACTGGCTTTTCAGACAAGAACAGGGTAGGTAGCTGTTAGAAGCACTTTTTAAAATGGAATAAATGTTGAATGCTTACATGGTCTTGACCACTGTAAACACAAAATAAACACTTATTTTTACATTACTTTGGTCTGGTGTGCAGTCTTTGCTTTCTTAATGAATTTTCTTTTAAGTGTCTGCACCAATTGCGGGCCAGACGATCGTGGTCTTGTAAACTCATTAGTGAAGGCTGACGTCTAACATGAATTACACCTTGCATACTTACCTTCTGTGACTTGTCACGTGTTTTCTTCTTACATAGTTTTCCCGACAGTAAATCTCCTAAAAAGTAGGTCTTATGTTGTTCTGTAGCTGCACTATGTAATAAAGGAGACAACGAACCCAAAGCATGCTCAAAAGTAGTTTATTTCTCACCTCCCTCACTGGCTTTGCCTAAAAATATATTGAATATAGTTTTCTTAAACTAGAATTTTATGACTATTTTCATCTTTTTTTTTTTTTACATGGGACATTTACATTATTTTCAATAAACAATGCAATCCACCATATTCATGGGCAGGTATAAAAAGAGCCATTGTCAACTAGAGCCTTAAAAAAATGACTGCACTATAAAAGGATTGAATTCTAACGTAGGATTCATTTAAACTCCTATTACACAAACCCTAGCCGGGAATCTAAGTCACCCAAGGAAAATCTCAAGGTCAGTTAAGTTGATGAAGCACCTTACAGGGCACTCTGCCTGAAACGTCTCCAGAAGAACTTCAGACCCTTAGTACTCAAAATTACACCCTAAAAACAAGGTGACCACTACAGTGCTGTGTAAGTAAGATGGATTTCCCTGCATGTCCCGAGGGAACCAGTCCTTGTCTTTAGTAGGAAATACCACACCATCTTGTGGTTTGCTAGTTATTTTCCTGAATGCTTAAATTCCAACAAAGCGTTATTTTGCAGAAGTTCCTTTAGTCCAAACTCGCTGTCCCTGTTTGGGTCTCTCTGCAGCAGAACTCTCTGCTCATCCATTCTTTTAGCTTGAGAGCGTAAAATGAGGCTAAAGAAGTCTTCATCGGGGACGGTTGGCCCCTTTGTGGCAGCAGGTGGTGGGGCACATCTTTGATCATCTAACCTGGATCCCTAAACATGGAGAGAAATTGAAACATAACGGTCAGAAAGGAAAATGCCAAGCTGTATCATCTGTTCCAAGTTAGATCCATAAGCATTTCTTTTGGCTTTTTTCAGAAACTTGCCTTTATCCTTGAAATTTGATAGAATGAGAATATAGTAAGTATTATGGAGAAATGGGCTTCTTAAGTGTATTATACTACTATAATTGGTCACAATCTGACACTAAAATGTCAAGGTATGACAGTTTCAAAATTAGAATCTATATAACAGGTTTCTAGAATGGCCTAGGCCAGGAGCCAACAAATTATAATCTACTGCCTACATTTGAAGCTGTTTGCACAAATGAGTCAAACGGCAACCCCAGAAGGGTTTTTCTCTAACTGTATACAAAGCAGATGTTCCCCAAGTCACCACCTGACCTGACTGCCTACTGCGCCTTCCACCTTGACTCTTTCTTCATGGCACTGCTGCCACGCTGTTGCTTGCTTGCACACTGTACACACTTGTCCCTGTCTTTCCACTAAGATGCACGACCCTACAAAACCAAGAGCATCCTGATGCCCCGAACTGTCTCTGTAACAAAGGCATTTAATGGTGTTCTGAGTGACGGGCAAAGAGCCCTGTGGGACAGTAGCCCATGCCAATGGTACAGTTGAGCAGGTTCAGAGTCCCCAACACGCTGAGATGGTAGGCGCCACCTCCCTCCTCCCTACTAGATTCCTGGCCTAGAACACATGACACACATAGGAAATGTGACCTGTGTCATGTAGACCAAAACATGGTTCTCCATGCTAATGAGGTACCGAGAAACCCTGAAGGCTAGCCAATAAGCTTCCCTTCCTGGACATCCCTCCCTGAAAAAGGTCATGTCTGGTCCACCCTGAGGAGTTGGTATGCACCCATTTTCCACAACGAGCAGTCAATAAACATGGATAAACATGCCCTCTATTCCATCAAGATCTGCTGTGGGAGCATGGAGAAAGTCTTTGACTACCAGGCTGCAGCTTAAGTCTCCCGCAGAATGCCTCTGTGCTCCCAGACATAACCATCGCTAACCTGGACTTTTCATCAATGAACTAAGCTGGAGTTGTTTCCCCAGCCCCACGCTCATCATCCTCAGCCTCCAATTCTGTTCCCAACTCCCAACAGTGCCTGGGTGTCCAGGAGTTTGGTAGTACCTGGTCCCAGCCAGCCTGGTCGCCCGAGGCACGCCCCCCACGCCCCAAGCTATGACCTCCCACACCCTAGGCCGCCTTTTCCCACCCCTTGAGTGGTGTCTCAGCACTTCCCTAAAGCCCAGCACCCAACAGCAGCGCAGGGCTACTCAGGATGGAGTGATTGTGCACTCACTTGACACTTTACAAGGATGTCGAAGAAGTCTTCATCAGGCTCTTTCTTGTCATTTGTTATCAGGCGCTCAAGTACAGACTGATTGTTGCCTTTTGTCAGGCGGAGCCCTGGCAAATTACTGAAACTGGCCCTCTGGTCATCAAGACGGCGGCTCTGTGAGCTAGCAAGAAGGTCTAAAAACTCATCTGTGTTGGGGGATACCACGGAAACAGATGGCGCTATGGACAGGAAAGAACAACACCCAAATGTTACAAAAATGCTGAGACACCTGTTTACACAGATCTTGTATGCACCTTGCCTTCTCCTGAGGCACTGGTGCTCTGTGGTCTTTCCCGGCAGAGTGGGAAGGACGGACTCCCAGGTGCTTCAGATTTATTTAAATCTAGTGCTCCCTGAGGTATTGGGCTGGATTTCAGAACTCGAGTAAATAGTTGTTTTTTCCTTATATCATTTCATTTGTTTCCTTCCATGTTCTGGATGGGAATCATTTAGTGAAGTAAAAAGACTGGTCAATCTTAATCTATGATAGCAATCATCCTATAGTAGAGAAATAAAACAATATAATATATTTTAGATTTTTACATTTCAGATATGAAATGTCTTATGATTTGTATATAACATATAGATAACTACCGTGTGTGTGTGTGTGTGTGTGTGTGTGTGTGTGTGTGTGTTGCTACAGATGAGGGGCCTATGGCTTGCTAGACAAATGCTCTACCACTTAGCAGCAGCCTTTTCTTCAGGCAGGGTTTCACTAATAGGCCAGGCTGGTCTTGAATTAACTTTTAATACTCCTGTCTCAGTGCCACATGCTAGGATTATGGGGTCTTTTATTTCCTATATCGGTAACTATAAGAAATTACAGTACCAAAGATAACATTAAAATTGGGGAAAAGCATCATGGAGGTTCCTGTAATCCCCGCACTTGGGAGGGAAGCAAGAAGATCAGGAGTTCTAAGCCAGCTTTGGCTACCTAATGAGCTAGCCTGGACTATGACTCAGATATAAAGTGCACCAAAACTGAAGGAGAGCAAAGAAGCTTACCTTTCATCAGTTTGGGGGTAGCAGAAGAAGCTGCTGTGACCGCTGTGCGACAGTTTTCTTGTAAGTGGCACCTCTGGTCATCCATCCTGTTGCTTTGAAATCGCCTGAGAAGGTCAAAGAATCCTTCATCTCCAATCATGTCTGAACTGATTTTCTAAAACAAAGAAAATCTAGCATGCTTAATTATTCCTCTTTATAATTAGGTCATCAATGAACACCATGATGCAGTTAAATATAAAAGGCAAAGGATACAGATTTAAAAAGAATTTAAGTGGCAATATCGGTAATGAAATGCTCCCGAACTGACCCCATAAAAACCATTTTTATTTATTTAACTTTTAGTTCCTGTATTTCTTAGGACAAAGAAATATATCTGAGGCTTGGCTTGGCCACTCATAACTATAACCTCAGCTTCCAGAAGCAAAAATGAAGAATCCCAGGGGCTGGAGAGATGGTTCAGTGGTTAAGAGCAGTGGCTATTTTTCCAGAGCACCTGAGTTCAATTCCCAGTACCCACATGGTGGTTCACAACCATCTATAGCTGTAGCCCATGGGAGCTGATGACCTCTTCTGGTGTGCAAATGTATGCGCAGGCAAAACAGCCATATAATCAATCAATCAATCAATCAATCCTTTTTTTAAAGATTGATTTATTATATGTAATGAGTACACTGCAGCTGTCTTCAGACACACCAGCAGAGGGCATTGGATCCCATTACAGATGGTTGTGGACCCACCATGTGGTTGCTGGGAATTGAACTCAGCACCTCTGGAAGAGCAGTCAGTGCTCTTAACCACTGAGCCATCTCTCCAGCCCTCAATCAATCTTAAAAGCCTGGCAGTAGTGGTGCACATCTACTTGGGAGGTGTGGAGCCAGGTGTATCTCTAAGTTCAAGGCCAACCTGGTCAACAGAGTGAGTTCCAGAACAGCCAAGGCTACACAGAGAAGCTCTGTCTCAAAAACAAACAAAAAAACCCAACAAAACCAAAAATAAAACCACCACCAACAAAAAAACCAAGAAACCATCCATCTTTGTAGGCAAAATCCTGATGAGCTTCTTGACCTCTGGGGGCAGTGCATCCAGTTATGACACTTTTGTACACAAGTTGGACCTAAGTGGGCCCGAGCAGCAGAGACAAGACGGCCAATGCAAGCGTCTAGTCTACAAGTCCAGACATGGGGTTAAGTATCGGATGAAGACTTGGTAGAGAGAATATTTTAGAAGTGAGAAGTTCAAATCTAAAGAACAAAACGATCAAGTGTGGTTGATGCAGGAAAGAATCTAGTAACACTTAGCTGTCTAGGTAGAGACAGGGCAGGGCATCCTACCAATGAGACGGGAAGAGTAGCTGACTCCCGATTTAAGCTGAATCTGATGTTTAGAAATGAAGTGCTTACGCTATAGCCAAATACATTATCACCAAGACCTTGCTCTAGGTACAAAAAGCCTGTAATGTGCACTGTTGAACATTAAAAACACAGCACAATGCTGGGCATGGTGACCAGACCTGTAACACTAACCAGCCTGGTCCACAGGGAGTAAGTCCTTGCCTCAAAATAGAAAAACCACAAGAGGTCTCAAGAGTGCAGAGTTCAGCTCTGTTCAGGGTGCCGACTGAAGACAAGAGAGCCCCGAGCCCTCGTTCTGCGACCCTGGACCGTCTGCACCCAGCCCTGCAATGCTTCCGTTTATAGCCAAAGAGCATTGAAAAGACACTTCAAGGGGTATAGTCATCAGTAAAATTGTGATAAGAAAAGACAAAAAACCAAGATTTTTTTTGATTTAATTGAAAGACCTTCCTTGACTGAAAGTGGTACCTGGTGAAGAATGCTCTTTTTGACTTACTTTGATCCTGTTTATCAGAATAGAGAATAGCTAGGTAAGCTTAAAGAGTTCTTCAGTAATGATCAATAAATCAATGGTGTATTTATTTCTAAGTAAGTTAAATTCAATAAACTGGTGTACTTCGTCATAACCTGAATAAAGACATCCCCAACAGGCCCCCAGAGAGAGGCACTGTTAGGAGATGTGGCCTTGTTGGAGAAAGCCTTTCACTGGCGGTGGGCTTTGCGGTCTCAGATGCACAAGCAAGGCCTAGTCTCTCTCTTCCTGCTGATCACCATCCACATGGCTCTCAGCTCCCTCTCCAGCACCATGTCTCCTGCACGCTGCCCTGCTTCCCGCCATGGTGGCAATGGACCTGTAAGCCAGCCCTAGGTAAATGTTTCCCTTTTGAAGAGGTGCCAGGGTCATGGCACCTATTAACAGCAAGAGAAACCCTAAAATAAATGTCTTAATATAAAAGTGGCTATGGCCAGGTGGCAGTGTGCACCCCTTTAATCACAGCGCTCAGGAGGCAGAGGCAGGTGAAGCTTTGAGTCCGAGGCCAGCCTGGTCTAGAGCGAGTTCCAGGACAGTCAAGGCTACACAAAGAAATCCTGACTTGGGGAGTGGGAATGGGTGTTTGTGTGTCAACGTTTCAATAATAAGATGAAATAAAAGCTGGGCAGCTACCATGGCTGTCCCCCGAGAGGCCCAACAAGCAGCTGGAAGAGTCAGATGCAGATACATACACCCAGCCACTGAACTGAGGTCGGGGACCCCTGGGGTTGAGTTAGGAAAGGCTGGAAGAAGCTGAGGCGGAGGGAGACCCCATAGGAAGACCAGCAGTCTCAGCTAACCTGGGCCCCGAGATCTCTCGGACACTGAGCCACCAACCAGGCAGCCAGCAGACAGGAGCTGGTGTGAGGCCTCCAACACATACGCAGCAGAGGACTGCCAGGTCTCGACTCAGGGAGAGTCGATGCGTCTAACCCTCGGGAGGCTTGAGGCCTTAGGGAGCAGGTAAGCCTGGTGGGGTGAAGGGGACTTTCTCTTGGAGTCGGGGGTGGGGAGAAGAGGAATGGGATGAGGAACTGTGGGAGGGGGGAATCAGGAGGGGGGTAACGAATAGACTATAAAAAGCATAAAGGTAATAAAAAAAAAAGATGATACTACCAAATATTTTTTCTCTAAGATAGTGTCTATGTAAAATAAACCGTACTTTTGCAGTGACTTAAAACAATGATAATTACTGTCCAAACAAGAGAACAACCTCTCTATTAACAGAACAGGCCCTAGCCGAGGAGTCGGAAAGCCTGAGAGACTCTGTCACTAGTCCATGTTATCTGGTTACCGACAACTGAATGAACAAGGAAGCTGAACCCTGCATCTGGGCACTTGCACTGCTGCGGCCGGAGCGTACCTTCTGGGAATGGGGAGCGCGGCGGTCGATGGAGTTGCTGGCATCGTGGAGAACCTTGGTGGAGGCGCTGCCACTTTTGTACTTTTTCCCCTTCAGTCTGTTGACAAACAGGAGCTTTGCAGACGGTTTGGCAATAAGGGGCTTCTGTTTAGCGAGAATTTCACTGTTCCAGTTCGGTACCTATAGATAGTGGAAGCAAGACATGAAAAAAGCCACCTCCACAGAACTCACTGTGAGGACCGGGCAGTCCCAGGTCGCTGGGACTTTTTGCTGTTGCTGTCACTGCACATTTTGTGTTCAGACAGAGGGTCTCGTAGGGTAGCTCACTGGGTTCATCCCAGCCTGTGAGCGTTGGCCAGCTCCTTTTTTTGTTGTTGTTGTTTTTTCGAGACAGGGTTTCTCTGTATAACTGCCCTGGCTGTCCTGAAGCTCAATTTGTAGCCCAAGCTGCCCTTGAGCTCACGGAGATCCACCTGCCTCCACCCGCTACTGCCAGGATCAAAGCCCTGCGCCACCATGCCCAGCGAGCCTCACAATCTTAATGAATCCATTCAACATATTCAACAGCATATACCAAATGCATACTGTGAATGTCTTTATGAGTTAAAAACAAACAAAAGAAGTTCACCCAAATCCTTTAAAAATATATTTTCAATAGTCAGAGAAGGTAAAATATTATTCTGGATATGAATTAAACAAAAATCAATTACAGTTAGAAACGTGTAAATTCTCAGTAAACAAATTTGGCAGACTGGTTTAAGTCAGGTTCAATGACAGCTACTCAGGACTGGAGGCAGGAGAACCGGCCACTGCACATCAGCCTAGGCTGCACAGCCACACAGCCCGGCAACGACACAAGCCTGGCTGAGCAGAGACCTGGGCAGGGCCTGCAGTGCACTCTACACTTGAGTTTGAACTCACGGCAGAAGGCTCACGGCAAGTGTTGTGTGTGTCACTGGGAGTCATGTGACTCACTCCAGTCAAGACACAGAACAGCTCCACTGACCTAGGAGCCCCCGTGAGGTTCAAACCAGCAGGCGAGTCCTTCTCCACGGCAGACAGGTGAGGCACAGAGCCATTAAGTCAGGCACGGTCATAAGGGGAGGATGCTTGTAGAGGGACGTGAGGTCTGTTTGTCTGTTTGTTTGAGACAGGGTCTCTCTGTGTAGCTTCATGGTCTTAGGAGTGGAAAAAATGGCCTGAAAACACAGGACAGGGATTAAGAGCACTGACTGCTCTTCTGGAGGTACTGAGTTCAAATCCCAGCAACCACATGGTGGCTCACAGCCATCTGTAATAGGATCCTATGCCCTCTTCTGGTGTGTCTGAAGACAGCTACAGTGTACTTATATATAATAAATACATCTTAAAAAAAAAAAAAAGAAAGCTTATGAAAATTCTAAAAAAAAGGTGTGGTGGCACACACCTGTGATCCCAGCACTCTGGGAGGCAGAGGCAGGAGGATTTCTGAGTTCGAGGCCAGCCTGGTCTACAGAGTGAGCTTCAGGACAGCCAGGGCTATACAGAGAAACCCTGTCTCAAAAATACAAAAAAAAAAAAAAAAAAAAAAAAAAAAGCCTGTATTTAAGAACATAAAGCTATTCCTCAAAATCCATTTTAATAAAACAAAAAACATTCAAGTGGAACTGTGGTTTAAAAATTATGAGGGCAAGTTATTTCTACCCAAGAGTTCTTTCTTTTAAAAAGATAAAAGGAGGAGGCTTTCTTGGGAAGAACGGACTCAGCAGGAGTGGGAGAGGGGAACACAGTGGAGGTGAAAATTACCCAATACATGATACACATGCATGGAATTATCAAAGAATAACAATTATTTTTGTTGTTCAGCGTTT
Source organism: Apodemus sylvaticus (assembly GCF_947179515.1). Classification (NCBI taxonomy): domain Eukaryota; kingdom Metazoa; phylum Chordata; class Mammalia; order Rodentia; family Muridae; genus Apodemus; species Apodemus sylvaticus. Next base: position 54,807,371 of record NC_067475.1, on the reverse strand, counting down.
TTGTTGGTGTTGGGGTGTGTGTGTGCATGCGTGTGTGCATGTACACCCAGAGTCTCAAGCATGTTCTACCTACACGCCTAAACAAGGAATCGAATAGTCAGCAGAATCTGACCAGTCAAATGAGAGGGCAGGAGAAGGCATCTTCTGATGTGAGACATCGGAGCCTCTCTTCCCTCGCACTGTACCCATTTTCCCTAGGAGGCACCTTACTCTAGCCTTCTGGTTCCTTATTTATGCCTTAAGAATAATGAAATAATTAACTGTTAACTTTATTACAAAGAAAAAAATACCCACATGACTAATTCTTCTAAGTCTAGCAAGATGGCTCAGCAGGTAAGTGCGCTTGCCTGATCTGCAAGCGTGAAGACCCGAGGCCTGACTTAATCCAGCACTAGGAGAGGACCGAGTCCGGAAGCTGTCTTCTGACATCCACCAGAGCTTGCTGCTGCGAGCCTCACCCCACCACACACACACACACACACACACAAAGCCAGTAGCAGTACATATCTGTAATCCCAGATTGGGATGGGGTAGGGGTGGGGTGGACACAGTGGAATCAATGAGCATTGTGAGCCAGCCAGCTTGGGGCATTCTGGCAGAAGAGGGCGGGACGAAGAGAGGAGTAGGGAAGAGACACTGTCTCAAAAAGCAAGGGGAGGGGGGCGAACAAGGCTCAGCCGGAAAGCAGTTTGTTGCTGAGGCTGAGGACGTGGAACCCACGGGTGGCGAGTCAGCACCCCCGGTTCTCGTTCCACTTCTGCTCGTACGCCTCCTGGCACACAGCAATGCTTTCTTTATGAACAGCTGGGAGAATAAACTGAACCCCCGGGGTTGTTTTCTGACCTCCGCCCATGGCCTGGGGATGCGCGCACAGCTCTGCAGCGCTGTTGCTATGGAATGAACGCCAACGGGCCCAGCTCTCGCTTTCACGCTACTGAGTATGCATTCAATTAAGACCTGTTTTACCACATGGTGGCTCACAACCATCTGTAATGAGATCTGATGTCTAAAGACAGCTACAGTGTACTTACATATTATAATAAATAAATCTTTAAAAAAAAAAAAAGACCTGTTTTTTAACAAGGGAAAATGTTCAGACAATTCAAAATGGCCTATAAAGTATTTCTAGCCATTCCCAGATACTCTGCAGAGGCTGGAACCGTAACTCTCCTTACATACGGTTGCAGAAACGCTACAGGAATCTGTAAGTGCGCATGCGGGCACGCCCCCGTCTTTGCTAGGCCCATGGCAGCGTGCCGCTATCATTTCCTGGCATTGGACCTTTGCTGGCTGTTTTTAAAAGCAAACTTTTAAGTGATATCACAGTGGACAAGGCTTAAACACCTTAGCTTAACAGTTCCTGGAATGTGAAAGCTGAGACTGCTGACCTTTTCTGGTGTTAACTTCATAAGTTCCATGTTCTCCATACTGTGTCTTCGGCCCAGTTTGGCGCCCGCACCTTTGTTTTAAAAAAAAAAAAAAATTAACTCAAATAAACCAGGGAACCCTTCAGAATGCAGTTGGCATCACTCATGATTCTATCCTAACATATGATTCTATCCTAACATATGATTCACAAATCCGCATGGAAGGAGAACTCACTGTTTGAAGAGTAATTATTTCCCACAGTTCATGGAAACGGCCCCTCTAAAACGCTTTCATGTCAGAAGACGCCTTTGGTTGCAAAGGAACCACTGGTTACTCATATTTCCCCTTGATTTAGAAAAGGCATGTTATAATCACTGCTTTATATTATCCATGCAGCCTCAAAGAAACCCAAACACACCGTGGTCAAAGTGAGGAAACTCAGGGGGAGCTGCAGGCCTTCAATTTTGAGGGAACTGAAAATAACTCCCTAGTTCTACACAGTTTTTTCGAAGTTTCCCATTTCCAGACAGGCTCACTGTCAGTCAGGACACAAGTCGAATAAAAGCAAGATTTCTCAAAAATAGCTTTTCAGTAAGATTGTTGAACATTAGTTACAGAGTTTCTATGACTGCAATCCTTTAGAAAAGCAATATTTTGTGCTTGCTTTGGCAGCACATATACTAAAAAAGCAGTATTTTTCCCTAAAGATTTATATGTTTGGGTGTCTTGTCTGTATGAATGTCTGTACCATGTGCATGTCTGGTGCCCAAGGAGGCCAGAAAAGGGTGTCTGGTTCCCCTGGAACTAGACTTACAGATGGTTGTGAGCCATCTTTTGGGTATTGGAAACTGAACCCAGGTCCTCTAGAAGAGCAGTCAGTGCTCTTCACTGAGCAATTTCTCCAGTCCCTAAGCAGTATTTTATTTATTTATTTATTTTTGTTTTTTTTTTTTTTTTTCAAGACAGGGTTTCTCTGTGTAGCCCTGGCTGTCCTGGAACTCACTCTGTTCCATGCTGGCCTCGAACTCAGAAATCTGCCTGCCTCTGCCTCCCAAGTGCTGGGATTAACAGCATGCGTCACCACCACCCGGCTTAGTATTTTTTTAAAAAAGGAATAGTATTGCTGGCCAGGGTGGTGCATGACTGAGAGGCAACTACTCAGATGGCTGAGTCTGGAGGATCAAAATTCAAAGTCAGTCTGAGTGGATAGTGAGTTCAAGGACAGATCGGGCTACACAGCAAGACCTTGTTCAAAACAAAGTACCACCACCAACAAAAGGCATAACATTAAGGATACCTGATGCCTACCACCCAGCTTTAAAATATGACCAGTATATAAATCCCCTCATGCAAGTCCCACTATATGTCTTTGATATCGTATCATTTCTTCCCCAGCGCGAGATCCTAGACCTGGCACCCACTATGTAAGCGTCCTTAGAGCCACGGCACAGCACAGGCCTTGTATCTTAAGTACATCAGATCCAGGAGAACACAGCTGTCTCCTTGCGGTTAGGCCTGGTATGGTAAACCTTTCTCACCCTTTTATTTTCCGTCTTACAATTAGATGAAACCCTGCATCTGGGATGGCAGTGGGAAAGTGCAGTAGCAGTGCATTGTCAGGAGCGAGGACTCCAGGGCCTGCCGTCCCTCAGACACACTACAGAGGCATCCGGCACGCCCACTAACATCTGTCTACTTTAAAATCACTTTCCTGGATTCATTGTTTGCTTTTAGGAGTTTTGAATCTACATTCATGAGTGAAGCTGGTCTCTCAGTTATCTGTCTTGTACTGTTTATTTCTAATTTACATTTCACAAGTTCTATGTCTCCAAGGCTGCTGAAGTTCCTCAGAGATCTGTAAGTTGTTGTAGACCGTATGTAGACACTTTGAACTTTTTCACTTTAAATGATATGAAAATGATTCATTCAGCAGGAACTGTTTACTGAATTTGGATCTTACCACAGGTAAATGCAGCAGGATATTCTCATGGTCTGGGCAGCTGTGAGTGGGAGGCAGCTTCCAGATCACCAGAGAAATCCATCCACACCCCACAGTCAGTGTATAGTTTAGCTTTGATGCTTGGTATGCTGGGCATGTTAAATATATTCTGGCCAACTCAGACTAGGCAGGCTCACGTATAACCTCATCAAGTGAGAAGGACAGCTGTATGCACTCATGTTTTCTAGGGAAAAGTCTTTTGGGGGGGGGTAGATGGGTAGGTATTTAAGACAGGTTTTCTCTGTGTAGCTCTGGCTGTCCTGGAAATGTAGATCAGGCTAGCCGTGAACTTAGAGATCTGCCTGAGTGCTTGGATTGAAGGCGTGCACCACTATCACTCAGCAAGGGAAGACTTTTAATTACTGACCTAACTTCTTTATGGTTTGTTATGATTCTAGAAATTGGTATTTCCCCCAGGTTTTGAAATAGATTGTCCTAACGTTGTTCAGTCTGCACATCCACTGCTCTGCCCCTTCTCTCTCTTCTCTTTAGAAAAAGAATCTTGTTGTAGATTTGCTCGCCTTTTTAAAGAACCAAATTCTAACTGTGAGCACAGGTAAGATGGTGCTGGATGCCATGTTGGTCCTGGGAATGGAACCCGGGTCTTCTGGAAAAGCAGCCGGTGTTTTTAACTGCCAAGCATCTCTGCCCTGAGAACTTCTCTACCATTTTCAAATGTTCTACAGGAAAAAGCCTAAGATCTGCTCCAATGATAGATGGTGAACAGCGAGGGCAGAAAGGGAAGAGGTGGAGCATCCGGCACTGCAGATGTTCTACTGGGCGGAGCATCCGGCACTGCAGATGTTCTACTGGGCGGAGCATCCTGGCACTGCAGATGTTCTACTTGGTGGAGCATGGAGAGGAGGGGAGAGCTGTGAGTGGAGAGCCAGCAGTGTGCAGCCTGCCGCCGAGCCACAGGAAACACTGCAGGCCCAGACAAGGCCCAACGCTAACCCTGGAGCCTCAGGGAAGGGGAAGGAGAAGGAGACACTGGCACGGGTCTGAAGCCAGAGGGGCTCATGAGCGGACAGGTTTTAAGATGAGAATTCTTACGACATACTGATTTGCACGTTAAGCACAGAAAACTTCGGCTTACCCACTTACTAAGCAAAGCTGCTATTTACCCCACATCCCTCACTTTAGCGTCTTTTAAGGAATGTTCTGTGAATATCTTAGGATTATCAGTTTGGATTTCTTGTCATTCCCTCTCTGAGTTTAAAAAAGAAACAGCCAGTGACAAAGCTAATTTTTCCATTGGCTTTCAAGTTTGAAACATGCTTGTTGATGCTTTTCAGACCAAGAATTTCATTCTTTTTTTTTTTTTTAATTTTGTGTATGAATGTTTTGCCTGCCCACTGTCTGTGCACCACATCTGTACCTGGCGCCGAAGGAGGAGGGCATCAGATCCCTGGGAGCTGGAGTGACAGTTCTGAGCTGCCCAGTCAATGCTGGGGCTTAAACTGAGGACCCCTGGAACAGCAGCCGGTGCTCCTGACCTGAGCCATCCCTCCAGCCCTGAGTGTGAATTTAAGCTTAAGAACCAAGGCATTTTTAAAAACTATATTTAGACAGTGTTGGGGTGTGCTGGTTCTAGGAGCTGGTTCTCTCCATCTGCCACATGGGTGCCGGGGCTTGTCAGCGAGTGCTTTACCACTGAGCCATGTCTGTGGTTCATGGAGCCAGGCTTTAAAAATGTATTTCAGAGTCGAAGACTGAGCAGCTGACAGATACAGGTAGATTCTGATTTTCTGATTTTAAAAAAGGGACAACAACCCCAAATTGTTCCACCAGAAGTGAAACAGGGGGTGGGGTGGGGGTGGGGGAGGGCCCAGTTACTAAAAACCAAATATATTATAGCTATTTGTAATAAAAAGGGGTAGACAAAAGGTTCTAGCATCTTCATATTTATACACTTCTGAATTACCCTACAAGTTAATATAACAGCATTTGGGTATTTTTTTTTAACCACAGTAGATAATTATCCCCTCAGAATTCCTGTGTTCTCAGTAAGAGCTATACATGCTATATTCTATAGACTGGCAGGTTAGCTGGACTGTAAGACCGAGAAAGGCAGGAGAAGTCACCTCTGTCACGCACACACTCTGTGTACACTTGACCTGCTTCCTAGCAACTTAACAGGTTTTGATTTTAATTTTTCCCAACCTAAAGTAAGTGTAAGCATAACGGAGCGGGTCTCCACACTGCTACCTACCATGTAAGCCGCCATCGATTTCAATGTTCTCAGACATCATGGAATTATTTGTGCTGTAGCTCAGACCAAGAACCATCTGCAGGTCTGAGAGGTTCAGGCGAGCAGTCAGTTCGCCACTTTTGTCCCCAACCTGTAACCACAAGCGTTTTCTATGTCAGGGTGATATCAGTTCACCGTGCACCGTATGCATGTATGTATACATACATACATACATACATACATAACCAATTTCCACAGTATCTATGACCATTCTCATTGTCTATACAAGGGACACGGAGCTCAGGAGAGATCTAAGCTCAGACACCCATTGGGTGTAACAACAATTCTTGGTTCCAAATGACTTTTTCTTTAAAAACTATGATACTTCTCTACATAGAAATGAGGGCAGGAGGATGGAGTATTCTGGTAGCATCCTATTCCCAAGAGGCTCAGCGCACCATGCTGTCTCCCTAGATCAAGGCAATACAGTCATCTGTCTGCTACACAGCTCTGTGACTACTGGAAGACCCCTACCATGTCACTGACTTGTAAATTCTAACAGGACACACGGCAATTTCTCGTTTCATACCTCTCTTGAAATTTCCAAGTGCTTTTCAGCAAAATGCATTGCTTGGTCGTGATTTCCCAGAGCTGTGTATGCGTTCCCTAAACTCCAGCACGCTCTTCCTTCTCCAATCCTAAAACAGAACTCAAATTAACATGGCATTATCTGAAAAGAGGTCCTTAGAGAGAATAAAGCCACCCAGCAATAATGAAAGGTATAAAGTATGCCGTTGGCTTACTTAACCTCTCAGCCATAGCAACGAGGATTCTAGACAGGAATGAAAATACTGAGTACCAAATTCAAAGTCAAATATTAAAACATGGAATAAATACACAGTGGCCAGACCTTTAATCTCAGCATTTGCATTCAGGAGGCAGAGGCTAGCAGATCTCTGAGTTTGAGGCTAGCCTGATTTACATAGTGATTTCCAGAACAGCCAGGGCTACATAGTAAGATTTGTCTCCTAACAATAACAACAACAACACAACCACCACCACCACCACCCTTTCTCTCTCTCTCTCTCTCTCTCTCTCTCTCTCTCTCTCTCTCTCTCTCTCTCTCTCATTGCATCATGAAACAACAAATCTCAGGGAGAGGACTTATATCCTAACCATATTATCTTTTACAGCCTTATAAGCATTCAGTGTAGTTTGAACCCAGGAATGGGGGTGGTAGCAGTTAGCAAAACTCTCTCACCTACATCTACTTCATTTTGAGTAACTACACTGAAAAGTTCTTTCTTGTACTGAGGTAAAACAACCATAGATGTTAATTTCCTTATAGAGAAAAACAATAAAAATAAATAAATACAAACCAAAACAACTGATTTAGTCTCAAACACTCAAAAAGCGGTTCCATCTCCTTCTCAGGACTTCTAACTCCCATTAGGACCCGTGTTCCCCACAGGCGACTCTGCCTGAGCTGAGTGCCAGGTACCCCTGACCTCAGCATCATCTGAGCGCTCCGCAGTGCTCACACTGAGCTACACAGGATGACTTCTGGGAAGCAGCTGAGCTTGTGACCCAGTCATACTCCAAGTCCTATGCATCCCCACTGACCCTCCACCACAGGCTGGCCCTTGAGGCAGTAACGTGTGGCTGGAGACAGCACAGCGGTTAAGAGTCCTCTTCCAGAGGACCTGGGTTCAATTCCCAGCACACACATGGCAGCTTACTATGGTCTATAACTCCTGCTCTAGTGGATCCAACACCCTCATGCAAACATACATGCAGTCAAATCACCAATGTACATAAAATAAAAGTAATTAAAAAAAAGAGTAACATGCAGCGGAGACTCAAACAGGACAGCCAGGGGGGAGCCGGGATCCTTGGCGTGTCTGCGTTTCCCAGAACCAGGGCGCAGGGTGCGGGACTCACCGATCCCTGAGCTCCTGAGCGATTGCCAAGTGCTTTAGGTGGTAATCGATGGCCTTCTCATAGTCCTGAAGCAGAGTGTATGTATTCCCAAGACTGTAGCAAGACTGAGCCTCCACCGCTCTGTCTTTAAGCTGTCGAGCCAGCAGCAGTGTCTTCCTGAAACCAATGTACATAATGCTCATTTTAAATTTTGATCCTAAAATCATAATACTAACATTTTCCACTGCTGGTGCCTTTTGCTGCCTTTTAAATAAGTCTGTCTGAGGGTCCAATATATTTTCTGTTACTTTAGAAAAAGTGAAAAGATGTTTTAAAGTAAAAAGAAACCAAAAAGCCAGGACTTAGACTTTTGAGTTCTAGCAATTCACCAAAATAGGAGAGAAGTCTGAGTTCGAAGGCCTGAAGAGCAGCAGTATTCAAATATGGAGAGGCTCTCCCCTGGGTGCTGTCGATAACTTACATGTGTTCGTGTCTTTCCCAGGGAGCAACTATCAGATACCCTGCATATCAGATGTTTACCTTATGATTCATAACAGTAGCAAAATTAGTTATAAAGTAGCAACAAAATTATTTTATGGTTGGGGGGGGGGGCTCACCACAACATGAAAAGCTGTATTAAAGGATCACAGCATTAGAAAAGTAGAGAACCACTCAGTTAATCAATAATCAACCAATAACTATTAACCACAGGCAGATATTTAAAGACAGACAGCACCCTTTAATGTTTTAGATGTCGCTGTTTCTTTTCTCTTTATTTGAGGCAGGTCTTACTGTGTCTGAAAGCCGCTTTGCAGAGCAGGCTGGCGGCAAGTTCAGACGGTCCAGACTTTTCTTTTTTAAAGTAACAAAAAAATAGAGAAAGTTTACTAAGGAAAGGCACTCCTAAGAATGGAGCTGGATGACTGGTCTGGGAAAGGCAACCACCAGAAGCTAGGATTGTTTTGTTGTTGTTGTTGTTGTTGTTGTTGTTGTTGTTGTTGTCTGAACTCTGGCACAGGGGAATCTCCAAAGCTTCAATGCCAATCAACTGCTTTCAGTTCAGTCTGAATGAGTGTTCAAACCCCACACGGCAGAGGAAACCCTGAACAGTCCAGAAGGTGCAGGGTGACAACTGGAAGCAGGTGACCCTGTTGTCACCCTGCTGCTAGGCTAGAGGGAGCCTGACACAGAAGCACGGGCTGGCAATGAACAGCGCCTCCACTTTGGTGACAGTCAATGCTGGCAGAGGGGTAAACAGCTAAGAGGCTGGGGCAGTAGAGAAAAACTCAGTGGCCATCGGTAGACACTAAGACCTATCTTTTCTGAAAACTTTTATCTTCAGACAAGTTGGCCTCTTGTACAGCTCATAATCGAGTGAGATAAAGCATGGACCCACATACACCATACACGCTAAACAGGCTTATGAACAACTCGAGATGTGTGGAACTTTAACAGAAGTCGCACAGCTGCTGCTAAGCATCAGGTGAGAGCCTGCATGTGACGGAGTGCCCGCAATCACAGCACTAAGGACACGGAGGAGGACTGCCAATTCAAGGCCGCCAGGTGAGACTCTCAGAAAACAAAATCTGGGGTACAGTGTTTCTTGAGCACTGAGTACCAGGTATGTACTTAGCACAAGGTGCTAGTTCTTAACACATCCTTCCACCCAGTTCTCACAACCCCAAATCCAGGTCCTGATGCTGGCGCACATATCAAAGCCAGGTTTCAGCTCCAAAGCCAATGTAATTTTATGGGATGTATAATTTCTCATTTGACATCATCCACAGAAAATATCTGACTAACTTGTAGTATTCAGAAGCAGTTTCGAATTCACCCAGGAATATGTATGCATTCCCGAGGTTGCTGTAAGCTCTTCTCTCAGCCGCCTTATCTCCAAACTCCTTTGCAATGAGGAGACGCTGGAAGAGAAAACTTTTTTCAGAGATACAACGAAACTTAAAACCACCCAGGCACGGCCCTCACCCCGATGGAGGGGACGACCAGGCACTGCGGCCTTCTGTTTACCTGCTCGTGAGCTATAACTGCATCTCTGAAGTTGCCGAGGAGGTAGTGTGTGTTGCCAAGGTTCCCAAAGGCTCGTCCCTGGGCTGCTCGGTCACCTAGAGCAGTTACTAACGACAGGTTTTCCCTTAGTGATGACAAAAGGTGGCGAAAATGTAAGTTTAGGAACAGTTCTTAGCCCTCTTACAGTCAGTTTGTTCTTTTCATAGCTGAGGACTTAAGGCCTGGGCCTATGCGTGCTAGGCAAGCACTAGCCATGGAGCTGTAGTTTCAGCCCTAGAGTTAATTCCACTTATCAGAAAAAAGTAAGCTATATATAATGTGCAATGGCCTAAAGGTACATTATGAGGCAGGGAAGTTGTGAAGTAGCTGGAATTATTTATTTCCTAGAACATTCACTGTAGATCTTTACTGAGAGTCATCAAGAGATGATCTTGAAACCTTATAGCTAAACAGTTCTATGAAGTTCTACTGGTCAAACACTAAATTTACCCCAAATAAATTTAAGCACTGATATTTCCTGCTTTTACCACTAAGGGGCACTAGTCTGCAGTTTAAGTGAAACTGCAGATTTCTAGCACTAATAACATTTAAACAACTTCATGTTAGCCATTTATTTATTTATTTATTTGCAGTACTTGTTTTTGTTTTTGTTTGAGATGGGGGTCTCAATATGTTGTTCTGAAATTCAGAATGTAGACCAGGCTACTTTCAAATAGGGAGGAAAGGCATGTGCTACCCTAGCCAGTTAATTAGCTCACAATTTTTACATCTTTCAGAAACTTGGAAATCTACTGAGTAAAAAATACCCAGCAGGCACCTGGGCCCACAGAACCACACTGTCTGTACTCACTCATAGAGATCCACGGCTGCCTGTAGGGCATTTCTCACGTCTTCTGGAAACTCTCCTACGTCCTGTGGCCCTGGGCAACCAAAGCTTTTCCCTTTGGCGTGATAAACATTTCCAAGATTGTAGAGCGCTCTTGCTTCTCCCACCTAGATGGAGATGTCGACAAAGCTTACATTCTGAAGTCAGAGGCTGGGGGTTTACACTGCTTAGTCTATGTATCAACTTAATGTGCTATTACCATTGTGTGCATGATGTGTGTGGGTGGTGTGTGTGACCCTGCACACGTGGAGCTCAGAGTGCACCCCCTCCAGCTTTCTGCAAGGGTCTGGGGATGAAGCAAGGCCAGCAGGGTTACAGAGCAAGTGTCCTTACCCAGTGAGCCATCTCGCGGCCCCCAATACTATGGTCAAGGAAAGGACAGGTCCCCAGTGCCCATCCACAGAAGGTCAAACGTGATTTCACTCACAAAGAAGGTCCTTTTGCTATTTGCTTTTCATATTTAAAAAAACAAACCCTTTGTTTTCTCTTTGACTTTTGTGTATGAACATCTTCCTTTGCAGACAGACCATGGAAGCAGTGCTAGAACACAAAACTACTTCAGTGAAGCCACTGTCATTTGGCCCACCACCTTTATACCTTGTCATTAAGTTCTCTGGAGATATCCAGGTGTCGCTGGCAACACACTATCGCTTCATCAAAATTACCAAGCACCTTTAAGGTGTTTCCAAGATTGCCGCTGGCTTTAGCTTCCCCGAGTTGGTCTCCAATAGTCCTGGGAAATAAATTTGAAAAACAAATGATTTTTAAAACTTAAGAGACAAAGAAGGAAAAGGCCAGTTTTCCTAGAGGACAAGCAACCTAAGATAAAACGCATTCATCTTGGAACCTATTTTAAATACAAAATTGAAACAGCTTTCTCTAGTTAATTTTCATGCATTTAATTAAACTCTAGGACTGCTCCATTACTGTTCTGCCTAAAAATTAGTTTTCAAAAGCAATATCATTAATTAGAACACTTCAAATATACTGTTGGTTTTTTAGGTGAACGGGTTTTGTTTTAAGTACGAGTTGAGTGTAGACAGAGGATATAAAAGGCTGGATTACCTTGCCAGGGTTAAGTCATGGTGGTGGTATTCTAACGCTTTGGCATAGTCATGCAAGTAGAAGTACGCGTTGCCCAGTTGGCTGTAAATAGCGCTGAGTGTTTTGAGGTCTTCAGTTCCAACTTGAACTGCGGCTTCAAAAAATGACACGCCAGCACGGCAGTCCCCTGACTTACACAGACGTTCTCCTTCCAAGGCCAGCTCAAGGCAAGAAGCTTCCATTCTACAAAATTACATAGGACAGACCTGTTACAACTCTATCAGTGATTTTAACTCCCAATGCTATAATAAATGTGGACTTTGTGGCTTCCCCCAATCAAACTGACGATTAGTTGAATTACAAATTACTGACAAAAGAGTAAACTTAATTGTAGCAACAGTTAAAGTGCCTACTCAAATTTCTGGGCCTCAAGGTCTCTTCAACTGAGCCGATAAATGTCTTATATAGTTTGTTCTAAATGGCCTGTGTAGAGCAACCCACTTTACTAGTGAGGCTATCTAAAGCAGTGTTTCCATCCACCCATCCATTATTCCATTCACGTATGTCAGTCTCATCCACCACACACAGACACAGACAGACACACTTTACTCTTTCCTTTTTTTTTTTTACCAGTATATTATACCAGCAGTTATAGTTTAAAAGAACAAAAGAACAAAGGAACCAAATATCTTGATCCGGAGGTGGAGGGCTTAGCTGGCACAGCAGGGGTAGGGAGCACACACCTTCCAAGCATAAGGACCTGATTTAATTCCCCAGACCCATTGAAAGATGCCAGAGCTGGCAGATGCTTGCCACCTCGGCACTGGAGGGGCAGTGGGCCACGGGCTTGATGGCCAGCCAGTCTAGTCAAGGTGGGACCTTCAGAGCAATGAGAAACCGTCATAGGAGATGTATGGTCTTCGTGAGAATGGCATGCCAGGCTGTTCTTAGGGTCATCACTAAGGACACGGGTTTGTAAAAGTAGAAAATAAATCTGACACAGCTAGAAAAAGTAAGGACTCAGACCAAGAGAGCCAGCTGCAAGCTTCAAAGCCGACTCTGGATTTACATAGGAGATTTACCAGCAATCTGTAACAGGTAACAACTTTAAACTTTATACTCTAGTGTTTTTACAATTCTAAAGACCTATCCAATGTCCAGTGCCTGCTCTACAATAGTAATGTTGCCTTCAACACATGAGCCTATAAAGGCAATCAAGTCAATACATTCAAGGTTCTGACATTTTGTTTCAATATTAGATGGAACCAATTAGACATAGGAAGGAAGAACTAAGTATATGGGAAGATAAAATAAGTCCAGTCAGGAATGTGGCCAGCTATATTCTTATTCTTAGAGTTTACTTATCCTCTCATCACAGTGCCACACAGGTAGGTGGCGCACTCATGCCCCGGTTCCTCTCACCACACAGGCAGACGGCGCATGCTCAGTAGCCTCTCACCACACAGGTAAATGGCACACTCATGGCACCCTCTCCCTGAACTGCCCAACTGTTCTTCTTCTTCGCAACAAGCAGTCGTCCTAGTGTGGGGGGTGTTGGCTACTGAACTTAGAGTTGCCTGAAAGGGCATGAGTCTTTACTGGGGCTGGGCACCTTACCGTGGCTACAACACTGGGAAAGTGACTCCTGTCTCCCAGCAACTGTTAACTGCCTACTGCTCTTCAGGAAGAGGTGGGGTCTCGGGGCCCCTCCCCAGTCCAGGATGGAATGTTGATGCTGGGCCCAGTCTGGTGCAGGTAATTAGTCAGCTGTACTTGTAGATTATTTTTCCTCATTTTTCCTTTGAGTCAGCCTCGCTATGTAGCCAATGCTGGCCTTAAACTGGAGATTCTCCTGCCTCAGTCTGCAGAGTGCTGGATTTGCAGGCATGCACCACCACAGACAGCTATTTACATTACTTTATATACAGGTTTGAAATTAATAAAGCTTATTTTTGTCTTTCATGACTGAAAACTTCCCTTTACATGAAAGGTATTAGAGGAGGCATCTGAACTGTTGTTTGTCTGATTCTGAAACCAACGAACATCTACGAATTACAGAGGGAACCATTTGGAAAAGGGAAAGTAAGTGTATATGTACATGTGTGTGTGCACACTCATACACACACACACACACACAAAACCTTCCTATTAAGATTTTAACTACATATTCTAATTTTCTAATTGTGTAAAATATATCAAGCATTTTCTTTTCTAGGAACAGAACTTAAGAATTAATTTCCAGAATTTCATTAGATGTCTATGCAAGGAGATTCACAGCATTAAAATATTGCTAGTAACCGTCCATCAGGAGAGTACTGGTCACAGTAACTACAAGCAGAGCTCGACAGATGCTCAGTGGTTAAGAGCACTGGATGCTCTTCTAGAGAATTTGGGCTTGATTCACAGCACCTACCTGCTAGCTCCTAAGTCTCTGTAAGTCCAGTCTAGGGAATCAGACACTCTTTCTAGCCTCCTTTGACACTGGGCACATGGTGCTCAGAAATACCAGCATATAGAACACCCACACAGTAAAATAAATAAATAAATGATATGCCACCATACATGACACATGATTTCACAGAGGGAGAGGGAGAGTAGGTTAACAGTTACAGACAACAGTACCCTCAATTGAGGATGACTGGGCATCAGAGACAAACACTTATTCATATGGAAGGCATTTACAGATGAGAGCTACGTGTTTGCCTTCATCCATATAAAGCAAATATCCATGTAAAGCATCATTAGTAGAAATACATGACCTGGATTTGCATGTTTATTTATACATGATACCATCAGTCCAAATGACATGACATAACAAAATTTAACTGTAGACACAATGACAACATGAGAGTTACACATTTTGGGAGATCAGGCTGGCTGCCAGACGTCCAGATTAGTGCCCATCCCAGCTGTCCAGGAGGCTTCTGCCAGCGGCTGATGGGAGCAGATGCAGAGACCCACAGCCAATCATTAGGCAGAGAGAGGCCAAGTTGGAGATCTCCATCGATCGATCGATCGATCGGGTCCCTCCCCTGGAGCCCTGAGAACCCTTTGGAAGAGTGGGAGGTGTAGAACCCAGTGGGCTTAAGGACACTAGGAGAATCTACTGAGAATCAACTGAGCAAGGCTCACAGGGGCTCACAGAGACTGAGGTACAATCACAGAACCTGTGTGGGGCTGCGCTATGTCCTCTGCGTATGTTATGGTTGTTTAGCTTGTGGCTTTGTGGGACCCCTAACAGTGGGAGTTCGGGTGTCTCTGACTCTTTGACCTCTCTTGGCAACCTTTTCCTCTTATTGATTGCCTCACCCAGCCTTGATATGACAGTATGTGCCTAGTCATATAGTATCTTGTTGCAATGAGATATCTCTGTGAGGCCTGTTCTGTTCTGAAAGGGCATGGAGGAGGAGTGGATCTCGGGGAGAAGTGAAGTTGGGGGATCCTGGGGGAGTGGAGGGAGGAGAAACTGCCATCAGGATGTATTGAAATCTATTGTAAAAATTATTTTTTAAAAAGACACTTTTGTTTGTGCATGCATGTGTGGGTTTGCTTGCCTATGGTAAAGTTGGGAGGTCAGAGACTGAAGTCAGTGTCTTCTCCATCACTCTCCATCTTACTTTTGAGACAGTCTGCCCCTAAACCTAGAGCTCCTCACTTTGGCTATACTGTCTGGTCATGAGTAACTCACCTGTGTCTGCTCCTAGTGCGGAGGTGACACACATGTGCTATCAAACCCAGCTGCCACATGGGTGCTGGACTCAGGCCTCATGTTGTAACCTACTTTACCCACAGACTGTAGGTCCAAATTACATGCTTTATAAGACATTTTATGTAACTGTCACCAGAAACAATAACAGCCAATTGGAACCCTGCTGGCCTCACTGTCCTCTGAGATCATAAGAATGCTCATAGGAAATCCTAAGTTATTATAGTAGCTAATGTCTGAAATAAAACTCGAAACTCTCTAGGGGACTGTTAATGCAGAGACATAACTATGACTCTATTATATATTATGAGGAAACACGTTAATATTATTATGTCAAAATCCCCAATTCCAATCAAATGTTTGTAATTGCAAAACATAGCAAGCTAAGCTTCTATACTTTCAGAAGAACACTAAATAATGACAGCAAGTAGTTCCCCATCTTGTTTGTCACTGTGAGAGTTACAGAGTCACCTCATTTGTCTATCAGTGGGGTTGAAAACAAGAACATACTCAGATGTAGAAAGGAACCAGGGCAATACCTCTCCTATAAAGCTTCTTTAGTCTTTCTAGGTGCCCTGTCTTGCTGTCTAATCCAAGGAACTACTTTGAATAAATGTTAAGAGGACCTATCATCTACGATGGTTTGCATCAATTATCACCTTGACTGGATCGCACTGGAGAAAGCTTCTGAATGCATCTGTGAAGGTTTCTGTACTAACTGAGGTGGACTCATCCTAACCGGGGCAGCGCCTCTCACACACTGGGATTCTGGACTAAATATAAGGAGGAAGTGATCCCTGGTTATGGACGGAAGGCAGCCCCTGCCTCACGCCCTGGCTACGCCTTCCCTGCTCTGATGGACTGCACCCTCAGACTGTGAGCCAAGATAAACCCTCCCTTTGCCAAGTTTGGGCCAGGCATTTTGTGACAGTATTCAGAAAGTAATTAATACAAACGGATCAAACACTCGGGTGTAATTCCTCATTTGTGTTATTCTGACTTCTCAACTTTTATTTTCTCACTTCTACATCTAGCATCTTCATTACTCCTTAATTATAATTTATTACATTCATATTAGATCAGTCAAAGCAAAAAAGGATAAAAATCCTAATGCTGCATTTAAAAAATATCTAATAATACAGATTATATTCAGATCTGACTCCTCAAAAGGATTCCACAGTTTTCCAGGATAGGTGATGGGAGTCCGGACTTAGGACCCAAACAGGAGTACTGAGTACTGTCTACCGCATTCTTTCACACACCTCATCTGTGTGTGTGTGTGTGTGTGTGAGTGTGTGTGTGTGTGTGATACATGCCAAAAGAGGCCAGAAGAGAGCAACGAGTCCCTTGGAGCTGGATGGGTTTACAGGTCGCTGTGAACCTGGCATAAGTGCTAGGATCAGACTTGGGTCCTCTGTGAGAGCAGAAAGCATTCTTCATTGCTGAGTAATCTCTCCTGCTTGTGGTTTGCTCCTTTTACTTGAATGCAATAGTGTTACTTTTATAATATCCAAATATTGAAGTGGTTATTATTCATGTGACAGGATGAATAAGGACAGGTCCCAAAGAAATACAAAACTATGAATATGACATATTCATCTCTCAACTTCAGTTACCAATATGATCAATGTTTCATCTCTACTCCTAAGCTCACTCCAACCCCAGATTATCTTGAAGTAAATTCCAGAATGTGTGTAATTTCACTAATAAATATTTAATGTACATTACTAAAAGTACTTTTAATATCATTAAGGACTTGGAAGAAAGAGGTAGGATTACAGGTGTACAGATGCAGCCAGGGTTGTGTTTGGTATATTTTAACTACAGATAGTCTTTCCTCGGTGAAGTCCTATAGCAGCGTGCAAGCAGGTGGGACCTGTGATGGAAAAGAACAAAACTAAGTCCGTCCTCAGGCAGGGGACCGGTCCTTTCCAACTTATCTACAGTTCCCATACTGCATTGGAAGTGTAACGCTCTTCACAAGGATCAGGCAGATAACCGTCGCCCCAGGTTCATCTGATGGGTCTGTCCAACCACGTATGTGCAACAGGCACGTAGGCAAACAAATGCTAAGCAGCTGGGTCTCCCTGAGGCCCTCACAACCAGGGAAATAAGGGAAAGAGAGAGGAGGGAAGATGGCCAGACAGGAGAACGTAAGGGTCACAGTGTGAGCAAACTGAGGAGCTTAGAAAAGGTTCTTCTCTGTGGTCTCTGGGCTGAATCTTTTAGACACTAAGTAGAACTAGCTATGCCAAGAAAGCAGGAAGGGGATTCAGTTCACCATGCAGAGCGTAAGCAGAAGCCCCGAGACACGGAGCAGCACAATGTGCAGAGCGACGGAGACCCACAGAGGCAAGCGTGTGGGGTGTACAGACAAGTACAAAGGCAGGTGTTCGGCTTGGCTGTGCCCAGGCATCTAGGGCCACCCTGGCTGCACAGAGAGCTTTGTTTTCACTGAGTCCCCAAATGGCAAATTTAAGGTGAGTTGAGGGGGGAATGTTGAGAGTATGAACCAGTGCAGGGTGGGAAGGCTGCGGATGTGCAGAGTGGGCAAAAAAGGGAAGTTAACTTTTAGGTCTGGGGAGATCCAGCCTACGGTTAACAAGACGGTACTTCACACTAAATGTTTCTCTAAGCTTGAATGCCTTCCATTCTCCTTCATTTTATTCTTTCTTTCTCTTTTGAGATAAGGTCTTACTTATGCTATAGCCTAGATTACAACTCAGTATAGCTCAGGCTGGCCTTGAATTCCCAGCAATGCTCCTGCTTCAATCCTGAGTGTTGACATTACAGGTAGGAGCCACATACCTCAGACTTTAAAAAAAGGTACATCTACTTATCATGTTTGTATGCATGCATGCATGCATGCACTTGTATGCATGTACTACAGCATGCCAGTGCAGCAAACTCTTGAGTGTCAGTTCTCTCAGGCAATGTGCACATCAGGGGATTAAACTCAGGTCATCCATCAGCTTATGCTGCGAATGCATTTTCCACTGAGCGATCTCACCAGCCTGACAGTCCTAAAATATTAGTAAAAACGTCCTTACTGGGCAGGGGAGATGGTCACATTAGTAAAGTGCTCACATAAGGACATGAGTTCTAGGCTGGTAAGATAGCCCAGTAGGTAATGGTGCTCAGCACCAAGTCTGTGACCTGAGTTTCATCCCCAGATTCCACACTGTGGAAGGAGAAAGCCAATTCACACAGTCTTCTGACTTCTTAATGTACAGTATGGCATACACAGCCCTGCCCCCAACACACACACACACACACACACACACACACACACACACACACACACACACGAATGCATTCACACTAAATAAATGTAATACATTTTTTAAAGTTAAAGAGTTAGAGTCTAGAATCTGCATTTAATAACCCAGGTGTTACTATAGACACACTCGTAACCCCAGTGCTGGGGAGGCAGAGGCTGGTGGATCCCAGGCCTGCTAGCTACCACCCTGGTAAGTCCCAGTCCATCAAAAAGCCTTCTTTAAAAAATTGTAGAGCACCTGAGGAATGACACTGAAGTTGTCCTCTAGCCTCCACAGGCACACAACACACATGTGCACACAGAGAGAGGGGGGAAAGGAGAGAGGGAAGAGGGGGAGAGACTATAACCTTTCTTGGCACTGTCTTAACCCAAACCATCTATTTCACAGTATAAATCTCCTATTAAACACGTTAAGACATGGAAGATTTAGCTGGGTGGTGGTGGCAGCAGCAGCGCACACCTTTAATCCCAGCACTTGGGAGGCAGAAGCAGGCGGATTTCTGAGTTTGAGGCCAACCTGGTCTACAGAGTGAGTTCCAGGACAGCCAGGGCTACACAAAGAAACCCTGTCTCAAAAAAAAAAAAAAAAAACAAAAGCAACAACAACAACAACAACAAAAAAGACATGGAAGATTTAATAACAAACACCATTACACAGGAGATTTTGAGTGCAGACTATAACTCAGTGGCAGAGCACATGCCTACCATACACAAGGCCATGGATTCAATTCCCAGTAAGAGAGACAGACAGACACTGACTTGAATTCTATGCACTATGCCACGCACTATGAACCTCTGGTGTCTGTTTCATTAATACATTTTGAGAATGAGTCTACTGTTATATATTCATCTTTTTAAATAATTGTTTTCTGGTTTGACTAGAACTTCTAGAATAAATGTCAGATAACAACAGAGATATGTTTGCTCTGTTCCTACTCTACCAGAAATGTCATTAGTATTTAATTACTAAACTTTAGGCTAGCTATTGATTTGCCATGTTTAGAAAGTACATACTCATTTCCACTTTATTTAACTTGTCTGTTTTGAAAGTTTAACTAGGAAAGATCACCACTTAGAAGCTGTCACAACAGCTCATCAACCTATTACCCACAAAAGTCTTAAAATAGATTCCAATTTTATATTTACAATGCACAAGTTACAAAATATAAAGCAGCTATTCACAAATTCTCCCAGAGAACATTAATAAATTACAGTACTGTCTTTACTGCCATTTTCCCACAAAAGTATACATATCTTTCCACTACCACAAAACTCTGCTTGCAGAACAGACTAAATTTAGTTGGTATATTTTGAGAACTTTGAAATTAAAAATTGAACTGAACAAGAATTAAATGCATATCTAAGCAGATAAGCAGCCATGCACTAAGAGAGCAGTAGTCTTACCTGTAGCGGACATGAAAGGAATGGTCTTCCCTCATGCTTATCAAGTTTCCCTCCATCCAGTCATATTATAACTGAGAAAATGCGAAATTATTGTGTCCTGGGCCAGGCCAGTCCTTCACAGCGCAGGGCTTTGCAGAGCACTGTCCAGTTAGTACATTAATGAGTTGGTGTTAATACATCCTAAGCTCCTGCTTCTTCTTTATTAATAATGCAAGGAGGTCAATGTCAGACAGCTTAAAGGTTCAAATGTGTCCAAAATCCTTGCATCTCTGGCCCCTTCAGCAGCACTTCAGCAACATTTCTGCAAAAGGAATACAAGATGCTTTGCTGAAGTCCCGTTAAGATTAACCTAAAGTAACTTGAGCTGTACACGATCAGCTAACACTGTGGACCAGACAGGCCAGTCACTACAGACAGGACTGTCAGCATGGAGGCACAGATGTGACTTTAGGAGGTTTGGTTGAGAAGTTCACTTCACTGGTTGGGAGTATAATCTTCTTATGTAATTATTACTATAATGGAAATCATGGGAAAAAGCAATGTATCAGATTAATACCTTAAAATAAAATCATGATACTTTGAGCTTTTAAAAACTGCTATTAACAGATCAAGTGAGGATCCAACAACTGTCTAAATAAGTCAATGAAACTCTGCAAATCTGCTCTTTCAAGGATGATACCCCACTGGTAGTTATATTTGCATTAATGTGCAAGTATATTCTATTTAAGTGCGTTAAAATAGTTGCATTAATATTAAATAGATACAAAAAGAATTTAGAAAATATGTATATATGAGAAAGAATGAGGCAACAAAAGATTTACATGACCCAGTATAAGACAGCCTGCACCCTCACTGCCCCAGACTCTCCTGGATATTCTGACTTCTCCTCCACCTTCACTTCCTGTCAGATGACCTCTGGCTGGACTCTGTTTATCATTCTCTTGCTTATCTCAACTTTACCACAAGGTATGCTCAGCCCTAAGCAACACATTTCATTTTCTATAGTTTGTTCAACATTACGATTCTGAGATTCACTTAAATCATTGTTCCCCATAGCTCTAATTTGCATATTTTTGTCTCCACAGCACACTCCATTATATAGCAAGTGTATTTTCAATCTGCTATTGGCAGGCATTTGGATTGCAAACATTTTTATTCCTATTTTTTACTATTATTAAATGAATCACCACAAAGATTAATTATTAATAATCTGATTATTAGTTTGGCAGCAGAGTAGATGTTGTTAGGAAGAAAAATAATTAGATGAATACAAGGAAAAAATTCCTACAGAGCAGTGGGTGCAAGAAGGAAGGAAAGAGGCTCTCAGGGATGTAACAGGAACACCAGAAGGAAGGAGCAGATAGGATCTTGATGAGCCAAGGTGGAGCAGTCTCCAGACACAGAGGCACCGATCAGCTGATGGAAACAGCACAAGCCCTGACCAGCTGCAGAGATGCCCCGTGCCCAGACAGACACACCCCGGACACCAGCGTGAGAGGGAGAGCATGAAGAAAAATGTAACTGTAGAGTCCCAGACCTTCAGCACTGTAAACAAGCCTTTACACGCGAGACTGCCCACCATTTTACTACATTTGCAAAAGGTGAACGGCTGTTGCTTGTTTTGAGTCCTACTGTGAGGCTGTCTCTTATTTATTCATTTCTACCCATCTGTCCAGGTTTTTCTTCATGCTGCCATCTACAATAAAACCCAACTCTTCTTCTACGTAGCGTCCCGTGGTACACCTAGAGCACAGTCGGACTGTAAATAATGAACAAGCCCTGCTCTGCAGGGAATGCCTTCCAGTGGCAGAGCAGTAGGGAGAGGTGGGCTGGCTTTGGGAGCCTGAATGTTTCCTTGAGGAAATGAGGTTTTCACATAAGCAACCAGCCTGGCACGTAAGGAACATACCCCATTCTTCTCCCTCTCCTTCTCTCCTCCCACAAAGGAAGCAATAACTTCAAGATGAAAAGACAAGTCACAGTTATTAGGCCAACAACTCTCTTCCTCCCCCTCCCCCAATCCCATTGTGTATCTTCCCCCTTTTAAAAAAGGTGAGGGAAGGGAATGAATGTGTAGCTGCTCTGAACAATAGCTCTAAAGTGCATCTAGGTTACACAGCTAGCTAAAAGGGCAGCCAGACAGTTGTCTATTATTCACTGTGACGTTCAGCCTGTCATTTATAAAATGAGGTGCAAGGAAAGGTATTTGGATTTGTCTAACTTTAAGTTGTATTTAAATATCTTGTTACCTACAAGATAATAATGAAATTCCAACTTTTACTAATAACTGAAAATGTCAACCTCATACTATAAAAATGTAAGCTCTTCCCATGCTTACTGAATTAGCAAACACATACAGATGAAGCTGTCAAATATCTTACTTGATGAAAACTGCACATAAAACCACATTGACTGAATGACTAGGCAACTTTGTATGATTTTTTTTTTTTTTAAATCTAGGATCTCATATAGCCCAGGTTAGTCGTAACTCCCTATCCTTATCTAGCCAAGAAACTCCTGATCCTCCTGCCTCCAACTCTAAAGTCCTGAGATTAAATGTATGCCCCCCACAAACGACTCCTAAGGAAACTGTTATTATGGTTTTAGGACTCTCATATTCATCCCCCAAGTTCACTCTACATTACACTCTGCACCAACTGCGGAGCATGCTATTCTCCCTCCTCTTTCAACGCAGGTCCCCCGTGCTACACAAGTGCTCTTTTGTTTTATTTTGTTTGTTTTCATGACATAGTTTCTAGTGTAGCCCTAGCTGTCCTGGAACTCACTCTACAGACCAGACTGGCCTTAAACTCACAGAGATCTACCTGCTTCTGACTCCTGAGTGCTGGGATTCAAGGCCCTGACATCTTAAAAACACTCACTAAGCAGACAGGCAACTTTTAACTCATGATTCACTGCTCTAACCACAGCTGTCTACTAGGTGTTTGCTATGTTCCTGGCTGCATAGTTAATGATTCATATTTAGTACAACATTTGGGTATGTGCATATCGATATACTGAAATACTAGAAGGATACATCCATGATATATAACATACACACACAAAACACACTAATTACATTGACAAGGTTTTAAACAGTTTGCTAGAATAAGAGATTTTAAGGATAGAAACTGCACACGGATGTGAGAACTCTGAAAGAGCAGTGAGAAGCCATCGCCTGCAGGAAGCAGTAATCACCCGCAGCACCTCAACGATGTCGGAAAACCAAGGTCAGCAGTGGCAGCTTTAGTCTGCCCACAAAGAAACAAAGACAATGCAGTATTTCCCCCATACCCCAGAAACAGTCAGAAGCACACAGAAAGAAGTGGCATGTACCTCTGTTTCCCATGAACTCTGATTAGAGACTCACACAGGGAAACTCCACAGACACAGCTAGTGGACTTCAGCTACTGTCCAAGGTACACAGCCATTGTAGATTAGAGGTCCTGCCCAGGTTTACCCCACTGACAAAAGTTCAACAAACCACACGAAGGGGGTGGGGAGCAGACGGGACACAGCTACATTTTCAGCATCCGAGTTTATCTAAACTATGTGCTCCTGACTTTGCCGTAAAGGACAGTAACTTTTAGTCTGCTTCTTTCCTTCAAAGGCCCACACAAATGCAGCTGGAGGGATGGCCCAGTG
Organism: Apodemus sylvaticus; assembly: GCF_947179515.1. Lineage (NCBI taxonomy): Eukaryota > Metazoa > Chordata > Mammalia > Rodentia > Muridae > Apodemus > Apodemus sylvaticus. Next base: position 54,783,903 of record NC_067475.1, on the reverse strand, counting down.
GTCACCAGCATGTGTCGCTCTTACAGAGGACTTGAGGTCCATTCCCAGGCTCCATTCTACTCTCAAGACTCACAACCGTCTATAAGTCCAGTTCCTAGGTATCCATCCGATGCCCTCTTCTGACTTCTGCAGGTACCAGACATGCCTGCAGTGCACACACATACATGCAAGCCAAGCTCTGATGCACATAAAAGAAATATTTTTTTAAAAATCTATATATATTGGCAACACTTATTAGATAATTTACTTTTCTTACCTCCAAGTCTGGAGATCTAAACTCTGTAAGCTTTTACTTCCTATTAATTGCCTCTAAGGTAAAAATATTCAAATTCTTTAAGTCCCTTCAGTTTTAAACATTTCTATCAATATAAACAGGAAGATGTACAAATAATCAAGATAAACTCAAAACAAGGTCCTGCTCTATTAGAATTCAGAGCACATGCTCTAGTAACACACGTACATCAAGGTGATTATGGAAGAGATAAAGCAGAATGCCAAACCAGCCTCTTCGAGAATAAACTTGGTCCTAGGTAAGCTGGTCGTTTTGTGTCTAATGATTCATCTGTAAACAGACAAGAATTTAATAACCTAACTCCACCCCACCTTGGTGTTGAGGTCTGAACCTACAACTTCAGGCATGCTAAGCACGTGCTCTACCCCTGAGCGACATCCTAAGTTCCCTCTTCAAATTCTATCTCTATTCGAACTCTAGTTGAAGAATAAGTGGAAACAAGTTGGCAAGTAAAAAAATTAATACCAGCAAAATTGAGAGAACAGTGTTCTTAAGGAAGTGGAGTGTGGGTGATGCATCAGTGGGAAGGGGAAACATCTGCAAGCACATGCATGCTACATATGCATGCACACACATATACACTAATTCCTATGTACACACCACACACACACTTGCTTACATACACATACTCACTCCCATGCACATACCACACATGCATAACACATACACACACACACACACACACACACACACACGCTAGAGAAATGGCTCAGCACTTATGAGTCTGTATTATTCTTGTAGATGATCCAAGTCTAATTCTCAGCATGCAATGCATGTCGGGGGCTTACAACCACTTGTCACTTTGGCTCTAGGAGATCTGACACCTCTGGCCGTACCTGCTGTCATACGCACATATACACACGATTAAAAATGAATCTCAAACTCCTGATTTAAAAAAAAAAATAACACAAAACAAAAGAGTAGGATGCTGATAAGGGAGAATCTGAGAAGCATGCTTGCCTGGACGGCAAAGAGCATGGTATACAAAGCCGAAAGGTAGCAAAGGTTTGAGTTTATTGTGGTCAGTCAATAAAAAAGCTCAAGTCAACAAAGAAACACAGAGTTCCCCGTGTGAGTCTCTAATCAGAGTTAGATGGGAAACAGAGGTACGTGCGACTTCTGTGTGCATCTGTCTGTTTCTGGGGTATGGAGGAAATACTGTAAAACTTGACATTAAAACACAGTACTAACATGAGAAACCAGTACCCTATGAGAGATGGTCAGACCTGAGAACAGCTGTGACCTCGCTCATGCCATCAGAGGAAAATGAAGACAGAGCCCATGAGGCAAGCCAGGGGCAAGACTGACAGGAAACCAAGCTGACAGAACTTCCAAGATCAGTGAAACAGTAATGGTGCCCACAGCAACCAGCAACTGGACTACGACTACACCAACTACACCTCGGAAGAAAAACATGGACTGCCTACATGTGTTAAACTTGTAATTCACAAAGTATATAGTCACCAATGATAGCTAAAAAATTAGCATCTTAAGCTAGAAATACAAAAATGTGAAAAATAGGTTAAGGTCTGGGAGGAAGAAAGGTCTGAGGGATAGATGCTCCTGAATTTATTATATCTTTTATCATTGTGATCCCTTCCACCATGAGGCCCAGGGATCAAACTCAACAGCCTGGATTTCCACACATCTTTAAAGCTAAAAACTGTTAAAGAACTCTCAATCTTCTGTCTTCTTTTTGAAATATAATTTAACAAAGTAATTCAATGGCAAAATTAAAAATAAATTCTACCAGGAGTAAAAATAAATCAAATTAATAACACATAAAATTCCTCATTCTTCATCCAACATACTCTGTAAGCCAGTGACATAAACTATATGCATAATACTATAAGCTGGTGATTAACTCAAGATATATCATCCATCGATATCTAAGTGCTAAGTGTAGTTTTACTGTTAACTGACATAAATGCTGAGTATATAGTACTTGACACAATCCAAGTTAATATAATGAACACAGTCAGGCACTTCAGCAGGTAGGTCATTCACAACTGAGTCCTGGGTCTCTAGAGGCTACTTACATAGCACCAGCAGAAAATCTAGAAACTTTTTAAAAAGACATTCTAAATTTTAATTAAGCATAATGATATATATTCAGTACTTTTTAAAGGACTATTCATGAAAAAAAAAACATTAAAAAACAAAACAAAGCAAAAAAACCAACCAACCAGCCAAACAACAACACCCGAGGTCACAAGAAAGGTTACAACCCAAAAATACTAAAGCAAAAACTAAGCCCAATTTCTTTTTTTAAAAAATATTTATGTATATGAGTACACTGTCGCTGCCTTCAGACACACCAGAGGAGGGCACTGGATCCCATTACAGATGGTTGTGAGCTACCATGTGGTTGCTGGGAATTGAACTCAGGACCTCTGGAAGAGCAGTCAGTGCTCTTAAACTCTGAGCCATCTCTCCTGCCCCCTAAGCCCAATTTCTAAAACAACAACAACAAAAAACAAACAAACAAAAATATACATTTCTTATTTGTAGTCTATTAGTTAGTAAACATGTGTTTGAATTTTACCATTTTAGAGACCACACATATTAGACAAACATTATATATGAGTTCAAAGAAATAAATATATATAAAATAGTCCTATGACTACTATTATTAGAGGAAAAATATTAGTTAACAATGATGTGATGGTTTGAATATGCTTGGCCCAGGGAGGGGCACTATTAGGAGGTGTGGCCTTGCTGGAGTGGGTGTGGACTTCTTGTTGTGTCATTGTGGGTATGGCTTTAAAGCCCTCCTAGTCTTCTCCTATTTGCCTTCATAACAAGCTGTAGAACTCTTAGTTCCCTCTACCCCATGCCTGCCTGGACGCTGCCATGCTCCCCACCTTGATAATGGACTGAACCTCTAACCTGTAAGCCAGCCCCAATTAAATGTTGTCCTTATAAGACTTGCCTTGGTCATGGTGTCTTTTCTCAGCAGTAAAACCCTAACTAAGACAAATGGGAAGTATATGACTCTAAGAAAAGGTGGACACCAAGCACTTGAAAACAACCCACAGCCATTCATTATCACAGTAATTCTCTCACCTGTGACTTCCCTTTTCAGTTTCAATTACCTAGTCAGAGGTAGCCCAAAACGACGACACCTCAATTCCAGAAAGCAAATGTATCTTAAGACTTTACTTATGAGCCATTCTGAGAAGTATGATGAGGTGCCCTGTTTCTACCAAGAACGTGAATCATTCTGTGTCCCGTGTATACATATCCATGCTGTATATGTCACCTGCCCTGTTAGTCATTTACCAGTAACTATTCTGATCTGTAGATGTCACAAGTCTTCCCTCAAGTAATTTATTTTATTTAATAATGGCTTCAAACCACAAGAGTAGAGATGACACCAATTTCATTACAGTATACTGCTTCAGTTGCTTTATTTACTTATTTTATGTATTTACTTTTATGTGCATTGGTGTTTTGCCTGCATGTATGTTTATGTGAGAGTGTCAGATCTTGCAGTTACAGACAGTTGTGAGCTGCCATGTGAATGCTGGGATTTGAACCTGGGTTCTCTCAGTGCCCTTAACCACTGAGACATCTCTCCAGGTGGTTTATGGATTTATGTTATTATTAGTTATTGTTAACTTAACTTCTTAGTCTAATATCTAAGCTAATTATCATAGGTATGTTCATATAGGCTTAGGACCTACTCAAGGTCTCAAGACTGGAGGTGTTCACAGTGTACCCCCTGAGGATAATACAGGCCATTGTACCATGGTGCTCAACTATCAACATTAATCAGTCAATACATGTACATGACAATTTAAAAGCTGAACAGTGAAATTGAAAAGAATTGGCCCTTCTTCAGTAACAGCACTAGATCAGTTCTCTTAAAAAGGCAGCACGAGCTTCAAACATTTTAAAGCAAAAATGAATCCTAATTGAAAAACCTTATATCCAACCAAAGAAGGAAGGGCTCTAGAAAGTGAGCATAGGCTCTCTTATATATATATATATACACACACACACACAAAATCTGATATATAAAACAAATTATTAATCACCTTCTATGGAAGGAAATGTTTCTACTCAGCTTAATTTCATAAGGTTATATGATAACACTAATTTAAAAAGGACAAAAATCCCAAACTCTCTGTGGAACAAGGAAATGTGTACTGTAGGCACTCTGAGGGATGGTAGAACTTATTAGGCAAACAGAGCAAGGCATTCTATTTAAGGGAAGCCACTGAAGCAAAGCGAAGAGGTGGGGTGTGCAGACTGCTTCTGGGAAGGAGTGCAAGAGAACAGGACCAAACTGTGAGGCTTGCACTGTCTGGCTGAGGCACCAATTTGGCTGTGTGTGTGTGTGTGTGTGTGTGTGTGTGTGTTTTGCAATGGGAACCTTGTAGGATTATTATTATTTTTCCAACAAAGAAAAGCAAAGTTACATATTAGGATGAGAAACAGGCAGCATCATATAGGGCAGGATGAGGAGATTAATGTGAAAAACACTGCAAAAACTCAGCACTGACTAAGGATCCTCCTCTCTGGCCACTCAGAACACCAGTACATTATTATGTGCACCACAGATGTCCAACAACCTTCCTTTGATTGCTTGCCTAAGACAAAGCCTGGGAGTGATGCTGGGGGTGTAACTCAGCAGAGTAGGGGCAGGTGAGGGTAAGGACTGGGGTTCAACCACCTGGACAGCAAAAGATAAAACGGAATTCTGTAAGAGCGCAAAGCCAAAGGTTTATAACACATTTCTGTTTACCAGTGGAGAAGGCTATATTTGTATTCTTGCAGATTTAAAAAAAGTTTTTGCTCTATGTTTTTAGAAAGGTTAAAAGATATGGGAAATGTTATTGGATTTAGAACACAAAAAAGAGCATGGTTGGAAGGGTAGAGATACCCCTCCATGCTCCATAACAAGCCACCAACTGTATGTGGTTTTAAGCTGAATAATGTGCCATAAACGGGATTCAGAGACACGTGGCGATTTAAACGCAGCATAGTTGCTGCTCTGAGATCAGGCAGCAGTGCCAATCCCATCAGTAACCTATTAATTACACAGCCTTAAAAGCAAATGCCCATGGTTGATGGGTGTGGGTGTAGTTTTTTGGTTTGTTTGTCTTTTTAGGTAAATCTTGGTGTATTTTATGGATAAGAAAGGTGAAGGCTGAGGATGTGGCTTGTTTTTGCTTAGCATACACCTGCCCTGAATTTGACCCTAAGCGTGGATGGTGCATACCTGTAATCACAGCACTGGGAAGGTAGGGAAAGGAGGAACAAAGAGCTCAAGGCCAAACTGAGCTATCTGAGACCCTGTGTCAAAACTACAGGAGAGGGGGCTGAGGGGTAGGGGGTGGGGGTCTGTGGGGGGGTGGGAGTCAGCCAGCAAGCCAGCCATTTCACACCAGGTAGAATTTGTGCATATTTGTAATCCCAGCTACTGGATTGAGAGACAGGAGGATTCCAAGTTCCAGGCCAGCCCTAAAAAGTTAGCAACACTAGGTCTCAAATAAATAAATGATCTGGAATTACCTCAGTGATAGACCTCTTGCTTACTGTTCATATGGCTCAGGGTTCAAAACCAAGTATAGAGGCAGTAAGGCACGGGAGCCACACTACATTCCATTACTTTTGTAATTAGTCTACTATTAAACCTCAGGTCTACATTAAAATATACTTGTAATATTGTGTATCTGACATACTGAAAAGTAAGTTAAACTACTTTTCTGTGGGACATGCTTCCACAATACCCGACAATCTCTGAGTTCATAACCAGTCCGATCACTGAATTATAAGTTAGAAATAGTTTGCAAGAGGGGCCTATGAATGCCTAGAACTGGCCCGGCATCCCTGAGCTCACCTACGCTTGTCTCCCCCATCCCCTCAGTCAAATGACAGCGACCTTAGCTTTTGTATTTCTTCCTAACGAATTGCTGCTCTAGCATGTAGAAACTCCAGACAAAAATGCTCTTTACCAGAAGCTATCACAATGGTTACTAACAAGCGGGAAAATCTACAGTTTAGCCTTCCAAAGAGGTAGTCTGAAAATTCTGATCCGCTGGTGACAAAAACTTACAACACAAACCACACAGCATCCAACTCAACACAAGGCACCGCGAGGAAAGTCAAGAACTCACCTCTTCTAATTCTACAGGGAGTTTAAATTATGCATTAAGGAAAATAAAAATTTCCATCATTACTCGTTTCAACAGAGTTCAACTAATACTAGTTAAAGCTACCTAATACAAGGAAATAATGTTTTCCACTTTTCATTTGAAGATAAGTTCACAACTTTCGGGGTAAAGTCTCAACATTTTACGCTTGCTTTAAAACTGGTTACAACGATCTATCAGTTTCGCCTGCCAGTAGAAAATCGACGTCTGGGCTCCGAAAAGTTCAGGAGTTTAAATGTGATTTGACAAAACTGTCTGGTTTGGAAACCCGGGCCCGCGGCGTGCCTGGGATCCGAATCCACCGGGATTCGGCTTTGTATCCACGGTCTGTTACCCTCCGAAAACGCGTGAAGTCGCTGTATCCCAGCAAGTATTTTCACTGTCTGCAGAATCCCGGTCCCCAGTCTCCCCTCACTTACAGGACAACAGCCTAAGTTGCGCGGGTGCGAAGCCCCCAGCGGAGCTCCGGGATCCTGGCGTCACCTGAGCTGTCGAGCCTCGGAGGTCCGGAGCTCCCGCCCCACACCCCCACAAGCCCCTCTGGGTCACCCCTCAGGCTCCGCTCACCTCCCTCGGGCCGACGACTCCAGAGAACAAGGAACCGCTGCAGGGACGGGCGCCTCCGGCCGCAGACTAGGGACCGCGGCGCTTCCCCGAGGCGGGTCCCCGCGGCGACGCCGAGCCAAGCAGGGACACCGCGGGAGGCTGGCGCACGCCCCCGGCGCCCGCCCCCGGCAGGTCACGTGGGCCAGAGCTTCGGACTCCCCCTGGCCTCTCCGAGGGTCTCGCCGTCAGCAAGGTTCCCTCAGCGTCCTGGCTCCTCTGCGCCTGCGCCTAGCTCCAGGCTCTCCCATTCAAACTGACAACGCCCCGCGTCTTTTGGACCGACCAATGGCACCTGTGGGGCGGGGCTAGGAGGGTGGAGGGCGGAGCTAGACGAGCCAGGGCTCCTTTTAAATATCTGCGGATTTACTTCTTGGACTGTAGCGCTTGATTCTCCTATGCTCCGGATAGATTCTCCGCTACCAGCTAGAAGCTATTGTCCTCGAATTTCTCCTTCAGAGCCGAAAAGTGAAACAATAAACATCAGAGTTCAAACTGGGTCTAGTTCAGACTTTGAACCCAGGAGCCCCAGTGCAGTGCCTCTTTCCCTGCAGGCTCAGTCCCGCCCTGGGAAAGTCTTCCAAGAGGCAGATGTGAGAAA